>NC_072392.2:45138571-45477500 GCF_028885625.2 Pongo pygmaeus
TTTATCGTAAGAGGCTGCCCAGGGGCTCAGCCAGCACCCCGGGGGAAATCTTCTGTTTGATGAGCACATTTCAAGGATGCCAGCTCTCTGGACTAAACGAAGAAGCGCCTGGAAGCCCAAGATAAACAGGCAAGGCTTCCTCCTACCCAGACTTGGCCCTCCCAGGCTGTCACATACGTCTTTGTTCCGGATCTGCTCCTCTGACAGCTGTACTTCGATGAGGGGCCTCACTGTGGTAAAGAGCTTCCACCAGAGCCAGTCCTTCACCCCTTTGTTCTTCTTGATGTTCTTCTGTACACAGCGAATGGCCAGGTCCTGGATCTGCAGGTGGGGTGGGGGTGGCGCACAGCGGGGCTCTCAGTCACCCTGGCCAAGCTCAGCCTGGGATCCTCCCCACCACCAGCACAGGCTCCCAGGGCTGCTCCTCTGGCCCCCTGACCCCGAGTCAGATACTTCCCATGCTCCCCCTTGCCCCAGGCTCCCTCCATCCCTCAGAGGGTGGGCAGCACAGAACCCAGCCCTGGGAGCACTGCGCTGGGCACTAGCCACTCCGCTGCCATTAGGAATAATTTCATCTGCTTTATTTGCTGCCTGATTATTTCCAGCACCCTGGCCTAGCTGTGCTATAAAACCTAATCTTGCTGAAACACAAGAGGTGGCAGTGCTGGCTGTTTTATGGACTTGCTAATAAGAAAAGGAGTCGCTGACACAGCTCCTTAATCTTCATGGAGCAGCCTATGATCCAGAGCCCACCTTTGCCTGGGCCCTGATTCCCCTACCACTCAACAAAGCTCTCCAACCAGGCCCCTTCGCTGGGCACACCAGCACACTTGCTGGCACCAGGGAGTTGCCTGTTCTCCACCCTGGCTCAGGACATGGTGCCCTGGGAGGTTCCTGCCTCTTCTCCCCCTTATAGTCCCCACCCCAGGAACTTGGCTGTGCCCATCTAGGTTGGGGAGGGGGAGGGGATGTCCCTAGAGCAGCACCTTTCTCTTCTTGAAGTGCTGGCGGGCCAGGTAGCCCCTGCAGGCTGCTTGGAACAGGGTTAGGTTCCTGCTGGTTTGTTCATCCCGCTGCTCCTCCAGCCGTGCCAAGGTGCCCGCCCGGAAGAACACCTGTGAAAAAGCAGGCCAGGTGAAGGCAGGAGACTGGGCCAGCCTGGCAGAGGAAAGGGAGGAAAGGGAGGGAAGGTGAGGAACTGGAGAAACAAGCAGGCCAGGGAGTACAGCCCTTGGCTTGGGAAGAGCCTCAAAATCCAATTGTCCAAGAGAGGAGGGGAGGAGCAGGAAGAGGCCCTGGGAAGGTTGAGGGAGAAGGGGCTGGGGAGGTTTTGGCAGGGGAGGAGTAAGGTGTGAAATTTAACTTCAAAGAGAGATGAAAGGAGAGGGAAGGTAAAAGGAAGATACCTGGGGCAAGCAAGGAAATGGAGCAGTCATTGGTCAAACAGGGAGGGGGCGTCCTGCCACATCTGTGAGGGCTTCCTCACCCAGGACTGCCAGCAACCCTGTCAATGCCCCCTGTGCCCACAGCCCACTGCAGGGCCCAATCTGGGCTCCAGCCCAGCCCCCTCTGACTCCCAACTGCTGGGATCAGGGGGGTGGATGCTGGAGGATGTCTGCGTGAGAAGCAGCGCTGGGGAGCAGCGTGCAGAGGAAAAGCGGGGAGAATGGGAAGGGGGGTGGTGGGAAGCTCCTGCCTTCTCCTCCCCCTCCCTGCTAGTTTCATTTCAGATGGTCTCCTCTTTCATGTGCCACCCCCCAACACACACCCAAGTTTCACCTTCTCATGAAGAAGCCAGTGAGGTGGGCGGGGGTTGGCCCAGCTGAGGGACCTGTCATACAGGTTTGGGGGCTGGAGGGCAGGCATGTGCAGAACCAGCTGGGTGCCCCCACACCCGGCCTTTCCGTAACACTCTGTGCTGCCCTGAGATAGGGCTCGGTAAAATTTGCCACACACCACAAAGGGGAGTGTGTGTGAAACAGGAAGGGTCGGGTGAAAAAAATGACTCTGTATCCATGAGAGTGGACAGAGACACCTAGGTATAGGCCTACCTCCATCTGGCACAGAACACAGAAAATTCCTTTTTGTGGGGCAAAGAGAAGATGTGAACATGATGGGAAACACAGGTTACATAAATGCACTCAGAGCCAACAGACACAGTATCCCAAGGCCCCCTTCAGCAAAGATGCAAAGAGAGGGCCTAAACTTTCTGCTGAGAAAGCTCTGCCTCTGGCGACTCCACAGAAACCTGGTCCCCTGAGGCTGGCCTTGGAAAAAGCCAGCTCAGTCCTTTGTGACACTTCCCTAAATCCCACCATCGAACATGGGGTTTCCCATGGGTCTTAAGTTCTACCTGAGCCTCAATTTCTTTTCTTTAAATTTATTTTGAACAGTCTTGCTCTGTCACCCAGGCTGGAGTAAAGTGGTGTGATCATGGATCACTGCAACCTCTACCTCCCAGGCTTAAGCTATCCTCCCACCTCAGCCTCCCCAGTAGCTGGGACTACAGGTGTGCACCACCATTCCCAGCTAATTTTTTTATTTTTTGTAGAGATGGGGTCTACCTATGTTGCCCAGGCTGGTCTTGAACTCCTGGCATCAAGTAATCCTCCTGCCTCAGCCTCCCAAAGTACTGATTACAGACATGAGCTGCCGTGCCTGGCTGCTCAATTTCTTTCTTTCTTTTTTTGGAGACAGAGTCTTGCTCTGTCACCCAGGCTGGAGTGCAGTGGTGCAATCTCTGCTTACTGCAACCTCCACCTCCTGAGCTCGAGCGATTCTCATGCCTCAGCCTCCCGAGTAGCTGGGACTACAGGTGCCCGTCACCATGCCCAGATACTTTTTTTGTATTTCAGTAGAGATGGGGTTTCACCATGTTACCCAGGGTGGTCTCAAACTCCTGGGCTCAGGCAATCTGCCCACCTCAGCCTCCCAAAGTGGTAGGATTGCAGGCGTGAGCCACCACGCCTGGCCCCCAGCTGCTTAATTTCATATAATGTGCAAGCCTGAAATCCTGCTGGGGGTAAGGAATATCCAAGTCCCGCCGGGGGACAGCAAACACACCTGGTTAGGACACATAGCCACCTGACCAGGGCAGAAGTGAGGTGCTGGAGTGGGGGGTGGATAATGGCCCAGAGACACAATGAGAAGAGAAAGAATGGTCTAGAGGCCAAAGCAGTGAGCCTCAAATCTCTCTTGAACATTTGCGGTGTTAAGGGTCCTTTTGGGTATTGGGTGAAAGCTCAGGGCCATCTCCTCCCCAGAATACACATTCATACAAATTTTACAATGTCAGGAGGCTCTGAGCCCCCCAAAGTCCTTATTGAAACTCTCAGGGTCCCATGGCTCAGATGAAGACCCCCCTCCTCTGAAGCAATGTGACACACAGGGAATTCTCGCTCATGAGTCAGTGTTAACCAGAGCCTAGACGACCTGAACTTTCTTTCCCAAACTAGATGTGAGCAGGCACCCAATGTTGGCCCAGCTCTGCCCTTGAGTGACAGTGGGCCCTGGGGCTTGCCTGCCTCAGCCGGGCACCTGGCATGGCTCAGGACGACAGAAGGTCTGAGATGGCAGCTGGGAAGAGGATCAGCCTGTACAGGCCCTTTCCTGCCCTGCCCGAGATAAGCCTGGGAACCCAGGCATGGGCTGGAGGAGGTGCCATCCCCAATGGCAGCCAGCAGCAGCTCAGCCTGCTTGAGAGGCAGGAACCTGGCGGGAAAGACCAGGGTGAGTGGACCCAGGGAGAGACCCTGCAGCTGAAGCAAATCCTGACAGCAGACAGCCCTAGGCAGGGGCCCAGCTGGCAGCCCCAGCTTAAAAAAGCAGGAGGAGGAGAACAGACAGAGAGAAAAGAGCTGAACCAGACACAGAGGTAGACAAAGCAGTGACACAAACCAGAAAATGACACAGAAACAGGATGAGACACAAAGACACAGAGAACAAGGAGAGAAACAGAAAAACAGAACTAGAAACCAAGGAATAGAGACCAGCAGGGACTGCTGGGGCCAAAGGGAAAGCCAGAAACGGCAGAAGCAAAGATGGGAAGATGCAAAGACACAGAGATGGGAGTGACTGACAGTGAGGGAGGGCAGGAGGAGCCAGGAAAGTGACTCAACATGCAGGGCCGAGAGGACCAAGCTCACAGGACAAGTGAGACTCAAGCCTCTACAAGCACCTCCTTCCACCGCACACGCCCCATGGGGCCCTGCAACCCAGAGTTCCTTCCCTCTCTGCCGGCAGACAACCGGTCCAGAACCCTCTCTGGCTCTCCACTGGCCTCCTTTCCACCCTGGCCCTGGGGCGCACATGTGGGTTCCACCTGTCCAAGCTTCCCAGGCTTGGAAGAGAGGGGCATGCAGGGCTTCCTGCCTGTGGGAGGAATGCTCAGCTGACCCTTTGGTGAGGAGTGACGCGGCAGACTGGCACCCAGGGGCCGGCGTGCCTGCATTTTACGCATGGCGTTCCATTCAGATGAGGAATTCGGCCTGTGGGCAGGTGGAGGTGGCACAGCCTCACCATGTCCTGCTTGCTCTCTGGAACCCAGCAGCCCCAGATAACTCTCCACAGGGGCTCTAGCCAAGGCCTCCTGCCTCTTCCAGCCCACATCCTCTGGGTCCAGCCCTCCTGTCTCCCCCCACTCCCCACACCAGGACTCGGGCCAAGTTCAGGGCCACCTTCCACCCACTCTCTCCTGACATCACAGAGGTGTTCCTGGCACTGAACAAGCCAGTTATCCAGAAGGAAGGAAAGCCAGGTTGCTGCATCTGAAACCTCTAGCTCCCTGGCCCCTGGCCCTGAAGGGGGCAGCCCCTGAGTGGCTGGGCGGGGTGAAGCTGGGGGACAAGACTCAGAGGGCGCCAGGAGACTGGTGATGTCTGGCTGAGCAAGGAGAACAGGAGGAGTGGGCCAGCCACCTGACAGGGGTCCCTGGAGTGAGGCCCGACTGCCCTCCTGTGGGACAACTCACCCGGCTCAGGCCCATGCAGCAGCTGCTCTTCTCCAGATCCAAGCACTCCAGCAGCTCCTCCACTGCCTGTGGAGAGAGGCCTCCGTCAGGCAGCCCGCCTGGGCCTCCCCTCGCCATGCAGGGCTTCCTCCAGGCCCTTGGCCCTTCCCCTCCCTCCTCCTAGACAGTCTGTTATTCATGCACTTGCGTGGGCTTCCTCAGTGTCAGGCACTGGGTTGGACTCTGGGGACACAGAGATGACTACAAGAGGAACAAACCGTCTTGCTGGGGAGCAAAGCAAGTGAAATAGTGCAGTGCCCACAGGAGGTGGCACCTACGCAAGGCACCTCAGACAGCTCTTGGTTGTGCTGAGAACTTACGATACAAGTGAGAATTCACTGGACAAAGTAGGGGAGAGGGCATTTCAGGCAGAGGAACCAGTGTATGCAAAGGCCTGGGAGCACAAGACAGCAAAATGCACTGAGGAAACTCCAAGTCGCTCACTGGAACTGGGGGGTGGGTAGTGAAGGTGCAACTAGAGAGGAGGCTGAAGCCAAAGCATGTGGAGCCCCATGTGCTTCGGGAGCCCCTGAAAGGTTCTCTTAGGGATGGGCATGATCAGGTCTGCATTGGTAGAGGTCTCACTGGCAAATGGGTAGATGGATGGAGACCCACCCCACTTAGGCAGTAATCCACAGGAAGGGAGGCTAGAGCCTGGCCCAAGGGAAAGAGAAGAGGAGAACATGCAGCAGGTGTTAAGGAGACAGAGCCTTGCTGGATACGGGGATAGGGTATGTAAGGAGGAATCTAGGGCTATACTGAGATTTCCGATTTACGTAACTAAGCAGATAATGATGCCATTCCCCAAGGTAGGGAATATAAGAGAAAGAGGCAGCTTGTGGGGAGAGAGAATGAGTTTGGTTTGAACAAGCTGAGTCTGAGAGGCCATAAGGGATAGGGGTAGAGAAGTCCAGAAGGCAGCCAGATAGAAATGTATGCCTGGAGCTCAGGAGAGAGGCCTGGGCTAGAGATATTGATTTGGGAGTCATCAATATATATGTGATAATTGAAGTGATGAGTGTGAATGAGGATGGCCAGGAAGAGGGTGCAAAATAGAAAATACATATGGCCAAGCACAGAGTCCTGAGGAAGACACCTCTTTACTTCAGGGGCAAGTGGAAAAGAGGACCTCAGAGGGTGAACAGAGTCAAGCGGGAAACCAGGAGTGGCAGCAAAGAGGCCCAGGAGAGAATGTCTCAGAAAGAACAGAGCCCCATGCTGCTAAGAATTCAAGTAACAGAGGGATAGAAGTGCCAGTTGGGCCAGGCGCGGTGGCTCACGCCTGTAATCCCAGCACTTTGGGAGGCTGAGGTGGGTGGATCACGAGGTCAGGAGATCGAGACCATCCTGGCTAACACGGTGAAACCCCATCTCTACTAAAAATACAAAAAATTAGCCGGACGTGGGCCTGTAGTCCCAGCTACTTGGGAGGCTGAGGCAGGAGAATTGCGTGAACCTGGGAGGCGGAGCTTGCAGTGAGCTGAGATCGCGCCACTGCACTCCAGCCTGGGCGACAGAACGAGACTCCGTCTCAAAAAAAAAAAAAAAAAAAAAAAAAAAAAGAAAAGTGCCAGTTGGCTCTGGCAATATGGAGGGCGTGAGGGATGAGAAGACCAGTGCCAGGGCATCAGGGAGAGGGACCAGGCAGCCATGGGCGGTGAGGGTAGCAGGAGGAAAGCCCAGGGCAGGCAAGAGGCAGAGCACAGTCCAGGGAGACCATGACAGAGGTGACAGAGGCTCCTTCCAGAGCGCAAAACCTGCAGGTCTGTGGGGAGTTTCTCCATGGAGAGAAAAGGGCCAGGAGAAAAGGAGATGCCAGAGTAAAAAGAGAGAGAAGTGAATTCACGCTGATGGAATGGGTCTCTGGGGAGACCCAAGGAAACGGACTCCAAGGCATAGGATCAAGGGACTGGACGAGAGGGACCCTCCCCACCAAGACAGAAGGGGTACGGGAAGAAGGAGGCCGAGGAAGAGAGGGTTGCAGGAAGCAGAAGAAGCTGGAGCCTGATGTCCTGAGATCTGAAGGCTGGGCATCTGCTGGTAAGGTGAGCCAGGAAGGTGGGGTGAGGAGGATTTGAGAAGAAAGATGGAGAATGCAATAGCAGACAGGAAGCCTGGAGTCATGGCCAGATAAGGAGGGGACATCTAGAAGACTTGCTGGTCCCCCCGAGGGCCCACCAAAGGCTGAAGACCATGAACCTGTAGGAAGTCAAGTCCACAAAGTTGTATAATTTTCTCCCACCACCCTTGGAAGCCCAAAGCAAGGAGTGCAGACACCCAGAGGCTGGCGCTTCGGTGGGAGCTGGACAGGCCAGGTGCTGTGGGAGGCTCAGGAGGGCTGAGGGCAAGGGAGGCTGAGTGACTGCAGAGTGAACCATGGAAAAGGAGACAATTCACAGAGAAATGGAGTGTGATTCAGAAAGAGAGGTTCTGATGGAGCCAGAGAGCGGGTGTCCTGAGGGGAAGAGAGGAGTGGGACCAGCAGGCAGGAGGCTGTGGTCAGAGAAGACCATGCTGGGATTTCTGATTTTGAAGGTGGGGCATTTCCAGAGCTGATGAGGTACTGGTGTAGCCACAGGTGGGAGGCTGGAATGGAGGCTGAGGGCCCGTGAGAAGGGGGCGTGGGACGGGCATCTATGTCCACACGAGGTTGCCCAGGACACCAGCAGGCCAAAGGATGGAGGGAAGTTCTTCCGAGCCCCCTCCATGAATTCAGGTCTTTAAGGCAGGGGTGGAGGGGCAGGGGGGCACACACAGAGACAGGCTGGGCACTCTGTGGGCTTTCTGCCCCATTCTGCAGCATCCCCTCCATTTAGGGAAGCCATCCTAAGGTCTGAGGTGCTTTCAGAATTGGGCTGGGTGCCTGAGGCCCAAGCACAGTAAAGGAGGGGTCCTCTGCTCTGGGAGCCCTGTGACTGTCTAAGGGGCTGCCTCTGGGGCTCAAGGTGATAGCCCAGACGGGCAGGGACACCTCTTTCGCAGCCACGAGTTCACCAACCAGGGCCGGCAAACGGCCTGGCAGCCTATGTTAACCTGGCACCACGGAGGTCTCGCCATATCCACCTTCCTTCTAGGAGGAATGTTCGCCCAGCCCTGGACAGCTTCCTGCTTCAGGAACCAGTCCCTGACATGGGGGCCCAGGTGCCATCAGTGGGGCTCCCAAAGCACTAATAATTCTCACGCACCCTCAGTGCGCCCAGGCCCTGCTCGCTCCTGGATGATTGTCTGGCTCACCAGCAAGCAGACACCCCCAGCTCAGGCCTCCAAGGAGGGGGTGGCTCTTCTCCAGCTCCTATGGTCTGGGCCCCAGGACACAGCTGGGTGCTTCCAAAACTGGGAGTCTGAGCAGGGCCAGATGAGCTGTCTCCAGGGAAGGGAAGGCAGACGAGTCTGGAAAGGGCAGCTGCTTGAGGGGCCTGGGCAGAGGGAGAGCGGTCTGGGGACCTGGACCTACCCGCCTTTCATCCACCACGATGTAGTTACGCCCGTGTTTCTTGGTCAGATGCGGGGCCAGGACGTCAAAGCGGCGTCGGAACTCAGAAAACACCATGTGGTCAGGGTAACCTAGAGAGAGCAGCCCAGAGCCAGGCCTGTCAACGCCGCCTGCTGCCAGCACACCCCAGTAGCCACTGTACCTGGGCAGTCAGTGGAGAGTCACCAAAAGGGAAGAAACTGTAGGGGATAGGGAGCCTGTGGTTGAAGGCAGGCCTAGAAAGGAGAGGGGGGAGGCAGGGAAGAGGAAGAGGAGGCCAGGAGGACAATCAGGCCTGCTCCACAGGGGGATAGGAAGGCCCGAAAAAGGAACAGCCTCCTTCAGAGAGAAGTAAGCTCCTAGTTAGTGAGGTATGCAAATGGGGGGTTGTGGGGTAGCTGACCAGCTGGGAGGAAGGCTACGTCCCAATCCCCAAGATGCTTTCCAGCCCTCCAAATCTATGCCTCAGTGATAACCCAGACAAAATAATGTCTTATGGTCTTAAAAGAAAAAAAAAAAAAAAAAAAAGGACACCAGGCCAGGCATGGTGGCTCATGCCTGTAATCCTAACACTTTGGGAGGCCAAGGTGGGAGGATCACTTGAGGCCAGGAGTTTAGACAAGCCTGGCCAGCATGGTGAAACTCCGTCTCTACTAAAAGTACAAAAAAGTAAGCCAGGTATGGTGGTGCATGCCTGTAGTCCCAGCTACTCGGGAGGCCGAGGCAGGAGAATCGCTTGAACTCAGCAGGCGGAGGCTGCAGTGAGCCAAGATCACACCACTGCACTCCAGCCTGGGAGACAGAGCAAGACTCTGTCTCAAAAAAAAAAAAGGCACCAGAGAGTAGCTGAGAGGAATCGTGCATTGGCTAGGTGCTGGATTCCTGGCTCTGCCTCTTAGGATCATGTGACCTTGGGCCAGTCACTCAACCTCTCTGAGCCTCAGTTTCTTCACCTTTAAACAGGGGCCCTCGCACTTATCTCGCATGGTAGTCATGGAGATTAAATGAGAAACCAGGTAAAAAAGCACAGTGTGACTCACTTGGTTGGCATTTAATAAACACTCCTTTTCCCCTCTGTCCACTGAAGCAGGACATGAGAAAGGCCGCCCTCCTTGCCTCACCCTGACCTTGAGTCCTAGGCCAGGTGACCAAAAAGACTTGTAGATTCTCTTTCCCTGAAGAGTGTCTGGGCTTCAGGTCAGGGGAGGTGTGACCTGACTTTTGGCTTGGAGCAAAGTGGCTTTTGGCTTGGAGCAAGGTCAGAGAAGTGGCTAGCAGGAGGTGACCCCAAGTCACCCTGATCTTACCAGAGCCCAGGGTGGAGGGCCACGAACTCCACTCCCACAAAATCACAGAGTTTCAAACCAGAAAGGGATCTTAAACCAGATCCGACTCATCTTTCAGACACAGAAACGGAGGCCTTGGGAGGAGCGACTGGCTTGCTCAAGGTCACAGAGGCTGCCACTGGGGGCAGAACTGGCTTCCAAACCTGGACTCCTGACAGCTAGCCAAGGGCTCGCTCCACAGCAATGATGGGCTAGCTGGCTCTGGGAAACCCTCCAGCTGGGAGGTGAGGCTGATGCATGTGCCTGATAATTGAAACAGGAGGTGGGGGCTGCTGAGGGGCCAAGACAAAGTGAGCTATTGATTGTATCTGAATTGCAATTAAATTGATGGGCCAGGATAGCAGGTCTGGACGCCTGGCATCTTAATTAATCATCAGTGCTATCGTCGGTGGCTGGGGGCCGGGTGAGGGAAGGGGGGCCTACCGCTGCTGGCCTCATCGATCTGCTTGTTTGAGCAAAGCACATTGATTTTGGTTCAGAGCGGTAACAATCTGGTTTTGAAATAATAAACACCAACTCCATATCAAGACGTGGGGACAGATCAATGATTTATTTAGAGCAGGGCAGGGAGCCTGTTTCCTGGCTTGGGCTGCTAAGGAAAAGTTTTGGTGCCCATGGGAATGCCTGAAGGGGACCTGGCTGTGGGAGGGTGGGACCCTATCTGCTCTTCTAGTGAAGGAGAAAAACAGCAGAAACCCAGCAACTCATAACTTCTCAGGCAAAAAACAAAAGAACAAAAAAAAAAACCCACCCTACTTGAGAGACATGAGACATGACTCCACAGCCAGCCTGCCTGGTCAAATCCCGCTCTGCCACTCAGGAGCTGTGTGACCTTGGGCAAGCTACTTAACCTCTCTGAGCCTCAGTCTCCTCATCTGGAATGATAGCAGTGTGCTATCCCGGCCCCCAGCCACCAACGATAGCTTCTAAGGACTCTAAGTAACCACTAATACTACCATCCTCTCTGTCTCCTCCTTTAGATGGGTCCATAAAAAAGGGTCTGTCTGGCCTTTCTTGGGAATTTTAAGTACTTCAGAAAGATTTAGCACCTCATTTCTCACTGGGCAGATGGCTCCGAAAGGGCACTGGGTTTGCTGCTGTGGGCAAGGTTGAACTGTCCAAACTAGGGACGTGGGGAGAAAGGGAGCTGTGGACAAATAACAAGGTGCGGGGTGGAGCTGGGAAGGGAGGGGGATGAAGAGAACTGAATATGGAGGGGAGAGGAGGAGGCGGGGACTCTGCAGGATGGAAAGAAATGGAGAAAGGAGGGGGCCGTGGGCTGGGAGAGACGAGCAGAGACCAGAGCAGAAAGGATCGTGAGGAAAGACAGGAGCAGCCCCACTGCAGCCCACGGGTCCCAGGTGGGAGGTGGGGCCGGGCAGGGCCAGCTCTGGAAAAGAGAGCCCAGAGTGGAGAGGAAAGGAGGCCCCACCTTGGCGGTACATGCGCATGGCATCGAGCAGGCGGGAGCCGCGGAGCTGGGTGCGGAGCAGGGGCACGTCGAGCTGCAGGAGCCCAGCCTCGCAGTGGTCTCCCGAGGGCAGATCCAGCTCACTGCTGCTGCTGACTCGGCGGGAGGAGGCGGAACGGGGCTCCCCAGCCCAGCCCTCAGCCACAGGCAGGAAGCAGTGCACAAAATGCAGCTTCGACTTCTTGATGGTGTCGATCAGGGCGTCCTGCCGAGGGGAAGGGATTGCCCTCAGTGGGCTCTAATGGCCTGTGCTCAGAAGAGCAGGGACTGGTGCCAGCGTCTCCACTGCTCACGGGGTAGCAGGGGCCCCAGCACCAGCCAGGACATGCTAAACCTGGACAACTCTGCCCTCGCCGGGCCTGGGTGGGCACTCGCAGGTGGCAGCACTGAAAAGAAGACCCCACCAGCAGCCACTGAGTCACAGCGGGATGCTGAGTGGGCACCAGATGGCCTCAGTGTGCTCGGAGTCCCCAGGCCTGCCTACCAGGGGTAAGGAAGAGTCCCCAGGCCTGCCTGCTGGGGCCCGGCTGGCACTCACCACCTGCAGCTTCATCTGGATGCACAGTGACTTCTTTTTGACAGCCGCCATGCCTGTGGTAAAGGTCTTCCGCATGCTGGTGGCCCGGCGCAGTGCCAGCTGCGAGCCACCCTCCAGGCCCGCGATGGAGCCAGAGAGCACCGTGGCACTGCCTGCGCGGCCCAGAAACAGGTTGCTGATGATTTTTCTGCCGGAGGTGGGAGGATAAGGGAGGAAAAGCAGTCACATCGATGGAGCGGGAAAGGCCGCTCCTCCCCCAAGGCCCCAGAACACCAAAGAGTCCCATTCGGCCACGTCCAGGGGCCCGGCTACCTGAACTGCATGCCCCACACCCTGCAGAGAAACAAACTGTGGAGAAATTTTCAAACAGTAAGGAGAGAAAGCCAGAGGTGGGCAGAAGCCAAGGGGTGGACAGGAATCGGACAGAGGGGAGCGATCTACTCATCTACTTCCCCTCGCCAGGGAGGGCAAAGGGGTGGAAGGGTTTCCAATGTGACAGGAGGGGTTAGGGTTCAACATCTTCCAACATACAATATAACTTATTTATTATGTTTACTGTTCATTATCTGTCTCTCCCATTAGAATGTAAATTCCACAAGGGCAGGGAGTTCAGTTTTGTTCACTATTATCTGCCAAGTACCTAGAAGCCCCTGTCGCAGGGTAGGTGCCCACTAACCATCTTCTGAAGAGTAGAGCGGATGACAGGGCCTGTGGGGCTGGGGGTTCTAAGGCTGCTCAGGGCCTATGGGGCTGGGGGTTTCTAAGGCCACTCCTGCCTTCTTTGACTTGGGGGTGGTGTTCTTCACATTTAAACCACAGGCTCTCCCACCATGTCTGCCTCTCACCTCTACTCCAAGAGACCCCTCCAGCTCCTCAAGGCCAAGTGCCCTAGGCTGTTGCCTCTCAGGAATAAAGGCCATCTACTTTGCTAGTGAGGGGGCCTCTGAGACAACCCCAGGGGGAGGGAGCCCCAAAATCAAAACAGTCCCGGGTACAGGACAGGGGCGGAGGGAGTGGTGGTCTTACTTCTGGGAGTCCTGCAGGAGCCGGGGGGCATTCTGGGTGGCTGGGTTCTGCTTGGTGTAGTTCAGCCAGCCAGTCACGTTGTACTCTACCCAGTTGGTGCCATGGCTGTGGCCCAGGAGAAAGTGGTGTGGTTTGCCGCTGTGCAGAAGGGGGCTTTGGCCTGACGGTGGGAGAAGCAAGATTTAGGTTGTCAGGGCACAGGCACAAAGTGACTCCCCCCTCCCAGGGAGTGCCACCTGGACCCACCTGTGTGTAAGAGGAAGCAGAGGAGCTACCCTCTAGGGATGCCACCTACCTTTTCTGTCACCTTCCTGGGGGCCATAATAGGAGAAAAGGCGCTCCAGGAGGGCGTCCTCACTGGCCCCTGGCACCAGAGCCTCCTCTTCCAATAGCCAGAGCAGGCCCCTCGCCTCGTCTGTGCGGGCCAGTGAGCGGACCTACAGAGAAGGAAGGAAATCCCTCCTTGTCATATGGAGCTGTGGGAAAGGGGCCAGGGTGGTGCTGGGCCCAAACACACCCTACAGAATGCTACACACGTGCACACATGCACGCACACACATGCCGCAGCTCCTGCCGCTCACTGCTGACACCTTGTGGAGGGGGCGGGCAGCCCGGGGAGAGGGGAGCCAAGAAAGCGAGCAGAGGGAAGCCCACAGCAAAAGAGGGTGCTTAGCGCTCCAGTCCAAAGTCACCAAAAGACTGCAGCCTTCCTGCTGGCCCGAGCCCGCGCCCCGAGGCCCTCCTCCACCCCGGTCCCCTCGGAGGTCTCCAGGGACTTGGATGAACCCCATATTGCTCTCACTCCCTGGCAGTGGGATAAAGTCTGGAAGGCCCTGAGCACAAGGGTTGGCCCTAAGGAAGCTGTCAGTAAGTGACAGCCGTGGGGTTAATCCTGGTCTCTGAAAGGAGAGAACCCAGAGGGGGCTCAGATGGCTGCTGGTGGGATCACTGCAGGGTCACTCAAGGGCCAAAAGCATAAGACAGGTGACTTAACGGACGTGGCAGCCAAAACAGGTAGAGGCTGGGGCAAGCTAGAGAGCAAGTATCCCTATCCAAAGGGAAAAACCACCACTGAGCTGCAGCCAACTGCTCTCCTGGAAGAACACTGGCCTAGCATTGATAAACCCTCTGGTTCTTCAAGAGAAGGTAGAAATATTCAATTCTAATTTCCAATATCCCATGAAGGCCAAACAAACTAGGCCTGTGGCCACATCTGGCCTGAAGGTGCCTTTTCTATGGAGTTCCCGCATCTTTCTTGGGCAGGAAGGATGGAACCTTCCCCACACCCTATTCTGGCCTGGCCTTTAGGGGCTGGAGGATAAAAGAAGTGAGAAAAGGGCCGTTTTTCCTCTCTTTGACCCCAGCTGCCTGCATCTCCTCCCCGCAGATGCCCAAGGGAGTTGGCGTGATTACCAGAAGGAAGCAGAATGTGGCCAAAGGCCAAGGCAACTCCAGTGGCAGGCACGGAATAGCAGGAACGAGCAATGAAGCCGTGAGATGGGAAGACAGGCTTGGCATCGAGGGCCCCTTCCCCAGGGGTGCAGCCACCCCATGCCAAGGTCCATTAGTCAGGGGAGACCACAGAAGAGAAAGGAGGGCCAAGCTCTTCCCACACGCTGTCTGACCCCTGCTGCTCATGCTGACATCCCCCCCTCTCACGGGAACCACAACGGTTCTGAGTGAGGCCACCACAGGAGCCCAGGTGTCAGGAAAAGAAAATTCACTTCCCTGGGGAGATGCAGTGCTTGGGCACTTTAAACATCTGTCCCCGGGGGGATACTTACTCTTTCCCAGCCCCACCACTTGTGCAAGCCAAGCAGGGCCTTATGGCAGAGAACAGGGAGGGAGAGGCAGGAATCAAAGCAGAGGAGGGAGGTCGGCAGCCTCGCAAAAGGGCCGGTTCTCCAATAAAGTACCTTATGCAATTTCCCTAATGGCGGACAATCGCCAAATGCCAAGAGTTTGCTAGGCCAGCCAGTCCCCCATCAAGTGCCAAGGTGCCCAGGACACTAGCACAAAGGGTGACAAAGCCTGCCCCCAAAGTTGAGGGGCGAGGGTTCATATCCATGACAGTCCCCCAGAGGGCATTCGACAGCTTAGCACTGTTTCCCCTGGTAGCGGGAGGCTGGCTCCTGGCCCTGCTCTGTTAGGTTGCACCAGTCCTCTACTTGGGGACAAAGGGAGGGAATGACTGTCCTTGGGGTCTGGGCCCTCGCCACCTGAGAATGGTCACCAGGGCTCCTAGCAGACACACTGGAGGCTCAGCCAGTCACCAGCTGGGGCCTGAGCCTCAGCTGCTGAGAAAGGAGATATGCTTTCCTGCCTGACTGGGACCCCCGTGGGCTGCGGCTCCCCAGGGCACCAGGGCAGAAGAAAGTGCCACCTTCCTGGCCAGACTGCCTGAGTGCTGAGGGGCAGAGCCCCAGCGCCACAGAGTAGTTGGTATCTGGGCATAGCTGCTGGACCCTCCCTCAGCCCACAGTGGCACCGCCGGCAGCGGCTCAGATGGGGAGGGCTCCACCACAGGGAGAGGGGTGGGAAACGAGAGGAAAGGCTTGCCCAAACCCTCTCTGGAGCTCCTACCAGGGACTGATGGGAGGCCTGGTCCACAGCAGCCACAGAGTCATCCGTGGGGGGCTCCAAGTCGTCAAACGCCAGCTCGATGTTCTCCTGGGAAAGAAGGCCGAGCAGTACTGAGCACGGGGGTCACGTTGTGGGGAATAGCCTTGTGAGCAGGCTGGGAAGTGGCTCTGAGATCAGCAAGGCCAATCTCCTTCTGTGCTGTGCAGGAGCTCCCTCCATCATCCCAAATGAAACGGCTCCCAAGGCAACACACTGTATTTTTTGCACAGCTAAAATTCTCAGAACCTCTTTTTATCCTAAGCCAGAGTCACATTCTCATTACTCACGTCAGTTGATTAGGCAACACAGAGCAAGCCCACTCTCAATTTCACACAATCATCCTTGAAACACTTGAAGACAACTGCCATTTTCCTTCTGAATCTTCTCTCACCCCAAATAAATATCCTGACAATTCACTCAACTCACTTCCAGATGAGGCAGGATTTCCAGTTCTCATCCCATCCGGCACACCCTTTTACAGAAGGCACTAAGTCATCACCTGGCACCCTCACAGATCAGGGAAGGGAGACGGGAAGACCAGGCCCAGACACACTTGGAGCAGGAACCACAGAGTGGCACTCACCAGGCCAGGGAGGTGCCTCAAAAGAGGCCAAGGGCGGCCTCCTGGGGGCCCTCAATGCACCTGTAGGCTTCCTGGAGAGTAAACTCTCCACCAAGTAAGAATGTAGCCAAAGCCAGAGGCCAGGGACAAGGGGGCAAGGAACGACTCCTGCTCCAGCGAGCGCAGGAGGACAGAAATGGAGAGTAAGGTGATGCCTTCTGCATCCACAGATGCCCTCGCTGGCGGTGCCAAGGCCAGAATCTGAGGCTAGGTGAGGCCCAGGCCCCAGAGCTACCTCCTTGTATCTTTCCAACTCCTGCACGAAGGTGCGCTCGTGGAAGAGCCTCTGCAGCCGGTCCTGGGTGTAGTTGTGGCACAGCTCCTCAAAGGAGGCTCCGCGGGCTGACCCACCCTGCTCAGGGTTCTGGAAGCCCGGGGTGTCGACAATCATCATGGAGCAGAGTGAGTGCTGGCTGGACTTGAGAGCCCTGGATAGGGACAGCCTGGGTCAGAGCCCCGCTGGTTGGCCCCTGGCACCAGGAAGCCCCACCCTGCCCAAGCCAGACCTCTATCCCTGCCCAGGTGCCCAGGACCCTGGTGGGGAGGGCGTGCTGGCCTTGCTCGTGCCCATGGGACAGGGAGCCCCTGCTGGAGGAGACAGGCTCTGCCTCGGCCAACAAGGCACAAAGGCATCTACTCCACCTCTGCCAAAGCAGGAAAAGCCCTGGGTCCTGCCTGGCACTCACCTGTTCACCAGGGAGACGAGAAGGGTGAAGAGCTCGCTGTAGAGGCCGGCCGCCATGCCCTCAAGGCACTCCAGTGCACTCAGTTTCGGGCCTGTGGGGCAGGGGGAGCAGCGCTATCTCCTTCTCCCCATGGCTCCCCACCTGGGTAAGCCCCTGACCTGCCCAGGGCCCAGTCAGCACGGGGCCTGGGGCGGGGCCTCTGCCACTGACAGAGCATCTGTTCACTCCAGCAGTCCCCTCCCGCCCCAGGGATGGCAGCAAGCCCCGGATAAGGCCTCACGCTTACAACCACCAGCCAAGGGACAAAGGGTACCTGTCCCATCTCCCAGGCAACTCTCCTCGGGGCCCTGGCGGAAGGAGGTGGAGCGCTGCAGGGTGCCACCCTTGTGCTGGTGCTTGAAGATGGCTGAGGACAGCTCCTCCAGGCTGCAGCCCAGTAGGTATGCAGCCTTCTGGGCCCACTCATGGCGGGCAAACTGCTTGCGCCCAGCTGTGGAGTGGAAAAAGGGATCTGGCATCCTGGGTCTTTTTCCTTAGGCCAGCTGATGACCTGATGACCAGCTGATGACTATGCTTCTAGAGGCAAAAACCAGCCCTGATGACACCTGATGGGCTTCAGGCAGAACAGGGGCAGCCAGCAGTGGCCAGCATTTCCTGTGTCCCGTGGGGATGGAGAGAATAAGCAGGTCCTAAAGGAGGAGGTAACTCCACATGCTGCCACCGGAGGGCAACAAACCAGCTGCAAAAATCCCTTTTCAGATGGCTCAGCTCCGGGGGTGCCCAACTAGGGGAAGGGCGGAGTCAGAGGATGAACCAGCCCACCTGGGATGGGCACAAGAACCCTGTGTGCCTGTGGGGGACTTATCTTGAGAGATCGCTTATGCCTCCCCATTCCCTGGGTGCATTAGAACCCTCCCTCTTGCCCCCCGGCATCTGCCAGTGGAGACCACAAACACCCACTGATGGCCCAACAGTGGGGAGGTGAAAAAGCCGCAGGGGAAAGGGAACAGCCCGCACAGACGTATGTGCCTCAGCCAACATGTGTCTAATCACGGCAATTAGGGAAAGCTAACAAGAAACAAGGTTTTACCTTCAGCAGCTTCTGTAAGGCAAAGGACCAGCATGCAGCATGCAAAGAAAAACAGTGTGTTAGCAAACAGTCATCAATGGAGCTCGCCGCCTCGGAGGGACCGTGGGGTGGGGGTGTTGTGAGGATGAGCAGGCAAGAAAACACAACCACAGTCAGACTTGGGACAAACGCACACACACACACACAGTCTCCAGGGAGTATGTTTGTGGGTGTAATCACACTGACACACACAGAAAGAGACCCACAAAGACATTCCTGCATACGTGTGTGCACGCACACACACACATCCCCCCGGAAAACACTGGAAGCTCTGAGGCGCTCGCTAACAGACATTGTTTGAGAAGGTCCCTGTGCTGACACCCGGAGCTCTCCGCTTGCAGTTGGGGCTGGGTAGGTTAGAGGAAAGCTAGGCTTGTCACTGCCTCAGAGTGAAGCAACTTCCCTCAGCACACAGCCACATGCCTGCCTGCCTGTCTGTCCTCCACATTCTCAAGAAAACTTTTCTAACCTAGAGCCTGGCTCCTCCTGGGCAGGGATGCCACTTCTTGGGGTTGCACGGAGCCTCACGCCTGGGCACCCATTCCTCCATGCACCCACCACCTGCCAGGACTTTCTCACTCCAGCTGAGCAGCCTGGGGCCCTTCACATCCCAGAAGGGGACAAAGCCAAAGCCCAAGGTGCTGTTCAGCACCAGCATCCCCTTTCCCTAAACTGGAGAAAAAAGGGGTGAAGAGGTGCTCGAATCGCCACCCTCCAACAAATCGCCACCCTCCAACGTAAGTCATCTTGAAGGATGGAGCAGAGCTCCTCCAAGCCAGGCCAAGTCCGCAAGCGCAAGTGCCAAAGCTGCAGCCCATTCGTTACCACGGTGCCTGCTGTCCCCTAGTGGCCACCATCCTGACATGCAAGAGGAAGATACGCAGCTACCCAACCAGTGGAGAGAAGGGAAGAGGACTGGGGAAAACTGGTCTCGGGAGGCCCCAGGAAGCAAGCCCACCCTACCCTACCCCACCCCATGGTGGGCATCCTGAGAGGTTCCAGGATTCAGATCCAAAACCGGCAGGAGAAGCAGCTACTCCTGGGACTCTAAGACACCCCACAGCCTGCAGGCTCCCCTTCCACTCTCAACCTCCGGGCTTCTCCCCAGACCAGTCCTCTCTGCAGCAATAGAACAAGCCCAGCCCCTAGAAAGTCCTGGGCAAGCACCAAGACAGGGCATGGCGGCCCCTACACCCAAGGGCGGGGCCAAGGTCAGTTACCCGCTTGCTCCTCGGGGGCCTCTGTCAGGAAGGGAACAAGAAGGAGAGTTATTCCAGCGGGGCTGCCCTGCCTTAGTGCCCTTCTCATCCCTCAGCCTCTGAACCCCCAGCCTTCCATGCTTCCTCACGGTGCCCCCTGGCACAGCCAGCTAAGTCCAGGCCTCGGGCCGTCACTGCCAAAGATGCTTCCCGGGCCTTCTGCTCTGATGTGGGGGGCTGAGAAGAGGCACAAGCAAAAGAGGGGTGTCGCAGAATGGCTAAGTCTGTGCTGGGCAAGAATAAACTGGGAGTGGACAGGGCCCCTATGAGGTCACCCAGGGGACAGGCCAGCCTACTGGGACCCACTGCAGGTTACCTTTGGTGGCTCCCGCAGCCCCCAGGTGGTAGATGGCAGCCAGAATGAGCCAGCAGGCCTTCTGTTCATCGGGGGAGATGCCCAGCACCTTCATGGCCGCCTGCAGCTTACTAAACTGCTGAGCTGCCTTCTGCTTTTCCTCAGGCTGTGGAGATAGATGACCTCATGGGGGTGTCCCTCCCAGCACACCCCCATGAGGCTGGGCCCTCAGGGGAAGGCTCGGGTAGAGCCAGCAGCTGGAGCTGGGCTCCCACCATCCCCACAGGACCCATGGAAGCTTCTCCTACCCACCAAGGCCCAGGGCTGCCAACCCAGACCCCACAAACCCCTCACCTTGGCCAGTGGCACAATCCCAAACACACTGTTCTCTGCCAAGTGGTTGAGGTGGAGCTCTGTCCTAGGGGTACAAATGAGGCATCAGCACGGCACTTGGTCCCCATGCCAAGGCCATTTCCTCCCAGGGTGGAGACAGACAGACTCAGCTTCCGGACTCCAAGTTTTGTCTGCCCATCATCCCATCATCCCCGACTGGCAGGCCAGCTGCCACAGCTTTCCTAACTGGCCTGGATGCTTGGTTAAAGCACCATTCTCCTGAGGACACGCCACCAGACATGCCCTGGTGAGAGGATGCAACCTGGCCCCTGGAAGGGAGCAGGGAACCTGCCCGAAGGGTGAGTCCAGCCAAGGCAGAGACCATGCCCTCAGTTACAAGAAGGGCTAAAGAGGACAATGGCCTGGGGCTGCTGGCTCAGCCTCATCATTTATCTCTTTTCAGTGAACACACATGGCAAATCTGAAGATCTGAAGGGAAGAGCGTGGCAGAGGCAGCCAACATGGGGCATGAAGGGCTAGTCTGGAGGGCACTGGAAGAGGCATGGGCTTTTGGTCCCAGTGTGGACTCAAATACCAGTTCAGCCCCCTACCAGTCATGCGATGGTAGGCAAGTCCCCAACCACCGACACCTCAGTGTGCTTTGCTTTCCAGAACTAGCTTCATGGGTAATGGAGATCCTAGCTAGGCCCTGGCAACACTGAAGGGCTGGCTGTTCCCCTCCCATATAGCCAGGCCCCAGTACCCAGGACCAGGGAGTTCTTCATAGGCAGGGACTACGTCTCATCCATCTCACTGTCCCTAGGGCCTAGCTCAGAGCCTAGCACATAGCAGACATGCAATGACCAAACAGTGCAGGATGCGATCAAGTGGCTTTAATCCTGGATGCAATCAAGGTCCAGAAGCCCAGTCAGTGGGCTGGAGTTCAGAGCACCCTTGCGTACCCTCTGACCCATCTCACCTGAGGGTGCCATCCCCACAGGCCAGCAGGTAGTAGAAGACGTTGAATGTGGCTTCACTGGCTGGGCGCCGAGCCACACGCAGCTTCTCCAGAAGCATTGTCTGTGACACAGCATGGACGTGTGGGTAAGGAGGGTAGTGCCAGATCAAGCTTTTCCCACCACACACCAGAAGGAATCAAACCCATGGTCCTCTAGGCCCCGGGGAACAAGCAGCTGCATTTTTTTTTTTTTTTTTTTTTAAGATTTGAGATGGAGTCTTACTCTGTCACCCAGGCTGGAGTGCAGTGGAGCGATCTTGGCTCACTGCAACCTCCGCCTCCTGGGTTCAAGCAATTCTGCCTTGGCCTCCTGAGTAGCTGGGATTACAGGCATGCACCACCATGCCCGGCTGATTTTTGTATTTTTAGTAGAGATGGGGTTTTGCCATGTTGGCCAGGC
This sequence comes from Pongo pygmaeus, assembly GCF_028885625.2. Taxonomy (NCBI): domain Eukaryota; kingdom Metazoa; phylum Chordata; class Mammalia; order Primates; family Hominidae; genus Pongo; species Pongo pygmaeus. The sequence continues at coordinate 45,159,797 of NC_072392.2, forward strand.
TGTTCTTGAACTCCTGACCTCAGGTGATCCACCCACCTCAGCCTCCCAAAGTGCAGGGATTACAGGCGTGAGCCACCGCACCCAACCTGCATCTTGTTTTTTAATTCTTTTTTTTTTTTTAAGATAGGGTCTCGCTCTGTTGCCCAGGCTGGAGTGCAGTGGCGCAATCACAACTCGCTGCAGCCTTAACCTCCCAGGCTCAAGTGACCTTCCCATTTCAGCCTCCCAAATAGCTGGGACCACAGGCGTGCACTACCACATCTGGCTCAATTAAGCAGGTGCATCTTATTCCCAAGGTGCTCAATCAGATACCAGATCTCTCTAGGATCAAATGGGGGACAGAAACCAGAATGAGGTGGAAGAAGACAGGCCCAGCTCCCAAAGGGGTCCTGCTGCTCTGCCCAGCTCCCAGGTGCCTGCCTTCCGGAAATGGGAGCTTGTGGTGAGGTGTTTAGCATGGGAGGGAATCAGCCTTGGCTGGGCCTTACTTTACTGATAAGCCAGTCCTCTGCTAGGTGAAATCGGCCTGAGAGAAGCTCCGAGCATGAATCTCAGAAAGTGGGCATAAGGCTGAGGCCCAGCAGTAGAGTGAGGACAACCCCAGGGCTGGGAGAGTGAAGGGAGCTGGGCAGAAAGCTGGACTGGGCCCCATCCAGGGCAGGAGGCTCTGAGGGCAGAATGGTGATGCCTCCGGATAGCGCAGGTCAACCCTGCCCGTGCCTGGGTCAATTTTGTTGGGTAGAATCCCAGGAAAATGAGGCATGGGAGACAGCCTGATTTCTAGGTCATGAAATCATGTGGCCCGTGTCCTACTACCCCGAGTCCTGGGCAGCACTCTCACCTGAATGGAGGCTGAGGCCACCTGGCCAGCTTGGTCAAAGTCCAGGGAGAGGATCTGGGAGAAGCGGGTGGCATTGCCATTCATGATGGTGGGGCTGTTCCCAAAGGCTTCCAGGAGGGTGTACAGAGCCTGCCACTTCTCCGCTGCAGAATACAGGCCCAAGGGGACATCAGGAAAGCCAGGAGCAGCTTATCCCCCAGCTAGGAGCTCCAGAGGTATGAAGGCTTGGGGCCATTCAGACCAGAACTGCCCATGGACAGAGGGGTTTCGAGGGGATGGAAAGGCCAGGGAGAAAAAGATCTGGCACTTAAGAGGGTGCTCTCTCCTCACTCCCCTCCCCTCACCCCACTTTCAGTTTTCTCCGTTGTCCTTGCCTCACCAGAAAACACCTTGTTCCCGCTGATGCCCGCGATGGTGGCCAGGTACTGCACCAGATGCTGGCAGCTGGTTGTCTTGCCACTGCCACTACTGCCCAGGAGGATGATCGACTGGTCCTGACGGCTCATCAGCATTGCCCTGTATGCGGTCTGGGCCACTGCATAGATGTGGGGTGCCATGTCCTCCCGCCGACACCCCTTGAACATGTGCATCACCTTGGGCAGGAGAGCAAGGGAGAGAAGGGGTTGGCTCTTAGCTGATCCCATTAAGACACCCCTCACCCCCAAGGTCCACATCTTTCTGGATTTTCTCTCCTGTAGTGCCAATTCCAAGGCCACGGCCATGCATGGAAATGCAGACACTAAGTCCTGGACTCCATCAAAGGTTGTGGGGAGGTCCTGTCCCCATCTCTTGAAATGACTCCTCTTCCCAAGGTCAACTGTGAGAGTGGACAGGAGCCCAGTGGGATGCCACAGGGGAAGGGCAGAGAGCCAGGGCAGGGGGTGGGACCAGGAGTCTGCAGGGTAGCCTTGAGGGTGCTGTACCTTCTCAGAGTACACAGCAGGGGCCCCACGGGGGCCAAGAACCAACAGGCTGGGGCCAGCATACGTGTGCAGCAGGCTAGCGCCATAGCGCTGGCGCAAGGTGTGCAGGACGCTGGACTCATTGAGGTACACCAGTGAGGCCAGATCCTCCAGACGGTCGCAGGAGGGAGCATTAGCCTGTGTGGGAGGACAGGTGGGTGGGCATTGAAGCAGCAGAGCCCATCTCCGCTGCCAGAGGACGGGCCTGCCCTGCCCAGTGCACTCCTGAGCCTCCTCCCCCCACCCAGCCCCCTGCCCACCTTCTCCACGTCATCCTCGTCCACATCCAGGATGGCCCCATCGTGGTCCAGCTTCACACGCACCTTCCCCTCAGGCAAGTTGAGCTCCTCAGATTTGAGTTGACTGGCTGCAGGGGAGGGACAGACAGCTGGGATGGGCCTGGGAAGCCTCTGCTACTCCACTTGGGAACTTCTCGGTCCTATCCTCCTCCCCACTGCATCACCAGCCTCTCCTTGCTCACTGCTCAGCCCTCATCAGATGCAGAAGGCACATTCGCTGCCCAGCCCTGAGACCAGTGAGTCCTGACATGTGCCCCCGGACCCTCCAAGACTCACCCAGTGAGAAGCCGTCCCTATGGACCAGCCACACTTTCTCCGTCTCATTCCAGGCCTCCTCCGCTGCAATCTGCTCTTCTGTTTTCGCCTGTCAGAGAGAGAGAAGAATAAACAGGCCCTGCTATGGAAGACAGGGACAAGGACAGCCATAGAGGGGAGACAAGTGAGGGCACGGGCTTTGAGACAAGCCACTGGGCAAGGAATGAGTTAGGTGACAGACACAGAACACAGGGACATCAGAGGTGTCCAGGAAAGAGGGTGGGGAAGCTAGCAGACAGGGGTGGCTCTAAGGAGCCCTGAGGACAGGACACAAAGGCTAGGGATCATACCATCAGTGAGGGTCTGGCAAGACAGGGACGCAGGGAGCTTGTGCCCAGGAGAGAGGAGACCCCAGGAAAGCAAATCACCAGGTTCTCCCTCAGCCACCCTCTGCCCCTCCACCCTGTCAAGCCCAGGAGATCAGTGTCCTGAGTCCAAGGCCCTAGACCCTTGCCACAGCTACTAGGATCTTTCATGCCCAGCTTCTCCCTTCATCCAAACGATAGGGCCTCCTTTGCCAAGCTGGGAGAGGGCATGTCCTCAGATCTCAGCGGGGAGTCACCCGGACTTCGCAGTACAGAATGATAGGTGGGCTCGGGGCCCTGGCCTCAGCCCTGGCCCTCCCCTCCAGAGGGTGCTCTACTCGGGCCGGGGGACAGTGCCCAGGTGCACACACCAGCCTCCCTGCTCCTTCTCCATGCCACCATCAGCAAAGACCCCTGTCACACAGACCTAGTGGACATGTTAATGCCACACAAAGGCATGAGGCAGTGCAGCCAGAGATATGGAGATAGGGGCAGCCCTGCTCTGTCAAACACAAGGAGAGGCTTACACATTATACAGATGGGCACAGGAGTGGTGTAAAGGGGCTAGGAGCCCCCAGAGGCCTCAGGAGGTCACCAACTCAGACATAAGCATTCATAGGTACTGACAGGGTGTGGGGCTATCAAACCTGGCACTCTCTAAGAAGGACACTTGAACTGGGAAGAAACGGTGTCTGGGGGAGCTGGGGAAACAGACGAGGGACCCAGGGCCCATCGGGCTCCTCTTGTTGTGTGTGGGCGAAATGGCTGCAAGGTCGTCCTGTGCCCCGGGTGGGGGATGGGCACCCCAGTGGCATGGACCCACCCTCAGGTTAGCCCGAGCCCCTACACTCTCGGAGGACCCCAGCTGTGAGGCACAATCAGCCTGAAACGTGAGGCCCAGGCGTGGACACTGCCTGGGTCCTGACCCCCTGGGTGAGAAATCAGGAAAAGATAAGAAAACATACGAAGTATGTTCGTTGTCACATTTCTTGGAGTTGAAAGTAAAGGAGATGTGGGCTCTCCTCTCAGGTTGGCTTCTGGCTTTAGACAGATCCCTCCAGTGCTGGACAGCCCTTCCCCAGATTGGAGTAGGAGGGCTGGGCTGCACCAGTGGCTCCCAGATCTCTGGGTTTCACGGACCCATGAAATAACTCTGAATAGGAGGATCACCACGTGGCTGGCAACATTTTGGTGTGTTAAGTGAGGACATTAAAAAGGCTAGTTCTTTATATTTGAAGAACTATAAAAATCACAGCCGGGAGCGGTGGCTCATGCCTGTAATCACAGCACTTTGGGAGGCCGAGGTGGGTAGATCACGAGGTCAGGAGATCGAGACCATCCTGGCTAACATGGTGAAACCCTGTCTCCACTAAAAATACGAAAAATTAGCCGGGCATGGTGGCGGGCACCTGTAGTCCCAGCTAGTCGGGAGACTGAGGCAGGAGAATGGCGTGAACCCAGGAGGTGGGTGGAGCTTGCAGTGAGCCGAGATTGCGCCACTGCACTCCAGCCTGGGCGACAGAGTGAGACTCCATCTCAAAAAAAAAAAAAAAATCATTACAATGTTGTGTGTGTATATATATATATATATATATATATATATATATATATATATTTTTTTTTTTTTTTTTTTCAAATCACATAAGACAGGGGAGACCTTTGTGTTGAATAGGCACCTTCTATGGGCCAGGTATTTGGGGACTGATGAAGAAGGTGACATCATAGCCTGTAACTAACTCCTTTAAGACTCATCATCTGAAAATGGGTTTCTCACATTGGCCAGGAGGTGGAGACAGAGAATGTCTCATGTTCAGGCATGAGCTGGGAAGAGGGCAGAGATTCCGCCTTTTCAGCTTTCTCTCCAGAGTGAGCAGAGTTGAAACACCTAGAACTCAACCAGGCCCCCCTTGGGCTCCAGTGGCTGAGAACCACATGCCACATGGGCCCAACTTGAAGGGCGACACTCGGTCTAGATGCTCCCCAGGGGCCTGACACAGAGCTGCACCATCTCAAGCTCCGGGCACTACCTCCCGCTGGGGTCCTCCCAGACACAGGGTGGGAGCCTGGAGAGGAAAGAGGCCTTACACTCCAGCAGGAGGCCCAAGCACAGACGCCAGCCCAGGTGCAGGCCGGGGGCGCTGGGTGGTCACCGGAGGGAGCGGAGGGCTCCTGAGTTGGGGGAGAGCACCCTACCTGGCTGTGGGCACGAGAGGCGGCCTCAGAGTCCAGCTACAGACAGCAAGCAAAGGAGAGAGAGAGAGAGAAGAAGGGTGAAGATAAGCAGACCACTGGCACACCCCCTTTAGCAAGTGCTCCTGAGTCAAGTGGGCCGACACTCTCTAGTTGTCCAAGGCTCGGGGTGAAGGTGGGGGAACTTGGTGCCAGGACCTGGGAGCTGGCCTGAGCAGGTGAACTGCACCCAGTCAAGGAGAGGCCAGGAAGGTGAAGAGACACTAGTGACCATCAGGCCTCTCAGAGGAGATGCTCCTCTAAGTCATTCCCGGTGGCCTGGACAGGAGTCTGCCACTCTGCCTCTGGCCACAGTCTCTCCTGGGCTGGCCATCCAGTCTATTCTGAATCAGGCTCCCTCTTCTGTGTGTCTGTCTACCAGGCCAGGCCACCTCACCACACCCAAGGCCTGGGCCCCCTGCCAGCCTCTTGCCTTATCTCCAGAGCATTTCTCAGCCTAGCTCCCCTGTGGCCACCAGCACAGAGCTGTTCCTTGCCTTCTAACACAGCCCAAGGGTGCCACTCCCCAGGCCAAGGGCTGCATTCAGAGCTGTCGCCCTGCACCTCTCATAGAACACAGCTCCCAGCAGCTTCCAGTCTAGAATCTCTTTCTCAACCCCAACGCACCCTATAGCACTCCCACCTCTGCCAGCCAGGCACACCAACCCCATCTAGATCCAACCTGGGGGCCACTTGACAGCTGCCCAAGAGCCAAGGCACTGTGGGCAAACCCTGTGGCCAGCTGTGACCTCTCTGGTTACTTAAAGCCCTGAAAAGCCTTTCTGGGGAGGAAGGCGAGTCAACCAGGACTTGGATGTTACCTGTTAGAAATGGGCAAGGAGTTATCAGGCCCCACCTGGGTCTGGAGAGCCAGGGCACCAAAAATAGCGACAGCACCCTTCCTTACCACCCGCCAGGCCCTGACACCAACACATGTCCTCGAGGCAGGACAATGTGGCCAGAGAAAGGGACTGGGCCCTGAGCGAGGAGGGGCACCCTACCACAAGCACAGGACTTTGGGCTCTCTGGAGCAACCACTCTCCCCAGAGCACTTCTCTCATTTCTTTAAGAGAGAGCCCAACATGAGGGCCCACAGGCCACCACGGAGCCACCTTCACGGTCAGCGCGCCTACAGACACACACAGCCTCCTGCCACCAGCCCCAGGAAGAGGGCGGCCAGGGACTGGGACCCACACACAAGAGTGGCATTACAGAAGCTGTGAAGATCCTCTCCAGCCGCTGGTGGGCCTCTTCCACGGGGGTCAGCTGGACCTTGGCAGCTCCTGCCTAAAGGTTAAACCACTATTAGTCCCAGCCCAGAAAGGGCGAGGCCACAGCATGCGGAGCTCCCAGCCCAGGAAGCCACTGGGACCCACCAGGGAAGGGGAGCAGGGCCAGGGAGCAAGCCGCGTGGCAATCTGAGTTTTTAAACCATCAGATTAGGAAAAAAAGAACAAGTGCCTGGGAGTTCTGGGGTTATTTCTTCCCACCTGCCTATCTTGAGTACCAAATGGCCCTATTATCCCACTTGCCCTCTGGACCCTGCCCCAGGCCCAGGTGACAGGTGGCTAAACTCCAGGTCAGGGCATGTCTCAGCTCCCAACTCCTCCCTTGTGAGACGAGGAAGGACAGGGAGGAGGGAGGGGAGGGCAGCCGCTTGGGAACAGGACCACGACACTCCCCACCTGCTCATGGGTTCTCCAGAGCGACCAACATTTCTGCCCATACCCTGTCCAAAATGCCCATGCCAGCTCCTCCCTGTGAGCAGGACAGGCACTTCCCTGATTCACAGAGTGGGCCAGGTGGGTGGGGGAAGCGGCGGCTGGCTTTTCTCTAAGTGCTGCAATGCCCAGGAAGAATGGGGAGCAACAAGGCTCCCCAGGTCCCAGGAGGTAACAGTCAGGGAGGGCCTCAAGGCCTCTCAGGCTGTTCCCCCATATCCTCCAGACCCCTCTCCTTCCAGCCAAAAGGAGCCTGCATGAGCACAGGGAAGTAGTAGCAAAACTTGATGCTCCTCCCCCACACCCTGGGAGGCCTCAGCAGGGTCCACAAAAGGGAAGCTTGAAGAGAACTGTCCCCAACTCAGAGGCCAGACAAGGAGGCAACACTTTACAAGGGAAAGAGGCTGGACTGACCCTCCCTCCTGCTTCTCAGCCTCCTGCCCCACCCAGAGAACACTTTCTGGGAAGAAGGGGTTGTCCCTATATTCCAAGGGGCCCACTGTACCCATCTGCCATCCAAGCACAGGGCTCCTCAAGAGTCCTGCTGCCAGAGGGTCACGCTGGCTGGGCCTAAAGAAGGCAGTGACGGCAGTGAGGGCATCAGTAACAACTGTTATTAGCACCACTATCAACGCTACGATTTATGGAGCACCCACCATGCCAGGGACCGGCTTGGAGCATTATCTGTATCATTTCTAATCTTCTGGTTACTTAAAACCCTTATTTGCAATTCCAAAATCCCAAAAGCCCCCCAAACAAAACATTTTTCTTAACTATTTTGGTGGCAAAACCTGGCAGTTTATCCTCTATGCTCCTGTAGTGTGAATATTCATAGATTTTGCTTTGGAAATATTAATGTTTGTTACGGGTTGTTGCTCATTATGTATACTGTATGGCACTAAAATACAAAGATTACTAATTTCCAAAATACTGCCACACCCAGGGTATCAGAGAAGAAATTTTGGACCTGTATTATCCCCACTCAACAGAGGAAGTCTGAGATGGGACTTTGCTGAGGTCCCAGGGGATGAGTGACTGGGAATGCAAGCCCAGACCCCTGACTTAAGAAAACAGTCTTTCCGCCCGGAACTGATCTGCTGAGACTCTGATCCTCGGCTTTGGGTCTCAGGTCTCAAGCTGGTGCCATGTAGCTGGGGACCAGGCCCTGACTCCCATGGCAAGGCCAGCATGCTGGTTAGCAGTTTCCATCCCAGCCGCCAGGCCAGAGCCCAGGCAACTGCAGGGTCCGCATTGGGTTAGGGAAAGCCATGCAGCCCCTGCCGTCAGCACACGACCCTGGGCCCAGCCTCTCGGTCATGCAGGGTTCGTTGAGGTGGCTTGGGGAAGCCGGCTGTGAGGGTGCCTGGCCCTTGAGCAAGGGTGGGGTGAGGGGCAGGAGCAGTTAGTGACACACTCTTGTACCTCCTGCTTCACACCAGGGACTGGTGACTTGGACTGCTGCTCTCCAGTGAGGTCTGACTTCGGGCCGGCGGAGCCTGGGGCCACCAGCTCTTCCGGTGGGGCTGGGGAGTGCTGCTTCTTTGGGGCTTCAGGCTTGGCTGGGGATCCTGCTTTCTCTGGGGAGTCCACCCAGTCTGGGGAGCCTGGCTCCTGGCTGGAGGGCTTCTCCCCCTTCCCAGGAGACTGCTTGCTGCGGGCCTTGTGCTCTTTGCCCCTGCCCCGAGACATCAGGCTCCGCAGGCCCAGGGAGAGCTCATCCTTGGCTGCCTCCTTCTTCACTTCAGGCTTAGGCGGAGCAGGGGGAGGTGGGGGAGGGGGTGGCGGCTTGGGACTAGAAGCTGCTTTTTCTCCCCTCTTGCTTCGAGTCGGGTGCTCAGGGGACTTGACTCCTCTGCCTGGGGGCTCCTTGGCATTCCCAAGCTCCTCGCCAGGCAGCACCTTACTCACCACCTTCCTCACTGCATTTGCCACCCGCTTCCGGGACAGGCCCTGGGCCTCTTCGCTTAGGCCTTCTGCTGTGGCAGCTCCCAGGCCGTTCATGGAGAGTGTGGGTGCAGGGCTCTTGGTTCTCTGGGAAGTCTCTGGGGGTATCGGGCTGGTGGGAGGCTGAGGACTCCTAGATGGGCCACTGCCTTCCTTTGAGCTGCCCTCTAGCTACAGTCATACAAATACAGGTAGACATTAGCATCACCCCTGCAGCCCTGCCCATCCCATGCAGAGGGAATAAGAAGGTGTGACCTCCCGCCCTGGAACAGATCTCCCATTCATCTACCAAGCAACACATGGCTCCACGAGGCTACCCCAGGAAGCCCACTTTCCATCTTCCAGACAGGACAATTGCAGCTAAGAGTTTGGCTTCTTTCCCACGAAGCACAATCAGCACAATCAGGTATTACTGTCACCTGCTGTCTATCCCCAGACTTAGCATGAACATGTGAGATGCTGGCACAGAGCGCCCAGAGGCCTATGAGGCGCTCTGGGGTTACTGGCTTTGTGTTAGGGCAGCAACCAAGTCCCAATCTAGGCGAGCCCACTGCCTCACAGCCCAGATGCAGCAGAGATGGAGTATGCAGAGGTCAAACAGCCGAGTCCCACCTCCATTCCTACCACCAATCCCAGGCCTAACTCCAGGGCTTCCTGCCCTTTGTGGTCTTTGGTCCTTCCATCACCTATTTTCCAGGCAGTCAGACCAAGAGCCTACCCATCCTGAAGGAAAAAATGATCAGGGAGCTCTTCCTGGTCCCAAGACATGCCAGGCCTCCTCCTCACAGCGTCCCTCGTCTGTGGCCACTGTCTGCCCTTCACCTATGTTCTCAAGTGCTGCAGAGCCCAGCACGGGCCCAGGAAGCTTCCACTTCAGCCTGCTTTCTGCCAATCTCTTTGCAGTTTTCCTCCTGCAAACCTCTCAAGGGTTTGGAGACCCCCTAGCTCCCAGAGCGTGTGTATAGCCCACAAAGGGTTAAGCACTCAAGCAGCCTCAGCTCCATTCTTCCCTGGAGTGGACTGGTATACTCTAGCTGGTGCACCCACCCTTCCCCCACACACTGGTGCTAACTGTCTGGGTCCCAAGGGACTGCCACTAGAAGGCCAGGCTGGCTAACGGCAGGACAGAGTTTCCCATAAAGCCAGCCCCATTGCCTGGGGGGTGTAAGGGCAACCTGGGGTCTCCTTGTTGGCCAGGCAGAGCTCTGTCACCAGCTGAGCTGTGCTTGAGTCCTTGTTGCCCAAAACAATGATCTTGGTTCTAGAACACATATGGGCACTGGGCTCCATGAAGGCCCACCTGCCCATGCTTGCTTGGATGCAGGAAGACGCTCACAGTAGGCACACCTGGGAGCTGCTGCCTCTGGATGCCACAAGGAGAAGTTGCTCCACCTTTTGAGCAGAGCTGAGCCAAGGGCCTTAATCTAGGCCCTGGTTACAGGTTGGCTCTGCTGAAGGGATAGAGAAAGGGCTTGAAGGTGCCTCTTCCTCAACCTCTTAGGCCAAGAGTGCTCAATGGCATGCCAGGGCACTGCAGAGTTGGCCAGTGGCCCTAGCCACTGGATCCTACACTCCTCCCCTCCCTCTTCTGGCTTTCCGCCCGTCCCCCTTCCATCATTAAGATGATGACAATGGGCCAGGTGTGGTGGCTCACGCCTGTAATCCTAGCACTTTGGGAGGCCAAGGCAGGGAGACTGCTTGAACTCAGGAGTTCAACACCAGCCTGGTCAACATGGTAAAACTGTTTCTACAAAAAATACAAAAAGTAGCCAGGCTTGATGGTGTGTGCCTGTAGTCCCAGCTACGCTACTCAGGTGGCTGAGGTAGGAGGATGGCTTGAGCCTGGGAGGCAGAGGTTGCAGTGAGCTGAGATGACACCACTGCATTCCAGCCTGGGTGACAGAGTAAGACCCTATCTCAAAAAAAAAAAAAAAAAAAAAGAAAGAAAATGATGACAATGATGATGATGATGATGATGATAGTAATTGGTAAGACTTACACAGTACTTACTATGGGCCATGGCACTCTTCCAAGCACTTTACATGTAGTTTTTGCAAAAAAATAAAATAAAACAAATTCTGGGAAACTCTGAGGCCTCTCCCTCACACACGCACACAATCCTTTCAAATCACAGGCTGGCTTTCCAGGATTGTTTGCAGATCAGGTGAAGCCACAGTGCCTGGCTAATCAAATTGACCAAGGAAGTGCGGGGAGCTAGGACAGGCACCATCTGGGGTAATGAAGTAAGAATCTGTGTTGTGATCCAGCTCTGCCCCAGAGCCCTGGGCACTCCTGCCCCCTGTGCTACCAGCTGCCCTCTCCTAACTACACATCTCTGGACTTGGCTATTCAGAAACCGATTCTCCTCTCTTGCCTTAGGAGAGTCCAGGTTTATTCAGGGTCTCTATCCCAGTGCACTGGGGCTGGAGGCAGTGAGTAGCTGGAGCCTGCCTCCAGGTCACCTGCACCAAGCAGCTGACAGGGTCTTGGAAGAGACAGCAGAGACTGCAGCGAAGTCCCTCCATGCCTTTGCCTTGTGCCACCCAGAGCAGGCTGAAGAATCCCAACAGCTGAGCTCTCATTCAACGCTCCCTGACCTAAGAGTTTGCCCACCCAAGCCTCTCCAGGCCCAAAGGGTTCAGGAAACCAGAACCAAAGGGAGGCAACTTAAGGGGATTGGGGAGGAGGTTAGGGGAGGTCCCAAAGCACCTTGGCCATCTCCTTCACACACATGAAGCTGGCATCACACACACCATACTTTCTTCCCCTTTACTAGAATTCTCTCCAGCTGAGCCCCACAGGAAGGGGCCCCCTGCAATCCCCACCTACTCCATGGAGCTGTCTCACAGGCTAGTCCAGGGCTAGCGGGTGCAGGGGCAAACACACACACGCACACACACATGCACGCATGCACATACACACGCCCGCTCACACGTATGCACACATGCAAGCACGCAGGCACGCACGCCTCGGAGAACTCAGGGATGCACTTACAGCCCCTTCCTCCTTGCCAGGAGAGCCAGGCTTTGGCAGAGTTTTGTCCTCCTCTTTAACCTGAGGGAGCAGATGAAGAAGTCACTGGCAGGTCAAGGCTGGGAGACCCAGCACTAAAAGCACAGGGAGAGAACATTCAAGGGGCCTCCCTCTCCCTAAGAGGTGGAGCTCCTTAGTCTTTAGGAATACCGGGGCTAGGGGACCTGGGCAAGAGCTATCCTATCCTAGAATCAGAACTGTTCAGTGATGACTTCAAGAATGAAGAGTCTGTGGGGGCAAAAGCCAAGTACCCTTGCCCTCAGCAACCAGCCACTTTGCCCACTTTGGGGGCTGTCTAAAGAGGTCCACCCACAGTGCCATCATGGCTTTGGTTACGTGGCAGATGGGAAGATCCAGCTAATTTAACTCATCCAAACTACAAGAATCATCCCCAGCTCAGGCAAGAAGTGGTTTGAACAAAAAGCCCCTGATCTAGTGACTGAGGAGGTAAAAGTAACCCAGTGTGGGTACCTGTGGGCCAGCAGCTTTTAGAGTAGAGTGAAGGTTGGCCCCTATCGGGCTGGCTCTGGCTTGCTTCTTGATCCTGCACATTTCCCCCAGCTCAGCTGAGCTCTTGCTGGAGGCAGTGAATGGGGCAGAGGCAGAGATTCAGGAGGCCAGATATTTTCTCAACCTCAGACCCACAAAACTGCCAACCACGCAGCCGAGGGAGGGAACCCTGAAGTTAGGGGCGGGGTATGGAGGAAGGAAAGATGCCTAAGCTCTGGACACTGTGGCCACGGGTTTGTGCTGGAGCCCAGGAGCCGGCTGGCCTGAGTCAGAGGGGAGGAGTGGAGTCGTGGAAACAGCAGATACCATCACACATCTGGAAAAAGGGCAGATGATGTGGAAGCTCTGAAGGTTCTTTCAGTTCAGAAACTGGCTCACAACAGACTCAGAGGGGCCAGGCCTCAAGTTTAAAAAAGTCTTCTCCTTTCCCCTCACCAGTATCTCTCCCTCCAAAAGCTCAGGCAGTCCTAGTGGATTTAATTTCTCCTCTTTCCCGCATCACCTAGGACTACAGGAAAAAGACAGCCCTGTTACCAACCCTACCTCCTCCTCAGCATGCCTCTCCTTCCCAGCACAATGTGGGTAGGAGCATGGCAAGAAGTCCTTGATTCCTAAGGGAAAAAATCCTTAGAAACATCCAGAATCATTTATATGATCCACTTGTGGGGACTCTCCAATTTTAACCAGGGTCTACGGCTAATTTTGAGCTCAAATTAGCAGTGCCAGGGGCACTGGCTGGCATGATGGCCGCTGCAGTTTTAAAGCTGCATCTTGTCCACAGAGCTATCTGCAATGGGCTCAATCTTCATAGTTAGCTCACAATGCCAAGGACGAGGGGAAATGGCAAATATTCACCAGAGTGGAGCCTACTTCTTTAAGAACTGGAATCGAAGCAGAGAAAGGGAAGGGAGGGACTGGTGGACAGAGTGAGGAAGAGCGGCAGGGTCTAGGTCTGTGCCTGCTGCCCCCCACCAAGCCATCACTCTCCCCCTTGCTGCCCCAGGGATCACACCATGCAGTAGTTCTGGGGCACACAGGTTAGTGGGAGGACAAGTGTTCGCAAACCACACAGACACACTCATTACTGCACGCAGTGCTGTTAACTTGGGTGCCAGGGTGGCCCAGATTCCAAGTCCACTCTGTGTTCTTCACCAGCTCCAAATCTGTCCTCCCTCCAGTGGCTCAAGTTTGGGACCCCAAATGTCTGGCCCAAGGTGTGGTATTGGGGAAAATACTGGGTGCCCCCCAAGTGTCTGAAACACTGGGCCCAGCTCTGAGCTCAGCTCTGGATTTAGCATCAGGCTGACTCACTGCTCCCTCCCCCACAAGGGCTCTGGCTGTTGTAGGTCACTGCCCAGCTGGGGACTATGCACACGCATAAAGGCACACACACAGGCAGTCCCAAGTCTGCGGCCTGAATCACCCTCTGGACCCAGGTGGCCAACTGGCCTGACTCCCCACCCTTGGCCCCTTGTCCTCCTACCCACTGCAGCCCCCAGGATCAGGGAGACCCAGTTCCAGCGGTCCCTCTACAGCAGCCCACGTTCCAGGGGTGAGTCAAGGCAGCAGGGTGGTGGGAAGGGTGTGGAGGGGTTAACCCAGAGGGACACCAGCAGGACAAAAGGCAGCTCACCTTACCAGAGGTGGGGCTTAGGGGAGGAGCATGACTCAGCGCAGGAGCCCATCCAGCCAGAACTGGGAGTTCACCAGCTCCCGTCATTCTCCCTGCCACCCCAATTATACACACATGCCCCAGTCCATTTCTAGCTTCCAAAGCTCCCTCTCCCACAAGCCAGTCTCCTGCCTGCAGATACAACATGCCAAGCACACAGGAAAAACATAAAGATTTTAAAATCCAACTTTCCTTTTGCTCCCAGAAGGCGAACCTTGATGAAAAGGCCATGGCGCTGAAGGTAACCTGTATCCTGGGTCAGAGAAGAAATGGGGGGCAGGGTCTCTCAGTGTCTCAGAGTCTTCCTAAAGGCCAGAACCTGCCAGGATAAACGCTGTGGGCAACAAGGGGAAAGGAGGGATGGAGTGGAGGAGGAAGGATTACAAAACTCAAAAGGGCATTGGAGTAAGGAATAAAATATTAAAGGAAAATGAAGGAAAGTAGGCACAGAACATAGCACTCCCTACCCTTGGAAGCTGTGTGCTTTATTTTTTTATTTTTATTTTTTGAGACGCAGTCTCGCTCTGTAGCCCAGGCTGAAGTGCAATGGTGCCATCTCAGCTCACTGCAGCCTCTGCCTCCCGGGTTCAAGCAATTCTCCCGCCTCAGCCTCCCCGGCACCACCACGCCCAGCTAATTGTTGTACTTCTTAGTAGAGATGGGGGTTCACCATGTTGGCCAGACTAGTCTCGAACTCTTGACCTCAGGTGATCCACCCGCCTTGGCATCCTAAAGTGCTGGGATTACAGGTGTGAGCCGACGTGCCTGGCCAGAAGCTGTGCTCTGAATAAGCCACTTCACCTCTCTGGGCCTCTCTGTAGAATTAGGGGCTAGTCTAGATAATGGCTCAAGGCCTCTCCATGTCTGGCACCTTAGGAGTCTATGTGGAGAGAGGCACTCAAACTCTACTTATTTATTTATTGAGACGGAGTTCCACTCTTGTTGCCCAGGCTGGAGTACAATGGCATGATCTCAGCTCACTGCAACCTCCGCCTCCCAGACTCAAGAGATTCTCCTGCCTCAGCCTCCCAGTAGCTGGGATTACAGGCGCCCGCTACCACGCCCAGCTAATTTCTGTATTTTTAGTAGAGACGGGGTTTCTCCATGTTAGTCAGGCTGGTCTCGAACTCCTGACCTCAGGTGATCCACCTGCCTCAGCTTCCCAAAATGCTGGGATTACAGGTGTGAGCCACCACACCCGGCCGACACTCAAACCCTTAATACAGTAAAGCAAAGTTGTGGGCCTGTGACCTAGGAGAGGAACTGAGGAATCTGCCTCAGGACTCCAGCGACTTTGCCTTCCAGCTGTAACACACGATTACCTGGGGCAAGAGGCCTGGGGAACTGCAAAACTGTCCATCTATGGATTAGAAACCAAAGCTGGGCCTCTTGAAAAATCAAGTCAGAATCTGCCTCAGTCCAGGGAGAGGCTGCATTCAAAGAATCAGTGCACTTCAATGGAGTTTAATAACTGGTTCTTTTTTTTTTTTTTTAATTGAGACAGAGTCTCATCTCACTCTATCACCCAGGCTGGAGTACAGTGGCGCAATCTTGCCTCACTGTACCTCCGCCTCCTGGGTTCATGCCATTCTCCTGCCTCAACCTCCCGAGTAGCTGGGACTACAGGTGCCCGCCACCACGCCTAGCTAATTTTTTGTATTTTTTTAGTAGAGACGGGGTTTCACCGTGTGAGCCAGGATGGTCTTCATCTCCTGACCTCGTGATCCACCCGCCTCGGCCTCCCAAAGTGCTGGGATTACAGAGGTGAGCCACCATGCCCGGCCAAGAACTGGTTCATTCTTAAAACTGCTTATCATGAATGAATAGTTAAAAATTAGGAAATGTTTTGTTTTCAATTAATTATTTCTATTTTGCTTCGTTGACTTCTGTTTTATTATTCAGTTAATGTGCTAGAGACTTTAAGTTTGTCTGTTGGTGTAATTTTAACTCATTTGATCTTTGATCTCTTGTTCAAGTTTTCCTACTTGTCCATAGAGGTCCCATCTGGCCCAGGCTGTGAGGACACCAGGACATTTCCACCCAGGCCTGTTCCTCTGCATCAGCTGTTCCTATGAGCATCACTCTGAACACAGATGTGGGGCTTTCCCCAGAGGAAATTCTCTCTGTGGCTTTTATGCAGAATTGCCTAGACAGTTTTCCTCTCTTCCTTATCACTGAATTTGTTTAGGATCAAGAGCAAGTTATCCCGGAACTGGATTGTTTATAACCCAAAGGATAAATGCTTGAGGGGGTGGAGACCCCATTGTCCATGATGTGCTTGTTTCTCAATGCATGCCCATATCAAAATAAAACATCTCATGGGCCGGGCGTGGTGGCTCACACCTGTAATCCCAGAACTTTGGGAGGCTGAGGTGGGTGGATTGCTTGAGCTCAGGAGTTTGAGACCAGCCTGGGCAACACAGTGAAACCTTGTCTCTACCAAAAACACAAAAAATTAACTGGGCATGGTGGTGCGCACCTGTGGTCCCAGGTACTGGGGAGACTGAGGTGGGAGGATCGCTTCAGCCTGGGAGGCAGAGGTTGTAGTGAGCAGAGATCGCAATACTGCATGCTCCAGCCTGGGTGATCGAGTGAGACCCCATCTCAAAAGAAAAAAAAAAAAAAAAAAAAATATATATATATATATATATATATATAAAATGTATCCCATAAGTATATAAACCTATCATGTACCCACAAAAATTAAAAAAAAAAAAAGATCAAGTTACTGTTATCCAAGACAGAATGGGTAAGGAACTCAGGCCCCAAAGATGGTGGCAGCATCTGTGTTGGGAATACATGGCTCTCTGGAGCAAGGGTGTTTAGATCTAAGGCCTCTCTTCCTTGACTTGTTCTCTCTCTAGAGATTTCAGCCATTTCCAGCAACATTACTGAATATGGAGCACATACAATCAGATGGGCCCTATACAAGGTATTGAACATTTATTTTCTAATGTAAATCTTACAACAATCTGAGGATTGGTGATATGGGAATTATTATTACTCCCATTTTATCGATGAGGGAAAAGATTCAGAAAGAGATTAAGTCACGAAGTTAGTTAAGTGGGGGAACCCAGACCTGAACCCACACTGGTCTGCCTCCAAAGCCTGTGCTGCTTCCTTAGTGCCCACCTTTTCTGGTATGTTAGGCAGGCATCAGCCTTGGTAGCCAAATCTGGTTGATAAACTTCATCAGCGTGGAGGTTCAGAAGATCTGGTCAAGCCAAAGCATGGATTGATAGTGTGTTTTACTAGTGTGCAACTTTCCAAATCGAGTTTTTGGACGTGCAAAAAGGGAGACCCCACCATGATTCTGCCACTCTGCAGCTCTACCCACCTCCTCCCTCTGTGGCACTTCTGAGGGACAGCAAGAGAGACCAACGCTCACTGAACACTTACTATGAGCCAGGCAACAGGGGAAGGCACTTCATACAGGTCTCCTCATTGAATCCTCATAACAACCCACTTTCTAGATAAGGAAATAAAGAAGGTGAGTTGCCGAGAGTGCTGCAACTATTAAGTGGCAGAGCTGGGAGCCACAACCAGAATGGATCTTGGGGAGCTGTTTGTGCATCTTTGTCATCCCTGGACTGTGATTCACCTCTGAGCAGAACTTACCCATCTTACTCATCATACTGTAGGCGCTTAATAAATGTTAGCTGCACGAGAGTGCTGGGACAGGGGTTCTTTGCACAAACCTCTTATTCCCATCTAATCTCTTCCCCAAATGTAAACTACAGAGAACAACACTTGCCCATTCTGATTCCCAGGGACATGGTACAAACAAGGGAGATATAATCTCTAAACCTGCTCACAATAAATACATAGTCAACTCAATGCCTGGGTTTGCGGGGAGGGCAAGGACACTGAAATTGCTTAGCAGCTCCTCATGGAACAATAGCCACAAAATGCATCATCCTCTGGCCTAGCCATTCCATCTTCAGGAATGTATGTCCAGTGAGCTGACTTAAAGAAAGAAAGAGAAAGAAAAAAAATGCAAAGATTTTTATAGATGCACTCTATATAACAGCTCCAAATTGGAAAGAGCCCAAATGCCTAGAATTAGGAAATGGTTAGGTACAACCCGTTGTTGTCTTGCCATTTAAACTGACAAATGTGTGGACAATGTAACCATATGGAAAGCTCCATATAAAATGACATCAATCAAAAAAACTGGAACCCAAATAGTCTACAAAGAGTGATCATAATAATCTTGTAAACTGTGTGAATTAGACACAATAGGAACACCTGGTATTTATTTTGTTAAGTATTTGTTACTTACTGCTTATTTTTATTGTGAAGATGGCTAAATAGTCAATAAAAAAGAAAAAGCAAAGGAGATAATAGCTAGAAGCATTTGTTCTCAAAGAGGAGAAACCCAAGAAATGTGCTGAGGGACTGTCAAGCCTCAGCCCCAGGAGGCTTCTGACACTCTGGGAGCAGCTGGGGTTTACCCTCCACCATGCCAGCAGAGCCTACCTGCCCTTAACCTGCACTCTCTGGGCCCCTCACAGGAGGGAATGGGGGCACAAATGCTCCTGGGAGAATAATGCCACGCCTCAGGCGGCCCCTCAGGCCTGGAATGCCCGGCCTGGACAAATGCTTTGAGGCCCAAGCATCCATGCCAGACATCTGCACACTGCAAGCCCCCGAGAGCAGCAGGTAACCCTCGAGAGAGTGCCCAGAGGAAGCCGAGACGTGGCTGGTGGCCGAGGTCACTTTCCCGCCTTGCCGCTTCTGACAGCACTCACACACCGGAGGCTTCTCCTTCTGAGGACCAAGAGGCAGGGCATTCTCCTCTCCTCCCTTTTTCCCATTCAGAGGCACAGAGGGCAGCTCCCAGGAGACTTCTTCCTCCCAGTACCAACCTAGCACCAACTTATCTAGGGATTGGGGGCGAGGGAGGGTGGGAGGAACAAAGGAGAAGGGAAGAAATACTAGCATAATAGTAAAAAACGGTTAATCATTATTGAGCATTTGGTATGTGTCAGGCGCTGTGCTGAATCCCTCACATGAATCATCTCATTTGATCCTCACAACATCCCTCTGAAATAGACACTAGTGTGACTGTGTGACTGCTACTTTACAAATGAGCAAAAGGAGGCTCAGAAGGTCAGGTGACTTGCCCAAAGCCTCACAGCAGCAAGTGGCAGATCTGGGACTCACACTCAGGTCTCCTGCGAGAGACCTCCACTGCTCACTTTAAGGGATGGAGGCATGCCCTGCCCTCCATCTCCCCTGGTTCACCTGCACTGTTGTCCTTCTACATCAGCTGCCAGAACAGCAGCTTGGGAGGACAGCAGGGGTTCCCAATGATGACCCGCCCCTCCACCCACCGACCTGAATATGCTTTACATGGAACTGCTTGAGAGGAAGGGAAGCTCTCTAAGGAATGAACTGAAGGCCATGCTGCCAGACAGCGGGGGAGGGGGAGATGAGCTTGGCAGGGACAACCTGGCCCTTGCAGTCCAGCCTCCGGCCAGAGCCCTCCCCAGCCCCAGGGCGGAACAGAAAGCAGCCAGGCACCCGCCTCACTGCAGGCCAGCCCAGAGGAAGCAGGTGCACTGGAATGGCTTCCTGCCGCAACTGCAGTTGCAGAAGGGTCTTGGTTTCCTCCTCCAACGACTGAACCTGCTGGACGCCTCCCTTCCCTGGGGATGCTCACTGCCCCTCTGCAGGGCACTTTGCTGTCTGCTTGGATATCACTGTGCACGGCCCTGAATCTGTGACCTGGTGCTAGTGGCCCGGGGGTGGCTGGGGGAGAGTAACCTAGACCAGGAAGCACCCATCTCTCAGGGTGAGGAGCTCTCTCTGACCTCTCCCCCACCCCCGGGCATACTGCCCACACAACTCAGCCCTGGTGCCAGTTTGGGGGCTGAGGCAGGGCAGTCCTGAGCACAGAGAGATACAAGTGCTCACGGGCACATCTCAGGCTCCTGATGCACCTCCGCACCAGGCCAGCCCACATACTCTGCCAACTGCTGACACAACTGAAAACCTTACCCTTAGTGGCTGGGAGGGGTAGAGTCAGGGGAACGGAAAGGACTGGGAGCAGCTATGTCTCTCCTCACTTTCTTTTTTAAGGAACTTACTTATCTGGAGTAATCTCCACTAAAAAAGAGACTTAGGGCCAGTCAGAGCATCCCCAACATGCCATCTGTGCCCCTTGCAAGTGTCCTATGCACAGAAATGGAGGTGGCCATGCTAAGACTACTCTTGGGGACAGCGAGAAGGGGTGCTCCCTGACAACTCCAAGGACCATCCCCTCTCAAGGAGGAAGAGAGGAGAGAGCTATACCAGCAACAAAGCAGAGACAAGACTACCAAAGACCTTGGGTGCTGGGGGGCTGGGCTTTGGAAGAAAATAGCATTCTAAGGAATGAAGGCCAAAAAAGCACTAATGGTTGGTGGGGAAGGCGTGTCACAGCCTTGGGGGTGGATGCAACCCTAGGAAACTGAGGTTCGGAAGACAGTGCCCCTCCAAAACTCCTGAAGTCATGAGTCAGGCCCAGGATGCCCTGCTCCCAGCCACGGAGGGGTTTTGAGGCTTCCAGGGCTGGGTAACTCCCTTCTTACCAAGAAGCTTGGAGAGGAGCCCCAAGGCCGCCCCACCCCTCTCCCCACCTACTTCAGCCACATCTGGGGAAATCACAAAAAGGTCCCTCCTTTCCTAAATGAGGAAATAGCATGAGGAGCCTGGGACATTTCCGGGGTGGGGGGTCAGAGGGACACTCACCCGCATGGCCTGGCCTGGAGCAGCCCAGAGCAAGGAGACTCTGCTCTGATGCTGCTCTGGCTCCGTTAGCAGCTCAAAATAGCACAGGCTGCGGCCCCGCCCAGTTCCCGCCCTCTCCCCAGCCCCTCCCATCCCGAGCTGCCCAGCCCTGGTTGGAGCCAGCAGCCCGGAGGACTGCGGGTATCAGGTATGCCAGGAGGGAGAGGGTGATACAGCAGTGTGTGTGGAAAGGGAAGGAGAAGGCTTTTAGGGTAAAGTCATTGGGGTGGGGGGCAGGCAGTGTTGGGGGGTTAGGGCAAGGACAGGGAGTGTAAGACTTGCCTATGGACACACACCCCAGCTCCGGGACAGCTGAGCTGATATGGCTCCTAAAAATAGCAGAGGAATTTGAGACCTGCAGCCCCCGGCCCCACAGGCCAAGCTTGAGACAAGCACATGTGCACTCACGTACATGTACATGTATATACACACACACACACACACACACATACACACGCCAGCATGCACGAACATTCAATCAACACAGTGTTCTTGAGAACACCCAAATCACAGGCCTACCCTAGCCATCTAATTACTGCGGCAGAGGCCAAGACAGCCACTAACGTCACATCCAAGACAACACATGGGGCCCACTGCACACTGTGCCCAAACAGCAGCCGCAAAGCAGTCCTGTAAGGTCTGGCAGGAGCAGAGACCCACACAGGCAGGCCCACTTACTGCCCCACTGCCATCAGCACACGGGGGGCATGCAGAGAATCAACTGCACTCTCTATGTTTACATCCCTCTCCCCTCCACACATGCCAGGGACTGCACAGGCAGAGAGGAGGGTGGTTCCCTGCAGACAGAGGAAGTCATGGGTGTCTAGCCAATGAGTGACGGCTGCCTATGAAAAGCCAGTGTTTCTTGTGAAGAGAAATCCTGGCCTGGCTTCCAGTTAGCACCATGGGATGCCTAGCCCAGGACCAGGGACCCGCTGAGATGCTGAAATGGGAGCTGGAGAACAGAATGGCAAGGGGCCAAAAGACAGGCAGAGCAAGTCTCAGAAGCTGTCAGCTCTGCAGAAAAAAGGAAACAGTCATTGCCTCCCTCTTCCTCTTCAGGAAAAAAAAAAAAAAAAAAAAAATGGGGTGGGGGTGGTGCTAGGAAGCCCTGGTATAGAACCACCTCCTAACCAGTCTGGCATACACCCCATGCTTCTTGCCCCTGGCCAGCTCTAAGGGCCATTGGTTCTATAAATTGTCTGACTTTCTCCATGAAAAGATTGGTAAGCACTGCCAGAGAGGACGGAAACCCAGCCCTGCCTCCTACCTGCCAGGCACTGTCCAAGTCTGTCATACAGTCACATACACAGACTCTTACGACACAGCACTTGTGTCCTGCTGTCTAGGGAGTGGGATGTCTCCCCAGGGGAAGCATCTGGCCCTTCTGAAGCACGTGCAGTGTCACAGGTCTTCACATCTCCAGTGGCTACTTAGAACGATGGTGCCAGCCTCAGCTGCTCACTGAAATCCACTGGGGAACTTGAAAAAAATACTGATGCCTGGAGCCCACCCTTTCCCTCTCAGTTTCTGACATAATTGGTCTGGGAGCGGAGGCCTGGGCACTGGGATTTTTTTTGTTTTTGGTTTTGGTTTTTTTTTTGAGACAGAGTCTTGCTCTGTCGCCCAGGCTGGAGTGCAGTGGCGCGATCTCGGCTCACTGCAAGCTCCGCCTCCCGGGTTCATGCCATTCTCCTGCCTCAGCCTCCTGAGTAGCTGGGACTACAGGCGCCTGCCACCACGCCCAGCTAACTTTTTGTATTTTTAGTAGAGACGGGGTTTCACTGTGGTCTCAATCTCCTGACCTCGTGATCCGCCCGCCTCAGCCTCCCAAAGTGCTGGGATTACAGGCATGAGCCACTGTGCCCGGCTGGGCACTGGGATTTTTTACTGATAAAAGCTCCCCAGGTGATTCTTACATGCAGCCAAGGTTGAGAACTGCAGGACTCTAAGGCCAGCATAAGGCCTAGCACAGAAATGTCCATTTGTTAAATGAATGAGTGAATGAATGAATGATTTAGCTGTGTGAACACAGGCAGGTGACTTAAATTTCCCTTATCTGTAAAATGAGGATTCCACCTTTACTGACTCTTACCCAACCAGTATGAGACTGGTACATAATGTATGTGAAAGGGCTTTGGTTCTCCAAGTTCTCAGGCCAGCAGCATGGACATCCCCTGGGGACTTGTTGGAAATGCAAATTCCAGGAACCCAACCCAGACCTGCTGAACCAAGAACTCTGGATATGGGGTGCAGCATCTGTGTTTTAACTAGGCTTCCAGGTGATGCTGAGGCACATTAAAGTCTGAGAAGCACGGCTTGAAAGGAATCATTCACAGCATACCATGGTTAGGAGTATGACCTCCAGGGCCACATGGCCTGGTTTAATCTTGGCTCTTGCATGTAGTAAACTACACAACTTGACCTCTCTGTGTTTCAACTTCTTTTCATTTGTATTTTATTTTTTGAAATAGAGTCTCACTCACTCTGTCGGCTGGAGTATAGTGGCTCCATCTCGGCTCACTGCAACCTCCGCCTCCCAGGTTCAAGCGATTCTTGTGCCTCAGGCTCCTGTGTAGCTGGGATTACAGGAGTGCGCCACCACACCCAGCTAATTTTTGTATTTTTAGTGGAGACGGGGTTTCACCATTTTGGCCAGGCTGGCCTTGAACTCCTGACCGCAAGTGATCCGCCCGCCTCGGCCTCCCAAAGTGCTAGGATTACAGGCGTGAGTCACCACGCCCAGCCTCTGTGCTTCAATTTCTTCATTTGTAAAATGGGAAAATAATAGCACCTACCACGTAGGGTTATTACATGGGTTAAAAGAATTAGTACATACATAGCTCTGAGAACAGTGTCCAGCACATTCATTTTCAATACTTAAAACAAAACAAACAAACAAAAAAAAAACAGGGTCTTACTCTTTTGCCCAGGCTGGAGTGCAGTGGCACTATCTTGGTTCCTTGAAATCTCCATCTCCTGGGCTCAGCCCATCCTCCCACCTCAGCCTCCCTAGTAGCTGGGATCACAGGCATGTACCACCATGCCACCATGTAAGTTTTGTTTGTTTTTTTTTTTTCCCACACATGGGGCTTCCCTATGTTGCCCAGGCTGGTCTCAAACTCCTGCGCTCAAGCAATTCACCTGCCTCAGCCTCCCAAAGTGCTGGGATTACAGGCATGAGCCACCACATTTGGCCTTAATACATTTTAACTATTATTATCTACCTATGATCATAAGCGGGGGAAAAAATGAGGCATTGTAAGCAAAATTTCCAGGTAACTGGAGCCTACCCTTTTTAAGGGATAAAAGATTTAAGTCATTTTCTAAATTCTATACTATTTATAATCCTAAAAATAACCAACATATATCCCTGCTTCCTTAAGTACAACACTCCTAATTCATCTCAAAGATCTCAAACTCTGAGCTTTCCTTCTTGAACCCAATCCATTTCTGCTCCATCCTGTACTGAAGGGCACGCCATCTCCACCGTGATGACTCCTGACTTCCTGGCCTGGCTACAGCAGCCTGGCTTCTGCCCCACCAATGCCCCAGCCTCTCTCCAACGGCACCAGCCCCTCTTAGGCACCACCATGCTGAAGCCTTGCATATGCCTATATTAGGAAGGCCAGATGCCCTTTGTGGCCATATGTCTGCTTTTTAATTCTTTTGTCCCCTACCTCATTAGGCCATCAGCTGTCACTCGTCTGTCGGTGTGCCTGTCTCCACTCAGCTTCACATGCAACCACAGCTAGTCCCTCTGCTGCCCAAAGCGTGGTGGTGCAATATCAGGGCATGGTCCATTTCTTCGATGAGTCTAACTGATGGCTCCAGAGGCCATGTGGGCACTCCCACAGCCAGCCAGGCCACCCCAAGCCCCTCAGCTTGCCCCCAAGGACAGCTGGAAGCTATAATCTGGCCCCTCCTCAGACTTTACTTTCACTTTTCTAGTGTCTTCTCCCTCTTCTCAGCCAGCCTGGCTCTCCCTCATTTGCCTGCCCTTGTCACCACCAGAGCCATTCCTTATGAACATGTCTCTACCTAGGCTGACCCTCTCCATCTCTCCAGGCCCATCTCAACTCCTGCCTCCTTTATGAAGCCTTCCCTGAAACCCAAGACCCACCCGGCAATGCAAAGAATGTGGACTTGGCAGCCAGACACACCTGGGTCTGAATCCCAGCCTCTTTCTTACTGTCTGACCTAAGGGAAAGTTACTTGACTTCTTAGAGTTTTTACTTTTTTGGCCTTAAAATAGTATGATATCCACCTTATGAGGCTGTTATAAGAATAGAAAAGACAGTACATATAAAGCAACTGACATGCGGCCTGGCAAATTATAGTTATTAAATTATTAATATCATTATTATCATAAACCATAGCACTCACTGTCTACACCTGAACACATTACATACATATGGTTCTTGGTTATACTCAATATGGTGCTCTATTATATACAGTGGAGTCACACACTATATGGGGTTAGATTCCAAAGTCAGCATATAAGGCAAAAATAGAATATAGTCCAAAACTCCTGAAAATCCCTTAAACTGCTCACAAAGTATAGTACACATGATTTTGAGTATGCCATTTGATATAATATAGCTGCAGGAAAGCATAATAGTCATGTACAGCATATAGTAAAAACATACAAAATATAATTTTTATAATTTTAGGCTACAGTAATATAGTTTCTTTCACAACCATATAGTTGAACTTATTGAAGTTTACTGTCCACGTGCCATGACTATACAGCATGACTAATGTTCTGAATGATAATCAATTCGTGTTGAATGTTTAAGCCTGCTCTCCCTAGAGAGTTGGGACCATTTCCTACTTCCTTTATATACCATCCCGTTCCCCAGCACTAGGCACACAACAGGTGTTCCACGAAAATCCATATGGATTTAACCAACTGATCTGAACGGTGCATGCACAATAAGCGGGCTGGAACAGAGTGGGGAACAAGGGGATCTCCATGTGTGGTGACAACTTCAACTGCTCTGCTCTCCCACATTGGTGGCGTGCGTGAGTGGAAGGTCCTTGGCTCTGTTTCAGGCACTTGACCAGGCAGAGTGGCTAAGCAGAGCTGGGGGCAGGCCAGACAGGAGGCTCTGAGGGCTGGAGGAAGTCGTTCACTTATTCAACTAGCTGTGAACTGTAATACCTCAAGGTGAACACTGTGGGGAAGCACTGTGCCTGCTTCTTTTTCAGCTTCCCCACCACAGACTGAGCTTGCTGAGGCAGAGGCTGTGTGTTGTTCATTGCTCTATCCCCAGCACTCACCTAGCACTGGGCCCTGCTCAGAGACAATATGAGGCACGTTTGAGTGACTGAGGGAAAGAAGATAATTTAGTTCTTGTTTTCAACTAAATACTTCCTGATTTTAAAAAATGTACAGACCAGCAGAGGAGATAACAAATGTACCCCGATAATTAAAATTCAAGTCAGAATATGCTCAGTGCTCCAACAGGGACATCAATAACAGTCTAGGGAAGTTCAGAGGCAAAGATGTGTTCCAGTTAGGGAATTAGGTAGACAGCTTACAGACAGCTTGGAGCTAGGCCAATGAAAGAGAGAAATGTTATAATGTGGCAATGACGTAGGAAGGGAATTCCAGGGTGAAGAAGTAGTGTAAGAAAAGGCAAAGAGGGGCCGGGCAGTCGTGGTGGCTCACGCCAGTAATCTCAGCACTTTGGGAGGCCAAGGTGGGCAGATCACCTGAGGTCAGGAGTTTGAGACCAGCCTGGCCAACATGGTGAAACCCCGTCTCTACTAAAAATACAAAAATTAGCCAGGCATGGTGACACGTGCCTGTAATCCCAGCTACTCAGGAGGCTGAGGCAGGAGAATCACTTGAACCCGGGAGGCGGAGGTTGCAGTGAGCTGAGATCACGCCACTGCACTCCAGCCCGGGCAACAGAGAGAGACTCCATCTCAAAAAAATAAAATAAAATAAAAGGCAAAGAAGTGGAAAAGCATGAGATGTGGACAGTAAGTCTGGAAGAAATGTATGACACATATAGGAAACCAAGGAGGGATAAAGCTGGGAAGGAAGCTGGGTCTCAAATCAAGCAAGTGTGTGCTGTAGAGGACACGTGTTGTTTCTGCTGCCCACCACCCATTCCTCCATCCTCTGATTATAGCACCCCATTTTCCCCTCTGGGGACCCACCCCAGCGCATGACTTGGCCCTGGCCAATAAGAATATCCTGGCCAATAAGAATATCCTCAGGCTATAGGTTCATGGAGGGCATGTGACCCAATCAGTTTCAAGGATACATAATGAAACTTTGGGATTATTCAAAGAGTCACACATCTCTATCCACACAACTAGAACCTGGGGCTGTGACATTTTGCCTTTGTCTGAGGACCAAGCCTGCCTAGAAGATGGGGTGAGAGACAGAAAAGGTCAGGTCTTGGTCACACTGTTAATGTTTCCAGATAAGGCTGAGCCTGTAGCCGGTTCTACTGCTGGACTTTTCAGATACTGGTGACAACACATACCTTCTTTTTAAGCCAGTTGAGCTGGGCTTTCTGTTACTCTCACCTGAAAGAGCTGTACCTGAGATGAAAGCAAGGTGGGCAGTCAAAGGAACAAGAAGGTACACACCAAGCACTAGCCATGGCCAGGCACATGCTACTGGTTTTCCTCTCAAAACCCTGCGAGGTAATGAAAAGGGGAATTGTGGAATGGGGAAACAGGGTTTACAGAGGTTAAATAATTGCCTGTGATCACACAGATTGTGACTGGCCAGGTGATTTGAACTCAGATTGTTCAGATTCCAGAGCCCAGCTCCTTACACACCACCACCTGCCTGGAAAACAATGGGAGGCACAACAAGTTTCCGGAGAGTGATGGGGCATGATTTAACCTGTGCCTTAAGAATGCTGAGCAGGTCAGGCATGGTGGCTTATTCCTGTAATCCCAGCACTTTGGGAGGCCGAGGAAGGCAGATTGCTTGAGCTCAGGAGTTCAAGATCAGCCTGAGCAACATGGCAAAATCCCATCTCTACAAAAAACACAAAAATTAGCTGGGTGTGGCGGTGGCATGCCTGTGGTCCCAGCTACTTGGGAAGCTGAAGTGGGAGGATCACCTGAGCCCAGGGAAGGCCAAGGCTGCAGTGAGTCATGATCACACTACTGCACTCCAGCCTGGGTGACAGAGTGAGAGACCCTGCCTAAAAACAAAAAACAAAAAACATTCTGAGCTAACAGGATGCAAGAGGAGGAGACAGGAGGCTGGAAGGTGAAAGAACATTAGAAAGTCAGGTAGTCAGGCATGGTGGCTCATACCTGTAATCCCAAAACTCTGGAAGGCAGAGGCAGGAGGATCACTTCAGACCAGCAGTTCAAGACCAGCCTGGGAAACACAGAGACCCGTCTACAAAAAATTTAAAAATTAGCCAGGCGTGGTGGACTGCAACTGTAGTCTTAGCTACTTCGGAGGCTGAGGTGGGAGGATCAATCACTTGAGCCCAGGAGTTCAAGGTTACAGGTTACAGTGAGCTATGACCATGCCACTGCATTCCAGCCTGGGTGACAAAAAAAAAAAGGAAGTCAGGGTAAAAGGTGATGCCAAATGAGAGATAGGAAGGGTCTGCCTAGGATTCTGGCAGTTGATGGGGAAGAGAGGGTGACTCAAGAGAAAAAATAAGCTGGACGTGGTAACTATTTGGGGAAGGATGGGAAATGGGCACAAGCGGGTCTGGGTGGAGATTTGAGAAAACGAAGGAAAGATACCAAGATTTAAAGCTTGGGAAAATATATTTTGTTAAGATATATCTTAACAATGAGATATATCTTAACAAAATATATCTTAACAAAAGAATACTTCTCTGACCCCATTTGTCCCTCTAGTTCCCCTGTAAATCAAAACTCCTAAAAAAAAAAAGTCTATAAGCACTGTTGCCGTAAATGGGTACTAATTATATGATCCTTGTATTACAAATTTGCTGTGTGTAAAGTGTCACTAATAGAACTCTATTTAGGGAACTGGGGAGAGTCCTGTTTAAAGCACTCAGAGCTCAGGGCCAGGAGGTCCTGGAGCACTTGCTTTTGGAGTGGGAGAGCCCAGCCACTAGGGTGGCAGGTGCACTTCCAGGATGACCACTTCAGAAGTCCTCAGCACCAGCCCTAGGGCCAGTACTAGAGTCTACACCTGCCTCAAAGAAAATGCCAGCGCAGGAGTCCCTTCCCTTTCTTGGGAGGAATTATCCTTTATTGTTTTGTGTGTGTGTGTGTGTAACAAAATGTCACCTCATATGAAACAGCAGTGTTAGGAGACAGCGATTGGTATTGAGGTGCCAAGATTTTTTATGAAATTCTACCAGTGCCGATAGCCAGTGGATTCTGAAGGGTTATAGGGCAGACTCCCTTTAAGAAGCCTAGGGATGGTCTCAGAGAGGAGGAGGAGGGCTGAGAGGAAACCTGGAGTGACCAACGGCGCATGCCCAGGGCCACCCCAGCCACTCAGCACCCTACGCACGGGTCAGGGTCTGTGACGGCCGAGTCAGCCCCAGGCCCGGGGCGGCACTTCCCGGGTTGGCCCACCAGCCAGCCGGAGCCTGGGCGGGGCCAAGGGGGTGGGGCCAGGCCCAGCACATGCGCCTAGAGCCCTGGAAGCTCCACCCTGCAGCGCCGCTGGCGCCCGGCAGAGGGTGGCAGCCCCCTTCTCATCTACCCTCTCGCTTTGCTGGGGCCGCTTTCACCTCCGCCAGGCCGGCCTCCGGGCCCCACCCCTAGGAGGCGTCCCCCAGGAGCTCTGGCCCGAGGGGGCTGCGGCGGCAAGATGGCCTCTCGCCGTCCCCAGGACGTGTAGGGCAAGAAGAGGCAGGGATGAGCTCGGTGCCCACTTTGTTTTTATCACCGCTCTATCCCTAGAACCTAAAACAGTTCCTGCATATAGTAGGCATTCAGTATATGCTTATTGATGGAATAAATGAATGAATACATGAATGCAAGGTCAAAAGACGCCAGGAAGGCCTTGAGTCTGTTCTAGAGAGGGGCCTAGGACAAGCAATCAGGAAGGTCAGTGGGTATGGGACGGCGAGCCACAGATCACTGCCCCAGAGGTGGTCGCCGAGGCTTGGGGCTCTTGACACTCCCCCCAGCCCCTACACCCACCCAGTCCCTGCATTGGCACACCCATCGGTTTGCTCAGAGCCATGTGCCACCACACCTTTTTGGGCACAGAGCCCAAGTAGGGACGCCTGGGCTTGTCCTCTCTGCCAAGACCCGGAGTCAATCCCCAAACACTAGGCAGGCATATGCGGCCGACTGCAGGTACCACCTGACTGGCCCAACAGCAGGCCTGCTGCTCTCTGAGGCCTCTCAGCTGCTGGGGATTTCCTCATGGCCCCTGGGGATTTCCAAATTGCCTCTGCTTTGCCAAGCTCCCCCAAGGCCCAAAGCCATGAGCCAGCCTTGAGGATCGTTTCCCAAAATCCTCCACAGCCCTGCCCCACATCTCATCAGGACTTGGGTCACTTCTGGGTCTTCTAAATGTACCACATGCACTATGTTCTCCTCCCCACCCCCTCTGGCAGACACGAGGGAATAAACATAATGAAGCATTGTTCTCTTTTTCATATAAATGACAACTCTTCTCCATTTCCACAGAAGAAAAAAAAAAGGAAGCCGGCTTAAGGGTCAGCCACAGCAATTTAAATAAAATATCCGTAAGGTCTTCCTGGGTGTGAGAGATGGAGGCCTGTGGGGCTTATTCTCAAAGTCAGAGAAGTTCCTCTAGACAAGCCTCAGGTTCCTCATAACACTGGACATCCAATAAATATTTGAGAATCTGTGTGTTCACCTCTGGAGCCCCTATTGGGCCTGCTTCTAAAACCCTTTGAAGTAAAAATAAAGCACAAACCCTATGTCCATAGAAACAGGAAGAAGCAAAAGCCTCTACCTTGCCTACCAACCCACCACCTCCGTGCTAACAGCCTGGGCCAAATCCACTGGGGCATGTGAGTACCTGTGTGTTACAAAGCTGGGCAGAAGACATGCTTGGCGAGGAAAGGAAGCGCTGCCCCAGTTGTGGCGGCACACAGCCAGGGACCTGCTGGCCCTGGGGCATTAGGATTCCAGAGCTGGTGAGGTGTAGAAATTGCCAGAGAGGACAGATCTTCCTTCCTGAGAGGAAGGGGAAATGCCACCATCCCCTGCCTCACCAGGGGGACTCTGAGGGAGGAAACAAACCTTCAAGAACACCCAACTATTTCTTTCTGGGAGCTGTTTAGAGCCGTACTGTTCAATATGGTAGCTACTAGCCATGAGTGGCTATTCAAATTGAAGTTGGCCGGGTGTGATGGCTCATGCCTATAATCCCAACATTTTGGGAGGTCTAGGCAGCAAGATCGCTTGTCTTCCTTTGATGACTGATTTTGAGGTCTCTCTTCTGTGCCTCTGAAAGACCCTATAAAGGGTCCTCTACCCTTTGTCCCGCCCATTTTCTTCAAAATCCCAAAACTGTAGCTCTTATTGTTGCTGTAGAAACAGATGCTTGTCAAACATGAAGTTGGTTGGAAGGGCTAGTTTTGGCTGCAGGAATTGCTTTCAGCTCATCTGGGAAGGAGAGAGGAGGAAGAAAGGAGGAGAGAGAGGGCCCCAGGCAAGGGCCCACAGGTCAGGAGTTGCATATGGTTGCGAAGGTGTTGTTAACACAAGACCAGCCTGGGCAACATAGTGAGACCCCGTCTCTACAAAAAAATTTTTTTTTAATTAGCCAGGTGTGGTCCCAGCAACTTGGGAGGGGGAGGTGGGAGGATCAGTCAAGCCCAAGAGTTTGCTGCAGTGAACTGTGATGGTGCCACTGTACTCTAGCCTGGGTGACAGAGCAAGACCCCGTCTCAAAAAAGATTCCAGTTAAATGGAAACAATGAGGATACTTCTGATTAAATTAAAATCAAATAAAATTTAAGGTTCAGTTCCTACTAAGTTGGATAGCATTATAGACCATTTCCACCCTTGCAAAATGTTCTGTTGGACAGGTCTGGTCTAGAGGTTCCCTTTCAGTGTGTCCTGGTCCCTCTACCAATGCCTCCTTCAGATGATGCCCCTGCCTACCTGCTGTTGTCTCCCTTCCTCACCCCAGAGTCTGCTTAGACTCCTATCCCCACATGCCTTGCCTTGTTCTCTAGGCCTCCAAAAGAGGTGGAGGAGGGGACTGTAGTCACAATTTAATACCCAGCTGGGAGCAGAAGCCAAGGCTGAATGGAAACCTGCTCCCACCCCAAGGCGTCCCAGGCCTGGGAGAAAGCCCCTCAGTGCCTGCACAATCGCACAATCGTTCCTTGTTTCTGCATTCTCTGGGCCAAGCACGAGTAAGACATCTGGAATGCAGTGGCCTGAGGGCTTCCCCAAGCCACCCGCTGCAGGACTTATCTGATGTTAGTACTCCTATAGAATCAGAAGTCCCAACAGAATCCTGAACTTTCAACAGCAAATAAGGCCAATGAAACCTCGTCCAGGGCATGCCAGGATTTCTGCCATGGAGCAGTGAGGCCCATAACTGGACACCTCCCTGTGTCACCGACTAGATGAAGCAAAGGAGGAGTAGGAAGGGGAGGACATGGTGGAGAATGGACTCTGGACATACCTGACATGCTGGAGAGGAGGCTCAGAGAAGCCCCACAGCCCTGCATCCACAGAAGAGCAAAGGAACAGATTGGCAGGTCTGACCACTGTTGTGTTCCATCACAGAGACTTCATTGGCGAGGTTTTGCTGCAGTAAAAATTACAAGTGGGAGAGTCTGGGCACGCTCATATGCGTAGTGGAAAAAGCAGAGAACAGACTCTGGAACTGGCAGGTCAGGACTGTCTTTCTGTTTTATGCCTCAATTCCTGCTTAGTCCTAATCTAAATGGGCTGTCAGGAGCAAGACAGGTGTGAAGAAACAAAATAAATTGCAGAAAGACCAAAAAGTAGGGTGAGTTTGTTCAAATGGAAAACAAATAGGTAGAAAGACACCTGGTACTCTAGAGGTCTTGCCATCAGCTAAGAATCTGACTGGAGGGAGTCACAGAGAAAGCAGCCCAATTTTAAAAACTGGAATCAAACTTCAGACCAGATTGGAAACTCAGGCCAAAGCAATCCCTCGCTAAGATTACTGTGCAGCCCTGAGTAAGCTTGGGCCTGTTCCCCATCTCTACCTGAAAGGCACTTTGGGCATAAGCATCAGCGTGGGGACAAGAATAAAGCAGTTCCCCAACACTCCCCATGAGCAGAGCTGAGCCATTAACAGGAACAGCACCTGTGACATTCCTGCGGGTACCAAGCTACCAGGCACCAGTGCTTCCTGACATACCAGAGACAGATTAATGATGATGATGATAATGTTCACTTCTTTCTTCTTCTTTTTTTTTCCCTTAAACAGGATCTCATTCTGTCACTCAGGTTGGAGCGCAGTGGTGTGATCATGGCTCACTGCAGCCTCAAACTCCTGGGCTCAAGCGATCCTCCTGCTTCAGCCTCCCAAGTAGCTAGGACAGGCATGCACCACCACGCTGGGCTAATATTTTTACTTTTTGTACAAAGTCTCACTGTCTTTCCCAGGCTGGTCTTGAACTCC
The DNA here is from genome assembly GCF_028885625.2 of Pongo pygmaeus. NCBI lineage: Eukaryota > Metazoa > Chordata > Mammalia > Primates > Hominidae > Pongo > Pongo pygmaeus. Next base: position 45,192,973 of record NC_072392.2, read on the forward strand.
TAGCCTCAAGAGATCTTCCCACTTTAGCCTCCCAAAGCACTGGGATTACAGGTGTGAACCACCATGTCTGGCCAGTGCTCACTGACTCTAGGCACTATTTTGAAGCACTGCTCTAAGTGGTTTATATGTATTGATTCATTTAATCCTCAAGACAACCTTACAAGGAAAGTACTATTATTTTGTGTTTGCTTGTTTGTTTGAGACAGGGTCTTGCTCTGACACCCAGGATGGACTGCAGTTGTGCAATCATGGCTCACTGCAGCAAACTCCTGGGCTCAAGCAATCCTCTCACCTCAGCCTCCTGAGTAACTGGGACTACAGGCACACACCACCATGCCCAGCTAATTTTTGTATTTTTAATAGAGATGGGGTCTCACCATGTTGTCTGGGCTTGTCTCACTATGTTGCCCAGGCTAGTCTTGAACTCCTGGGCTCAAGTGATCCTCCTGCCTCAACCTTCCAAAGTGCTGGGGTTACAGGCATGAACCACCACACTGGACTAAAACTACTATGATTATTCTCATTTTATAAATGAGGAAAATGAGGCACAGAGGAATTAAATAATTTGCCCAAGGTCACTCAGCCAGTAGGCAGCATGGCCAGGATTCAGACCCAGGCAGTCTGGCTCCAGAGGCCAAGCTGTAGCCAATACTTAGCAATGTGTTAACAACACCTTCGCAACCACACACAACTCCTCACCTGTGGGTCCTTGCCTAGGGCCCACCCTCTCCTCCTCTCTTTCTCCTCTCTCCTCCCCAGATGAGCTGAAAGCAGTTCCTGTAGCCAAAACTAGTCCTTCCAACCAACTTCATGTTTGACAAGCATCTGTTTCTACAGCAACAATGAGAGCTGCAGTTTTGGGATTTTGAAGAAAATGGGCAGGACAAAGGGTAGAGGACCCTTTATGGGATGGGTCCCTCTTTCAGAGGCACAGAAGAGAGACCTCAAAATCAGTCATCAAAGGAAGACAAGGGGGCTGGGGGAGGACCCCAAAGCCCTGATTAAAGCAGGAAAACTGCTTCCCCTACCCCAGAGACAAAGTCCTCTGGTGCGAAGCCAGCTGCTTTCCTCTGGACAGAGAAGGTAAGGGCTAGAAGCAAATGGCAGAAATTGGAGGGGTCTGGGAGAAAAGGACAACCCACTCTAAATTCTGCAGAGAGTGTGTGTGTGTGTGTGAGAGAGAGAGAGGGGGAGAGTGTGTGTGTGTGTGTGAGAGAGAGAGAGAGTGTGTGTGTGTGTGAGAGAGTGTGTGTGTGTGTGCATGTGTATGTGGTGCCTAGGCCATTCCTAAGCTGGGTGTCCTGCCACAGAGCCCAGTTCTGTGGTTCTCTTCCCCAGGTCGAGGTTAGGTGATGATGGGTGGAGGCAAGAGTGATCAGGTAGCCCTGGGAGAGGCGTGTAGATAGGCCTCGGTGTGCCCGCACAGGGTGGCTCGCCTCCCTTGAGGGAGGGCAAGGGCATTTGGGGTGAGGTGGTCAGGCTGGTACCCCTAGGAGAAGGCTTCATTCCTGCCTGTCCCTCACCTCATCTGAGCAAGAAACCCCTTGTCTTGTTCAGAAATCCTGAGGCCAGAATCTCAGGCTGCCAGGGCAATCGGGGCTCTGCCAGGCAAAGCCAAGTGCTAAGGGGAATAGGGATGTTTGCTGGTCACCGATTCCAGGAAGACAGGCCACAGCAGTCCCCCCAGGCTTCTCAGGCAGGGGGCCCAGTTTCCCTCTTGCTTCTATTGATCTTGAGGCATGGCCAAGTGAGTGGGGACTCGACCCAGCCTGTGCCCGTGTCCTTTAGGGAACCTAGGTGCCTGCTGAGAGGAGGCAGGGCTGTGCCAGGCTCAGCACATGCTGGGTTCCCCCCGTGCCTGAAGTGCCAGGCACACTAGCTCCCACAGCCTGGACAGCTCTGGGGAGGGCAAGGCAGAAGATGCCAGCCTAGCCGGGGAGGAAATCTTTTACTGCTCTGAGCCCAGTGCTTCTGCAATCAGCTCCACAACCAAAGCAGTCCACACATGAGGGAGGGGCAGGGGCAGAAGGCAGGGCCCCCAGCAGGAAGAACTAACCACACAAGGAGATGGTATCAGACCCTTCCCCTCACCATGTCCCTGGAAGGTTCTACTGGAATCTCTAGATACTTTCCCCTTGATGTGTTGGGGCCGGGCATGAAACTGGGTGTCACGGGGAGTCATGACAGTCTCACGCTGCCTGACAGTGCTGTCACTGCCTGGCCTCTAGCCCATGCCACCCAGGGCTGAGATCGATCTTCCTGCACATGTCTTCTGTCCTTGCAGAAGCATAGGCTCCATCATCACAGGGTGCTATCTTCAGCCTTTCTTCTCCACAGAACCAGGCTCAGGGGCTGACATGGAGCAGTGTTCATCAAGGTGTCCTGACGTCCCACCCTGATTGCAACAAGGCTCTGGGGACATCCGCATCTGGCCTTTCCTACAGCACAGAGCTCTGCCTCCTCCCCACCACACATGCAGCCCTCTTCTGCCCCAGGGCCGGGGCAGCCTCAGTCCTGCTGCCAGAGAAGAGCTCCATGGGAAGAACCTGCCGCCCTGTGTGGACCCTGCTTGCCCCAGGGCTGGCAGTGAGAGGTGCTGGGGAGGGAGGGAGGAAGTGAGTCAGCTCCTTGCAGAAACAGGAGTGGGAGGGAGGAGCCAGCAGAAATGACATCAGGGGGCAAAGGGCACAGGAGCCAGAAAGGTCACTAAGAGAGGGAACCAGGCCCCGAAGGTGTTGCGGGACCCACAGAGTAGAAGACAGATACAGGTGATGAATTCAGCAGGGCCACCTCCAACCGAGGCTGGGCGGCCCCAGTAGGCCAGAGAACCTGGGTCCAGAGGCCCGGCCCCACCTGAGGATGGAATCTGAGGCGGCTCCCCTCCCTGACTCATGTTCACACCAGAGGTAGCAAGGCCTTGTGGGACATGGCCAGCCTCATTCTCTCCTCAGAGGTGGAGTCTCTGGGCTCCAAGGCCTCCCACTCCCTCTCCTGAGCCCTACAGCTCCAGAAGCCCAGGTTCCCCCTGTCCTGGCCTAGTAGGGACATGCTAAGGTCCTACAGACAAGTCACCTAGGCCAGTCAGAGCGGGAAGGTTCCAGGAACCAAAACTGTCTCCCAGAGGGGATGGGAGCTGAGCCTGGGCCCCAGGAGCAGAGCAACTGGGGCTGCCTTGGCACCCACTCTCTCCTCCCTGGTAGGGACATGTGGGAGCTGTCCCCAGGCTCCAGCTGGAATCCATTGCTGTGACTGGGTAAGATCCTTGCTGTGAAAATTCCCAGCCTGCTGACATTCCAGCATGAAGGCACTTCAGGGAGAGCAGCAGAAGGGAAGAGGAAGCCCCACCGGGCCACATTCCAGCCCCTCAGAGACCTGCAGCCAGTGAGACAGGCGCATTCCTCCAAGGTCTGGGCCAGACACTGCGTAGCCCCCATGTAACCCTGAATCTTCTTCTCACCCAAGCCTGGCACCTTCATGCGGGCTCCTGTGTGGGGGCAGGAGGCAGCCTGTCCCCAGTTACCCCCCTTCCCAGGCTCCTGCTCCTGGATGCCCACAGAGCTGCCTCTCCTCCAGTCCTGTGAGAGATGCCAGGCCCCAGGCACGCAAGAAACAGTCCATGGGTGGAGACGGGACACGCTAAGGTCCTAGAGACAAGTCACCAAGGTCAGTTGGAGCGGGAGGGGTCCAGGACCCAAAACTGAGCTAAAGTTTTGGTTCTGGTCTGGAAGACCGAACAGAGAGAATGAGAAACCAGTTCCTGATTACAGAATCATTTCTTTCCTTCAACAAATATACTCTGCTCTCGTGCAGTGCTCCAGCACTGGAGAAGGAATGAGATAACTCAGTAATTACCATCCTGTGAATGCTATGAGAAGGCTGGGGTGCTGCCAGGTGGGGACCTGACATGGTCTGGGAGGATCAGGGACAAGTGATATTCAAACTGAAGCCAATGTGTAGAAGTGTACAAGGGAGGGCAGGGAAAGGGGCTACAGACAAAAGGAACAGCAGGAGCTCAAGGGTAGACGCCAGTGAGAAGCCTGCATTGCCCCCACCCCTGCCAGGCCCTCCGCCAGGCTGTGCTCCGCCACTGTTTTTCCACAACACACAGAGGAAACAACAGCGTGGCCCTGAGCAACACGGCGAGCCCGCTCTTGGTCAGAGGTGACACTGCAGGGATCCTGTCACCCCAAGTGCTATGGAGATCAGCACTAGCATGCCAGTATGGACCAAAAAGGTGAGAGGGGCAATGTCCCAGACTCCCAGATCTAGCATATGGCCCTCCACTCCTGGGGACCACATCGAATGCTGCCAATGTAGGTGCCACTTCTCTTCTTAAGGCGTCCCTCTTCCACCCTTCCCTCTCCCAGCTCCCACAAGATTGAATCCTGCCTGCTGCCACTTGGGCTCACTTCCTCTGGCTAACCCTCAGGAGACACTGAGAGCAATGGTCACACCCTTCTGCAGCACACCACCACAGCTCAAGAGTGGCCCATCACTCCTGGCTTCCTTCTGGAAGGATGACAAGGAGGTGAGGAGGCTTTTAGTGACAGGGCAGCAGGAGTCAGAAGGTCTGAGCTAGGCAGTGGATTTATATGGATATCCGGATACTGCCTTCCTCTCCCCTATACAGCAGGCTAGTCAAGAGCTGATGGCCTGAGTTCAAGTACTGGTGAGTCACTTAATACCTGTGCAACCTTATGCAATTTGCCTAACTTTAACCTCTCAGTAATGCAGTTTCCTCACTTTAAAACAGATTGTTATGATCCCTCCTTCAAAGAGTTGTTGAGAAAATTAAATAAGTGAATATATGTAAACACTGAGAACAGTGCCTAACCTACAATGAATGTTAGATGTTATCCTCACCTTGCCAGAACTTTTCATGCCCTTCCCCCAAGGCATTTCTGTTCAGCTCAGTCTTTTTTTTTTCTTTCGAGACAGGGTCTTGCTCTGTGTCCCAGGCTGGAGTTGAGTGACATAATCAGTGGCATAATCACGGCTCACTGTAGCCCCAACCTCCCAGGTTCAAGGGACCTCCCACCTCAGCCATCCAAGTAACTGGGACTACAGGTGTGCGTTACCACCTCCGGCTAATTTTTGTATTTTTTGCAGAGATGGTGTTTTGCCATGTTGCCCAGGCTGGTTCTCAAACTCCTAGGCTCAAGCGATCTGCCCACCTCAGCCTCCCAAAGTGCTGGGATTATAGACGTAAGCCACTGTGCCCTGCGTCGGCTGAGTCTTACCCAGATCAATTAAACACCACCTAGGGCACGTGTCTACACTATGCACCGTACTGAGCGACACAGATAACACCCGGCAAACACCCGACACCCTGCCCTGGCCCAGAGTCTGTGCAGAGCAACCGGGCTGAGTGGCACCAGGCAGAACGCCGTGCCCTGATTCTGGAGAACACATGGCGGGAGATTAAGGGAGCCCGAGGGGTGACCCAGGTCTAAGGAAATAGTTTCCCAACCAAACTAGAGCCCACAACTGAAAAAGCAAGCTTTGCTAACACTGTCCCCTGTATTTAACAGAACAGAAGCTGCTGCCAAACACCATGCGGGACTCTTGAATTGGCTGCCCCCATCAAACTGCACAGCAGAGGTGGGGGCCCTGAAAACTCCACTCTTTCACAGTGGCTGTCTGGCATGGTGGACGCCCTCAGTGCTGCCAGATGCCTGGGGCACAACCGTACCCGCTGCCCAGGACTGACAATGGAGGCGCCAGGCCACCTGCCCAGGCAGCAGGGGAGCCCTCACCTCAGCTGGGTCACCAGTCCCCACCGTCCCCCCACGACTGCAGTGAGTAGAATACAGCAGCTTAGTGCAGTGGGGTGGCGGGAGCCCTGCTGGCAGGCAGCGTGTGCCTGTGGTTTCTGGGAAACGCTGTAGAGATTTGCAGCATTTTTAAAATACTTGTGTTCCCACCCGCCACACACTCCCCTTCACCCTACTCCCCACTCACCCCCAGTCAGGATGTTTGCATATCTGGTATTTTCCAGAACCATTCCAATGTAAATAAGAGAGATTAGAAGGGAGCAGAGGGCAGGGTGACTTGGGGTGTCAGGGCAGGCAGGAAGGGACCAGGACAGGAAGGGGCAAGGGCAGGCTACCTTTAAGACCCTGCCCCTGCACCAAGGCTCCAATCTGTGCCCACAGAAGCAGCCATGACCATGTCATGTACCATACTCAGGTCAATGCAGCCTGGGCACTATGCCCACCACCCACGGGCTGGATGGCCAGGGTACTCCAGGGCTGCAATTCATCGAGCATCTCATAAGGAAGAAAGCAGAATGGTGCCTCCAAGGACAGAGAAGGGAGCCCTGGAAATGATCTAGTTCACTGCTCCACCCTGACAGTCCCATGCATCCCACTAATCCAGGATAGACAATCCCAAAGACCTTTCACCCACCACTTCCCGTGCCCTTGACACCTGCCCCCTGCCCTCGGCCCTTCATTACCTAAAGGACTTAGATAGAGTCCATCACTGAGCCCCCAAGCCAGGATTCTCACATGGCGAGACTCAGATGCCAGGGGCGCCTGAAGCTTTGGCACAAAATGAAGAAAAATTTCCTGTTTAAAAAACAAACAAACAAACAAACAAACAAAAAACAGAAACAGAAACCAAAAACCCAAAGCAAAACAAAACAAAACAAAAACCCTCCAAGGATCACCTGCAGTAAAATCAGGAACAGACGCATTCTAGAACACTGAGCCAGGCAGCACACAGCTGCTCCACCACCACCAGAAAGCCCTAGGAAAGCCCAGTGCTCCAAACCCGGCCTGGCAGACCTGGAGGCAAGACCATTTTGAGTGTTCCCTTGGAATCCTGCAGGCCCCACTCCTGGCAGCAGCCAGGTACCCTAGGGACAAGGTTGATGAGGCTCTTACAGTTTCTAACCAGGGGTCTAGGGCTTCCCCTACAGCAAAAGGGCTCTCCTGTCCTTCTCCCAGATGCAGGCAACCCTGACTTGCCCATCTCCTGCAGGGCCACCAATGGCCAAGTCTGCAGGCCCGAGAAGCTGGCCTCTAATAAGCTAGAAAAGGATAGGAAGCACCCAGAAGCCCATCTCTCCCTTCACATGGCTGTCTATAAGGCTAGGGCTACAGGAAAAGTCCAGAAAAAAAGCATCAGAAAACCTCAGGAGCAAGGATGGGTGAACACTAGGATGGATTAATTAAAGAAGCTGCAAAATTACCCTCCTTGGATGGCTTTAGAGACTGGGCACAGGGAAGGGAAGGGTACTAATGTTTCTAAGCATTTACCACCTGCCAACATCTCACATACGTGAACTTGCCTAACATAAACATGCTTACCTTATATAAAGACCCACAAAATATACAGAATAAAAAGCAAGTCTCCTTTCAGCCTGCAATTCTATTCTGCTTCTCAGAGGCAATTGGAGTGAATTCACTGGGTATGCATCTTTCTCCAACTTAACCTTCTCAACCTCTGGGAGGATAGAATAGGCCTATTTCATAGAGATAACAGGTCACCTTCACCAGGAGGCCTCTCCTGATTGCACCCCCCTTCCCCCTAGGCAGAACTTCCTCCTGCCTCACTGTATGCCTGCACAGACTTCTGCAATAGCAGCTTTGCATTTCTTTACTTAGGTCTATGCTTCCTCAAGGAAAGATTATATTTTATTTATTTAATCCCCCAATGCCAGCACAGTGCCCGGTCCTTAGGTCAACTTCATTAAATATTTACTGAGGGAAAAGTGAACACTGAGGCTCTGAAAGGTTTGATAACTTTGGTAAAACCCAAACCCAGGTCTTTCTGGCTCCAAAGCCCATGCTCTTTCCACTGTAACATGCCCTCTCCCAAACCCACCTGAGTGTGGAGGTGGTTTACGTGAACATGACAACCTCATGAGGAACCCGACAGCCTGAAAGCCTTTGACTAGAAACTCCACCCCATACACTAAAACCTCCAACTAGCAGCCTCACGGTCCACCAGGAGAAGTACCCCTACCACAGCGACTAGACTTGGCTGGGGGGGAGTGGTAAGCCTTCCTTTAAAGACCCCCTCTCCCTTCCCGCCACATTCTCAAAAGCTCAGGGAGGGCCAGGTGTAGTGGCTCACGCCTGTAATCCCAGCACTTGGGAGGCCCGAGGCAGGTAGATAGCTTGAGCTCAGGAGTTTGAGACCAGCCTAGGCAACATGGTGAAACCCTGTCTCTAATAAAATATACAAAAATTAGGCTGGGCGTGGTGGCTCACGCCTATATTCCCAGCACTTTGGGAGGCTGAGGCGGGTGGATCACCTGAGGTCAGGAGTTCGAGACCAGCCTGACCAATATGGTGAAACCCCATCTGTACTAAAAATATAAAAATTAGCTAGGCGTGGTGGCAGGCACTTGTAATCCCAGCTACTCAGGAGGCTGAGACAGGAGAATCGCTTGAACCAGGGAGGCAGAGGTTGCAGTGAGCCGAGATCGCGCCATTGCATTCCAGCCTGGGCGACAAGAGTGAAACTCCATGTCAAAAAACAAAACAAAACAAAAAAATAGCCAGGTGTGGTGGTGTGTGCCTGTGGTCTCAGCTTCTCAGGAGGCTGAGGCGGGAGGATCGCTTGAGCACATAAGCCAAGATTGTCCCATTGCACTCCAACCTGGGTGACAGAGCAAGACCCTGTCTCAAAAAAAAAAAAAAAAAAGAAAAATGCTCAGGAGGCCTTGCTTTCTGGCCAGCACCTCTGGCTCTTCATGGCAGGACAACCACATTGGGCAGGGTTTAGCTGGGTGGGCTTTTCTGAGCTCAGCAGAAAAGTCCTATACTCCAGATGCAGGAGGACATGCGTCGTCCTAAGGGACTCCATTTGTCCTCCCCTAGGATGGACCGACTGAGGATACAGACAGACTTGCCTTCTCCTCTCCCAGGCCTGGCCTCTGCCCCTTCTCAATGGGCCTTGACTTTCCCATCCAGACTCATGGAAGTGGAGGAGGGAATTTTGATCCAACTGGGGTTTTAAGATCCTCAACTTTACCAACATCTCCCCTAACCTCACCAGACTCAGGAAACACTTGGCCTTCAGCAAACTTAAGAGTAACTGATCCAAATACAGATGCCCCCCAAGAACTTTCCCTAAGGAATCAAAGGGGAAAGAATGTAGCATCTTCCCAGTGCTCTGGTGGTCATGTGACCCCTCCTCTCCCTCAGGCCCCTACCAGTGGGTCACCAAGACCCCAGAGTCTGACTCAGTTGCTCGAGTCTGAGATGGCTCTCCATCCCACTGCCTCTACCTGAGTCCAGGTCTCCATCCATTCTCCTAGGATCACAATCACTCCCTCACCACTCTCCCCATAGCCAACTTTGCTACACCCTAGAGCATGCTCCATAAGCAGCCAGAGCGATTTCCTAAAACCTGTTCCTACTGCTCCCTGATTAAATTGCTTCAGTGCCCTTTGGTTAAAGTTCACGTTCCCCAGCACAGCTCACAGGGGCCTCCGTGACCTGGCTCCCGTGGATGCCTCCCAGTGCTTCTCCCAGCATTCCCTTCCCACACACCGTCTCCCAGCCTTATTCCTGAAATGTGTGATTCTCTCTCCATAACTTTAGGCCTTGGCATGTGTTTGTGACAGTGTTTCCCTTCCTCTTGCCTCCCCTTCACTCATCTACTACCCAGATGTCAGCTTTCGCTGACCCATCCACAAGACTGGACTTGAAGCCCCTCTGCTGCACTCCCAGCACCAGGACTGGCCCCTGTGGTTGAGCTTCTCAGAGGGTGCTGTCATGGTCTGCTACTGGACCATCTCTCCCGCTTACTATGAGCTCCTTGGGGCTGGGATTATGTGCTGCTCACCACTGCAGCCCAGGACCTAGTATGCAGTAACTGCTCAACAAATGCCTCCTTAGTGGATGGGCAGGTGGAAGGATAGATGGCAGAAGAAAACGCTGTTCTCCCAGGCCTGCTGGTTGATTTCTACCAGGCCGTAAGTCTACCCTACCACGTGGCTCACCCCTGCTCCCAGCGGAACCTCATCTAGCAGCTACCAGGACACATGAAGGTGTGAACCCAGCATTCTAGACACACACCATGTGAGAGGGAAACCCAAGGGGCTGTGTCTCCCTGGGGCCTTCTAAACAGGCCATGGAGAGGAGCCGGAGGCCTGGCCCCATCTGTGTGCAGGAAGAGAACAGATGGCTAGTCAGCTCCCTCAGAACTCCCCGGGGACAGGCAATGTGTGGACACAGTTGATGGATGGCCTGATGGCAGGGTGGCCAGCAAGAGCTATCCCTGTGGGGCTACAGTCATCAGGGTATCCCTCCCAGGAGTCTGGAGGAGGCGGGAAGACTTCTCTTGGTGCATAACTGGGATTAGAACTGCTGCCAAGACAGGGAGCAGGAGGAGTAAAAGGAAGAGGAGGAGATAGAGGCTGAGGGTACAGAAGAGGCTGCAGCACCCCACACCACTCCCAGCCCTGTCCCAGGAAGCTGGAAATGCTGGGCTCACCCTGCTCCTCTCTGCTCGTGGCATGAGTCCCCACCACCTACCTGGGTGAGAAAAGATACGGGCTTCTTTCAGCCCTATGTGTCTCCTTATCCTGCCACATGGCTCTAGGAGATGCATGGGGATGGGGTTTGCTACTGTGTCCTCTGGCAGATGAAACAGGCTGAGGCTCGGGGAAGAAGTCCTCTGGGCACCAGCTGGGCTTACCCCATAGAAGCTAGAGTGAGCCAGCATTTCAGGGATACCAGCTGTAACTTGGAATCCACCAGGGCCTCCAAAGCTAAACCATCTACTTCCCCAGGGATGGGATAGCAGCAGCTAGTTGGGAAGGAAAGCTAGGAAAATCTGAGATGCCAGGATGATCCCTGTGCTATAAAGAGAAAACCAAACAGCATCTGGGATGCCAGGCCCAGGGCCCCACAGAGGCCTTGCTGTGGTTCAGCAGGGAGCTGGCAACAATCCCCTGGGGGATTCATTCTTTAAGAAGAAAATTCCATCTGCTAAAAGCAGTGTTAGCCTGGAAGAATGCAAACAGGCATGGCAACATGTTAGTCTTTGTTTCTGTTATTTTTTTTGAGACGGAGTTTAGCTCTTATTGCCCAGGCTGAAGTGCAATGGCTTGATCTCGGCTCACCGCAACTTCCGCCTCCCTGGTTCAAGTGATTCTCCTGCCTCAGCCTCCCGAGTAGCTGGGATTACAGGCATGCACTAACACGCCTGGCTAATTTTGTATTTTTAGTAGAGACGGGGTTTCTCCATGTTGGTCAGGCTGGTCTGGAACTCCCTACCTCAAGTGATCCACCCGCCTCGGCCTCCCAAAGTGCTGGGATTACAGGCGTGAGCCCCCACCACCCAGCCCAGTCTTTGCTTCTGACATAAAGACCCCTCCTTGTTCTTCCCTCTCTACCTCGTGGTTCTCTGAGTTCCACCTAACCTGGTGGCTAAAACATAGTAGGTGCTCAATGTGTGCTTCTGGAATGAAGAGTCCAGGTCTTCCACACAGGCCTCCTCCCATTCACTACTCTTCCCTGACCAGCACAGCTGCCTAAACCCAGCTAGCTCTGGGTTAAAGGAAGGCCTGGAACCCAACTACAGTGCTTCCTGACAGTCTGACCCTACCACTGCCAGCCCCTCTTCAGGCCCACGGTACTACTGGGTTGAGCAGCCATCCTTAGCAGCTGCTTCCCCTCCCTGGGAGAAAGCTGAGACCGGGACTCTGCCTGTTTCCTCCCATTAGCACTTCCTCCCATTTCTGACTTTGACACATCTGGCTGGTCACTTAGTACCAAAAGGTCCTGGTCAGGCAGCAGGGGCCAGATCTGGACGGTCCTAAAACCCACAGCTGGGAGGGGAAGATGGCCAGAGGTGGTCAACTTGTCCTTCGTATACTATCTCCAGGCAGGACATTCAAACTGCTATGTAGCCACCCTATCAAAAGACCCCTGGGATTAGTGAGCTTGATGCCCCATGGAGATCCACTCCTCCATCTGATCTAAACCTCTCTGCTCCTGTGCCTCCTGCTGCTCTTTTTGTGCAGGCAGCTGGGGTCTCAGGGACAGTCAGGACATACTATCTGTGCAGGTTTTATCCCTCTTGCTTTTCCAGGTCCATGCTTTTTTTCCTTTCAGGAGAGGTAATAAAGACTTGGAGCCCAAGTGATCTTTATAAATCAGATCCAGTTATTCCCCTGCTTCGAACCCTTCAATAGTCCCATTTCACTGGGATGAAATCTGAATTCCAACTGTGACTTACAAGGTCCTCCATGATCTGCCCCTGCTTTCTCTGCAGCCTCACCTGATATTCTCTTGCTCACTCAGGGGCAAGAGGAGGCTCTGGCCTGAGGTCATCCTTCCCAAAGATATAATCATACCAGCTGTACATCTCAGATGTTCCATGACGGCCCTAATTTGAAATCATTTGTCCTTTTTTATCCCCAAGATCTAAATAACATGGAAATATTGTATTTTACTGTCCAGATTGTCTCTTATATCTGGAAGTGACACATGTTAGCCTATACACACCAATTTAGGGCTCAGGAAATATGGTGCCCAAACCCCTCACCCGTCCTTGTAATGGAGAAGCTGAATACTTTCACGGTAATTACTAACCAACAGCAGAGCTCTCTCAAGGGCTCCAGGGCTGAAACTAAGGTTCAGGCAGAGCTTGGTCTAGCCCAGCACCCCTGAGAAAGGCATTTCGCTGAATTCAGTTAGGTCAATCCAACAGACACAGAACACTGGAGGGAACCATAAAACCATGAGGCCTGGCCAAACTGCTCAGAACTCTACCGCAGTGAACCTTTGGGGACTTGTCCTCAGCTCCCAGACAAGGTTGAGAAACAAAGGTGTGACTCCTTTAATGTCCTTGTCTTTCTTCATTAGGTTAAACATGGTGGGGGTGCTGTTTGTAGGGGTGGCACCCCCAGAGGATTATGAGCATGGGGCACCTTCTCCTGAGTTCATGCTTCCCCACAGGCTCAGAGAGCAGCAGGGCTTCCCCACTTACACACTGCTAGGCTCTGATCACAGCTCTTGGGTACCCCGATTACCCAGTCAAGCAGGAGGTGCCCACATTCCCCATCCCTGCTCAGCCCAGGTGCCCAGGGAAGCACTCACATCGGATGGCTCCCTGCGAGGTCCCTCGCCGCTCCGCAGCCAGCTCCTGCTGAGCTCGCTGAGCTCTGGAATGGGCTGCACCTTGAGCCGCACGCTGTCCCCTGACTGCCGGATCATCTCCACAATCTCATCCCTGGACTTGCTCTCCACATTGTGCCCATTAATCTCCACCAGTCGATCTCCTGGCACCAGCCCCAGGGCCAGGTCCTTGGTGCCTGCACCAGGCTCAGCAAAGTGGACCACACGCCGATAGACCTGGCCCTCGGGGCCCCGATCCAGCATGGTTGTGCGCCGCAGGGAGAAGCCAAAGTCTCCAGTGGGCCGTCGTTGCAGCTCCAGCTCCCGGAGGGCAGGTGGGGGCAGGGGCACCACGGGGGGCAGGCGCAGGTCGACTGGGAACTTTTTAGTCACTAGCTCAGGGGCTCGGGATCGGTGCCCTGGTCGAGGGATGCCTGGGCCAGGATGCTGCACCAGCTGTCCCTCCAGAGTCCTCACTTCCACCTGTGGTGAGGGGGCAGCAGAGTGCTCTGAGGGCGTCGAGGTTTCCGAGGCGCTCTCATCCCGGCTACGCTGGGAGAAGGAAAAGCGCTTGACAATCATCTGTGAGTTCTGCTTGGCCAGTGAGCCGAACTTGGCTGCCCGCTGCAGCACCGAGCCACGGAAGCTACCCTCCTCACCCTTGAGGTCATCGCTGGAGCTGGCTGTGCTTAGGTGGCCCGAGTCCAGGATGACGCTGCCCCGGTTACTGTCGGAGTCAATGTCAGTCAGGTGCAGGTCAGAGCCGCTGGCCACCTTGATGGGGATGGGGTTGGAGATTTCCAGGCGCGTCTTGGATTCACGCTTGGAGGAGCGGTTCAGGTTGAAGAAGCCACGTCGCAGGCTCATCTCCTCCAGGCTCCGAAGCTCTGCCGCTGACATCCGCTCCTTTTTCTCCTTTTTCTCCTTCTTCTCCTTCCGCCCGCCATCTTTGTCCTTGTCTTTCTTCATTAGGTTAAACATGGTGGGGGTGCCGTTTGTAGGGGTAGCACCCCCAGAGGATTATGAGTGCTTAGCACAGGGCCTTGGTGCCCCACTTTGCTGCTGCAAACAGAAACACACAGAGAGAAAGGTTATTCGAACAGAGCCTCATGTGTCTCCAGTCCAGACATAACCAAATGATACAGCTACTCCTCACTGGGTGCTAGCTATGTGCCAGGCACTCTGCTTTACCCAATATTGTCTCCATTGATTTAATCCTTACAACCCTCTATAGGTAGTTACTATTATTACCCCATTTTACAAATAAGGAAACTTGAGGTTTAGATAAGGCGGTAAAAGCCCAGATTCCAAAGCCTGTCATTTCCTTGAATATTTGATAGACCAAGGCTTAGGTGTATCTGGAGGTAGTATGTGGGAGACCTGACCTCCTGGTGAGAGAATGCTTCAAGCCAACCTGGGACCTGACTTAAGATTCAAACACAGGCTAGGCAGGGCGGCTTATGCCTGTAATCATAGCATTTTGGGAGGCTGAAGCAAGAGGATCGATTGAGGCCAGGAGTTTAAGACCAGCCTGGACAACACCGTGAGATCCTATCTCTACAAAAATATTTTTAAAATTAGCCAGGCATGGTGGTGCATGCCCACAGTCCTAGCTACTTGGGAATCTGAGGATTGCTTGAGCCCAGGGGGTCGAGGTTGCAGTGAACTATGATCACACTACTCCAGCTTGGGCAACAGAGTGAGACCCTGTTTAAAAAAAAAAAAAAAAAAAAAAGATTCAAACTCAAAGGAAAAAGAAAAGGGACTCAACATCACCTCCCACAGACAATGTTCGTTTAAGCAACAGACATCCCATTCTTTGGACTCTTTCCTGAGCCTGTTATCCCTAGAGTAGCACCCTTAGCCACTGCCTAACAGAACTCAAAGGAACCAACATTTATTTAATGACTACCACTGGCTAGGCCTAATGCCAGGCACTTTACATGCACTATCTCCTCTGAACCTCACAGCATTCCTGCAAGGTAGATATCATTATTTCCACTGTACAAAGGAGGAAAATGGGACACAGAAAATTAAGTATATGTTAGTTGTCACACAGCTAATAAATGGTGATGTTGGGATTCAGTGGCAAATATTGTGTTCTTTCTAGGGCCTGGGTGACCAAAGTAAAGCAGCAAGAAAAGGAAGGGAAGTTCCAGACCAAACAGAGGATAGACAGCTGCGAGGTGGGGGTAGGGTAGGGTCCACTGGATAAACAGGATCCTAAAAAATTCACATCCTTTTCCCCAGACCAACACCTAAATATAGCCCCAGGAAGAAAACTGTGGTAGCCTGAAAGAAAATCCCAGCCCCAGGGTGTGTGCAACCTACCCACCAACCTACCCAACCCCCTGCACATCTAAGTGGGGACAGGACTGATAAAAACCTGGTGGGGAAGAGTTGAGAGAGTCTTTCTTGTTCTAACCAGCAGGGAACAAGAAGAAGAAATAGGCCATGCCACCTAACTGGAAATTAAATGACATTTTTTCTCTCTCTCTGAAAGCCTACCCCTCTGAGTTTCATACATAGGATCTACAAGCTTATCCCTTCTAGTAATGGCCTCTTGCCGGCCCTGGACAGGCCTTTCCTCTCTGTGTGCTCCACCCCTACAACCAAGCAGGGCCCTCCAGGATCCCCAGTCTACTGAGAGGGACCACCCTTCAACCCTGGTACAATGCTCAGGAAGGTATCAAGGTCAGAAATTCCCAAAGGCCCTAATGCAATGGCTAATTGCTTCCCCCTGCCCAGCACCCTGACTGGTGTTGCTCCTGGCATACCAACTCATCTCCTTTCTAGAGCAGTGCTGTCCATAAGAAATATAATTCAAGGCCAGGTGCAGTGGCTCATGCCTGTAATCCCCAATACTTTAGGAGGCTGAGGCAGGCAGATCACTTGAGGTCAGAAGTTCAAGACCACTGATGCCTATAATCCCAGCACTTCGGAAGGCTGAGGCAGGCGGATCACCTGAGGTCAGGAGTTCGAGACCAGCCTGGCCAACATAGTAAAACCCCATCTCTACTAAAAATACAAAAATTAGCCAGGCGTGATGGTGCACGCCTGTAATCTCAGCTATTCAGGTGGCTGAGGCATGAGAATCACTTGAACCCAGGAGGCAGAGGTGGCGCAATCTCGGCTCACTGCAACCTCTGCCTCCTGGGGTTCACGCCATTCTCCTGCCTCAGCCTCCCGAGTAGCTGGGACTACAGGTGCCTGCCACCACGCCCGGCTAATTTTTTGTATTTTTAGTGGAGATGGGTTTTCACCGTGTTAGCCAGGATGGTCTCGATCTCCTGACCTCATGATCCGCCTGCCTCGGCCTCCCAAAGTGCTGGGATTACAGGCGTGAGCCACTGTGCCCAGCCTTGAACTTGTTGGTTCTAAATGCTACATGCACAGTACCTGGGAGTTAGAAAACAGGAAATCTAGGGTCCAAAAGGCACACAGCCAGGGGCCTTGGCCAGGTAGGTCTGGACTGATTTGGGATAGAGGAGTACCTGACAGCCAGCATTCTCTCTTCAGGGCTCTACTGTGACAAGGGGAGTCTCTCTCCTCCTGAATGTTGATGGGGTGTGGCACAGACCTACCATAAACCAAGATGTGGGGTCTTCAGCTGTTACTGCCCACCTTATACCTCACCCACCACTGCCTGCACCATCTTAAAGGGATGGTTTAGAAGATAACTCCAGGGGCACTTGTGGAAGAAATGAAGAAAGAAATGCACATTGGGGACTTGGATGGGACAAACAAGAGTATCTTGGCCTCAGTTCAACCACAGAGAACCCAAGTGACTATAATGCTGTCCCACCAAGATGCCCAATTCTCGGTCTATAATGCTTACCCAATCCTGGCTCTTTGCTGGGGGCTAGATCGCTGAGTAATGTGAGTGGAAAGGATCTCCCAGAATTCTAGGATCCTTGGGCTGGAAAGGTCCCTGAAAAAGTCTGAGCAAAAGCTTGTTCCTCACTGTCACTGCAGCAGGCAGGACAGCAGACGGTCACAGCAGCAGCACAAGGGATGGCGCTGGCCAGAAGTTTTAGGAGATGTGGTATCTAGGCCTGGATCTGCCAAAAAATCGCTGGGGGACCTTGCGCCTGTCACTCTGCTCAAGGTTGAACTACATGATCTAGATCTCTTCTGGCTCTAAAATTCTAAATATCTAAGTCTCCTGTGGACACAGGTTAAGTTATTAACTTTCTACCAAAGGCACCCCTCTCATCCCAACCCTGGGGCCTTCAGAAAATGAGGCTATGCCAGCCCTTCCCTCACCACCCCTGTCCTGCCACCACAATCTTCACAGCTCGGAAGGCACCTCTTCCCCACTGCCATCCCCATAATCGCCAGGCCTGGCTGTGGACTGGTTCACTCCTGAGTCTAGAGCTGCCTGGCTGTCTGCAGCCTCCCGTCCAGGATCAGAGCTGCAATGCGACTGCTGCTCCATCACCTTCTTGTAGACTTTGCACTTTCCAGCACCTCCTGGCCTCAGGTCCAAAGTCTCCAACAGCTCTGATACCACCACCTTCCTACCCCCTATTCCAGGCTGCAGTTTCCATCTGCCTCCCGTTCCTCTCCTACCCTCTCCCTCCACTCCAGTAAAGGTAACCTTACAATTTTCCTGACCTCCTTTTCTGCGTTTCTCTCCTCATCATACTCTAAGAAGTTTTTCCTAATTTTAAGAAAAGGAAGGCATCTATGTAAGTTAGGGTATGGACCCGAATTATCTTGATCTTACTATCCCCAAAAACAAAAAGAAAGTACAATCTGTCAACTCAGCTGCTCTATCACTTTAAGAGAGTAAGCATCCCAAAGGCAACGACCATTAACCTCAAATAGACATCTATCTGTCCATCAGGGAGTGTATAAACAATGCTCATATTCATGCAATGGAATACTACTCAGCAAGAAAAAGGAAACAACTAAAGATACACACAATGGGGATGGACTTCAAAATCATGATGTCAAGTGAGAGGGAAAGAAGTCTTTGACAAAGAGCACATATGGGTATGATTCTCTTTATATGAAGTTCTAGTGCAGGCAAAACTAACCTATGGTGGGGGTAGGAGTGGGATCGCATGAGGGAACTTTTTGGGGTGATGTTCATGTCCTGTATGTTGATAGTGGTTTGGGTTGATAAGTATATGCACTTGTCAAGTTATCAAACGGTACACATAAGATTTGTGCATTCAGCCAGGCACGGTGGCTCACGCCTATGATACCAGCACTTTGGGAGGCCGAGGCGGGTGGATCACGAGGTCAGGAGATCGAGACCATCCTGAAACCCCGTCTCTACTAAAAATACAAAAAATTAGCCAGGCGTGGCGGCACGCACCTGTAGTCCCAGCTACTAGGGAGGCTGAGGCAGGAGAATTGCTTGAACCTGGGAGGTGGAGGTTGCAGTGAGCCAAGATGATTGTGCCACTGCACTCTAGCCTGGGAGACAGAGTGAGATTCCACCTCAAAAAAAAAAAAAAGATTTGTGCATTCATTGTTTGTAAATATTCACTCAAAAGAAAAGAACTATAAACAAATATTGAACTCTAGTGAATGATATATATGTTAAAGTATTTGGGGCGAAATATACTGATGTCTACATTTTACTTTGAGGTGTAAAATTTTAAGACAGCTTGATGAGGTTGGGCAAGGTGGCTCACACCTATAATCCCAACACTTTGGGAGGCTGATACGGGCAGATCGCTTGAGTTCAGGAGCTGGAGACAAGCCTGGGCAACATGGCAAAGCCCTGTCTCTACTCAAAGTACAAAAAATTATCTGGATGTGGTGGTGCATGCCTGTGGGAGCTACTTGGGAGGCTAAGGTGGGAAGATCACCTGAGCCTGGGAGGTCGAGGCTACAGTGAGCCACGATCACGCCATTGCATTCCAGCCTGGGTAACAGAGTGAGACCCTGTCTCAAAACAAAGAAAAAAAGAAAAAAAAAAAAACCACCATAGCCTAATGGATGGATCAAGGGATAACGATGTGTAAAAGCAAGGACAGGAAAATGTTAATTGTAGAATCTAGGAGATGGAGGGTATTCATTGCAAAATTCTTTAACTTTTCTGAATGTTTGCAGGTCATTGTGATAAAATTTTGGGAAAAAATATGTATCTATCAGCCACTTCCTAAAGGCAAGCAACATAAAGATAAATAAGCCCAGTGTCAGAGCTCGGGCTTTGGATATCAAGTAACAAACCTGTGAACAAATCTGAGTAAACAGGGCCGGGTGCGATGGCTCATGCCTGTAATCCTAGCACTTTGGGAGGCCGAGGAGGGCAGATCACCTGAGATCAGGTGTTCGAAACCAGCCTGGTCAACACGGTGAAACCTTGTCTCTACTAAAAATAGCTGGGCATGGTGGCATGTGCCTGTAATCCCGGCTACTCAGGAGGCTGAGGCAGGAGAATCGCTGAAACCCGGGAGGCAGAGGTTGCAGTGAGCCAAGATCACGCCACTGCACTCCAGCCTGGGCGACAGAACGAGACTCCGTCTAAAAAAAAAAAAATTAAATAAAAATGAAAACAAATCTGAGTAAATAGCTATGAAATCTCAGGCAAGTCACTTAAGGCCTCCATGCCTCCATTTCCCCATCTATAAAATGGAGATAATAATGGTACCTACCACCTAAGGTGGGGGAATTAAATGAAATATATTTAATTACCCTCAGAGAGGTACCTAATAGTAGCAGGGCACATTTTTTGCCATCTAAACGACACAGTAGAGAGGATAACAGAGTGCACAAGTATGACTAAAATAAGTCAAAACCTTTGTACATGGAAAGTAAAGCCCAAAGAAGTGAAGGTAACTTGATAAGCACAAGGCCAAGCTGGATCACACTGGCTTGAGTCCAGAGGAACCACGTAGCCAGTGCCAAGGATACTATGGACAGGCAATTTGTAGGGGCAGAAATACAAATGGCCAACAAACATGAACAGGTATTCAGCCTCCACAACATTCACAGACATGTGAAATTGAGGTATACTATTTTCAATTAGCAGTTTAGTAAAAACTATCAAGGATGATAACATCAATCAATTAGGGCATGGGATGCAGGGAGTCTCATAAGTCTTGGTGGAAACACAAATTGGTAGGTTGGTGCAAAAGTAATTATGGTTTTTGCCGTTACTTTTTTTTTTTTTTTTTTTGAGACAGAGTCTGGCTCTTTCGCCCAGGCCAGAGTGCAGTGGCACAATCTCTGCTCACTGCAAGCTCCGCCTCCCGGGTTCATGCCATTCTCCTGCCTCAGCCTCCCGAGTAGCTGGGACTACAGGCGCCCGCCACCGCGCCTGGCTAATTTTTTGTATTTTTAGTAGAGACAGGGTTTCACCGTGTTACCCAGGATAGTCTCCATCTCCTGACCTCGTGATCCGCCCGCCTCAGCCTCCCAAAGTGCTGGGATTACAGGCGTGAGCTACCGCGCCCGGCCTGCCGTTACTTTTTAATGGCAAAAACCTCAATTACTTTTGCACCAACTAATGTATTTTCAGAGGTCAAGTTAGTGGTATCTGTGAAAAAAAATGTTTTTTTTTAAGAGACAAGGTCTTGCTTTGTCACCCAGGCTGGAGTTTGGTGGCTCAATCATAGATCACTACAGACTTGAACTCCTGGGCTCAAGTGAGCCTCCTGTCTTAGCCTCCTGAGTAGCTGTGGCTATAGGTGTGTGCCACCATTACTGGCTAATTTTTTAAAAATTGTTTTAGAGACAGGTTCTTGCTATTCTGTCCAGGCTGGTCTCAAACTCCTGGCCCCAAGCAATCCTCCTGCCTCAGCCTCCTGAGTAGCTAGGATTACAGGCACCACCACTGCACCTGGCATATGAAAATATTTATGTACATATTCTTTGGGCAATTCCATTATAAGACATCAATAGGTACATTCACATAATACACACGGCTAATCCTTGCAGCATTGTTTATAATAGCAAGTCTATAAATATAAAAGTCCTTACTAGAGAATAGTAAAACTGGCCAGGTGCAGTGGCTCAGGCCTCTAATTCCCGCACTTTGGGAGGCCAAGGCGGGAGGACTGCTTGAGCCCAGGAGTTTGAGGCCAGCCTAGACAACACAGTGAGACTCTGACTTCACAAAAAAATTTTTTTAAAGTAGCTAGGCAGTGGCGCACACCTGTAATACCAGCTACTTGGGAGGCTGAGGTGGGAGGATCACCTGAGCCTAGAAGTCAAGGCTGCATGAGCCAAGATTCGTGCTACTGTGCTCCAGCCTGGGTGGAGGGAGATTATGTCTCAAAAAAAAAAAAAAAAAAAAGCCAGGCATGGTGGCTCACAACTGTAATCCCAACATTTTGGGAGGCTGAGGCAGGCAGATCACTTGAGGTCAGGAGTTCGAGACCAGCCTGGCCAACATGGTGAAACTCCATCTCTACTAAAAATACAAAAATTTGCCGGCGTAGTGGTGCACCTGTAATCCCAGCTACTCAGGAGGCTGAGGCAGGAGAATCGCTTGAATCCAGGAAGCGGAGGTTGCAGTGAGCCGAGATCACGCCATTGCAGCACTCCAGCCTGCGCGAGAAGGCGAGACTCTGTCTTAAAAAAAAAAAAGCTAAATTATACAACTGAGCAGTTGTATAATTACAAAAGAATGAAGTAGATTTGTATACACTGACCTGGAAAGATTCTATACTATATTGTTAAGTGAAAAAACAGGTTGCAGGATAGTTTATAATTTTGCTAAAATTTAAAAACCTATATATATATGTGTGTGAATATATTACATGTACATTGTGTACAATATTTGCATATGTGCAGGAAAAACATATGCTCTGGGGAGGAGACTGGAATTTTAGAAGGGTCAAATAGACTTGTGTTTCATCCATATTTTAATATTTTTTCTTTTTTTAAATAATAGAGATGGGGTCTCACCATGTTGGTCAGGCTGATCTTGAACTCCTGGCTTCAAGTGGTCCACCCACCTTGGCCTCCAAAGTGCTAGATTATAGGCATGGGCCACCACACTCGGGCTATATTTTAATTTTTTAAATTAAAGAACGTTCATCTGGTAAATGTGTATTTGCTTACACCTAGGAGCTTTAGGGAGTGGGATTATCTATCATTTTTCTTCTACTTTTATTTCATCTTTTTTTTTTTTTTTTGAGACAGGGTCCCACTGTGTCCTCCAGGCTAGAGTGTGTTGCGATCTCGGCTCACTGCAGTCTCAACCTCCTGGGGCTCAAGCGATCCTTCCCACCTCAGCCTCAGCCTCCTGAGTAGCTGGAACTATAGGCACGTGCCAGCACACCCAGCTAATTTTTGTATTTTTTGTAGAGACAGGGTCTCACCATGTTGCCCAGCCTGGTCTCAAATTCCTGGGCTCAAGCAATCTGCCTATCTCGGCCTCCCAAAGTCCTGGGATTACAGGTGCGAGCCACTGTGTCCGGCCTCCTACAGAAATTTTTTAAATATTTATATAAGATGATATTTTATAAAACATATATTAAACTATAAACATATATAATGCCTAATATATATAACAAGCTTTTAAAAAGCAGTCTGGCCAGGCGCAATGGCTCACGCCTGTAATCCCAGCACTTTGGGAGGCCGAGGCAGGTAGATGACGAGGTCAGGAGTTAAAGACCAGCCTGGCCAAGATGGTGAAACCCTGTCTCTACTAAAAATACAAAAAAGTAGCCGGGTGTGGTGGTGGGCGCCTGTAATCCCAGCTACTCGGGAGGCTGAGGCAGAGAACTGCTTGAACCCCGGAGGCAGAGGTTGCAGTGAGCCAAGATTGCGCCACTGCACTCCAGCCTGGGTGACAGAGCGAGACTCTTTCTCAAAAAAAACAGCGGTCTGGAAAAATTCGATCCAAAAATTTATCAGTGGTCATCTCTGGAGAGTAGGGGAGAAGAAGGGTAACACTTTAGTAACGCTTTAGCTTTCTACCTAATGATTCAACTTTTTTCCAGACTAAAAAAAAATGGACAAACTAGTAGGCAATCCACTAGCAGTAAAGCTGCAAACAGGGTAATGGTCAGTTTAAGGATTGCCTTCATGTCTTGAAAAAGTTTCAGTGGCTTGGGGGACTTGGTTAAAATAGAGCTCACTGGTGTCTTGTGGCTGTAAGTGGGGACACATTTAAATGGGTCACCTAGCAGCTGGCAAAAGAAAAAAAAACCCCAGGAAATGGAAACTATAACGTTAGAGTCCCAAGACAAGGGTGCCCAGACTTGGCTGTGGTGGATAGATACTTAGGTCAGTCCTCCCACCCCCACCCCCAGACCACACTCATAAATAAATACAAAAGAAATACTTTCCCGAGAGAGCCGGCCTGTCTCCCTTGGCCTCTGACCTCCCTGAGCGGCCGTTTCCTCCAGCCCCGGGACCCCCATCTCGGCTCTGCCCCGCGCCAAGGGTTGTAGCAGCGGCCGGAGGGGTCGCCAGCACCTGGCCTGGCCCCGTGCTCCAGGGGGAGCCTCCTCCCGGCCGGCTGTGCTGAGCTCCGTAGCGCCGGGTGACTCCCTGCCAGGTCACACGGAGCATATCTGGCTCCAGGTGTGCTCCCTCACTCCGACTGCACGCTTCTCACGTGACATTAGCCAGCCCTCACGCCGCCGCGCGGGGAGCCGGGCGGCCCTTGGCGTTTCCCCGCGGCTGGGCCGGCGCAGCCGCAGCCCCGCGGCGCCTCCCGCTGCGATCCCATCTCCCCCGGAAGGCAGCAATCCCGCGGGCCCAGGAGGAACGCGAGCGGGAAAGCTCCTGCGGCCCCGCCAGGTCCCCTGCTGCTCTTCCAGGTGCACCGCCTGGCGCTCAGCTCCGCTAACATCCCCTTCCGTGTGACCTTGAGCAAGTCCCCTCCCCTCCCTAGGCCTCCACTATTTCAGCTACAGTATCTTCAAGGGCCTGAGAGCTCAGATTTGGCCCTCAGCCTCTGCTGGAGAGCTATTCTGCTCAACCACACACTGCAGGTTGTAATCCCGCTCTGCCTCCGACTTGCTGTGTGACCTTCAGCCCATCATCCAACCTCTCTGAATATTAGAGAATAATCACAATAATCTCTTGTAAGTGATGATAAAGTACTTGGCAGACAGAAAGGGCCCTGGGTCCTGTAAAATCATCAGTCCAACAACCAAAACTGCTGCCTGACTCTAAACTGTTTGAAATGTCAAGGGAAATTGACATTTTACAAGCCCTGCAATTCCTACCTCAAGAGAAGGGCAGGGAAGTGAAGGTGGGAAGTGGAGGCTCACCAGGTCTGCTCACCAGCCCTCCCAATCCAGCTCCTACCTCGGCACCTCCCCACCTCCTCTAATTCAGGCCACCTTGGAAAATGCTAGGGGGAAAAAAATGGTGATGGGGTGGGGTGTGCAGATCTTAAAGCACCCGGGGGTCTGACCCAAAGCAGAACTTAAACTCCATCAAGCCGCCCTACCAATCCCAAGTCCTGTGGGAACCTGTCAATTACAGCAAACAGTGGGCTGGGCCCTCCTACTGCCCCAAACCTTTAAACTACAACCAGCCAGAGCCCCTCAGTTTTCCCACCACACTCAGGCCTGGGACCCCAGGCCACCAACAAAACCCAGCTCACATGGATGCTCTGGCTCCTGCCTGTGGCATCCACTCCAGGTGAGAGGATCTGGCTGGGGAGAGACCTCTGGTTTGAAGGATTAAGAACAACCCTGCTGCCCTGAAGACCTGTGACACAGCAAGTCCGGATGAAGACTTCCTGAGTTCCAACAACTCCCAGCTCCACCTCAGCAGGGTGGATTCTCCCTTTCACATGAGCCCCAGTTCTGCCCCACCCAGTCCACCTTTAGGTACCTGCCTCTGGGGGACCCAGAGTTTTCAGGCCCAGTTTCTGAAGACACATGCAGTCCTCAATGAACAGCCACTACCAGGGCCAGTGAGGGGGCCTCCAGGGAACTGGCTGGCTACCTAGACAGCCCGGGAGTGAGGCCGAGAGACCAGCTGGGGGTCACGAAGGGCATAACCCACATGAGGAAAGTCTGGGGCGCAGGAGGAAGCCCTCAGGCACACACACTGGCACCTAGGCCAGGCCAGGAGAGAGTAAACAAACTAGACACTCAGAGCTACCAGGCACCAGGTCATCAACTGTTCAAAGTTCAAAGCTCCCAAAGGAAGTGACCGCCAGCCTGTGGCCCCTCCCACGCCCACCCTCCACCCCCACCTACAGCCCTTCTCATTCCCCTAATCCCCTCAACACAACAGCTGCCCCCAAAGCCACGGTTTTCCTGGAATTGAGGCCACAACCCCGATGTCCTCAACCCAAAATGGACAAGCACACCTCCACCCGAGGCTATATATAACCCGTCATGTCAAATCCAGAAACCAGGAGGATGTTTCCTGGAAAGCCTTCATCACAAAAAAACAGAGGGGAAGCTGAGGAGGTGGGAAGCCCATGGACAAAGAGCCAGTGAGGCTTGTCAGGAAGCCAGAGACCTCAGGAGAGCAACTTTCAATATCCCCAGATGGAAAGTAGCCCCTGAACTAAAAAGGGTGGAGAACATTAGGCCAGGCCTGTTGCCACAACAACAGGGCACCAACCTGCCCAAGAAAAGGGCTCCAAAGCACAACGGAAAGGCAGCTGATTCAATGGGCTCTGTACTCACCGTCCTGCTCAGGTGATCTTGCTCTTAATCACCCAGGTGGCCTCCCCTCCCTTCCAGCACGCCCCAGTGCATACACACTTCCCAGAGCTCACTTGCCACAGGGGCACTGATGAGGCCTTCTCGGCCACAGACACGCCAGGGGCTCCAAAAGACAAGGCGAACCCACACTAACTAGCTCAAGTCATTGGCAGGGTGAAGCGGGGAGAGAATCCAATTCTTTAATTCGGGGCAGCCATCTGAGGGCATGAAGGCCCCTACCCAGAACAAGTCCCTCTCAGGAAGCATTTCCCCAGCCCTCCCCACACAAATACAAACTATGAGGCCAGCGCCAAACACATGCCCCATTGGCAAAGCGGCCAGGCAAAATGAATACCGGCTCAAAAACAAACTGGCTGTCTTCCTCCCCATCTCCCCTACCCCCACCTCTAGCTCATTCTGGCCGCAACCTTTCCAACTAATCAGCAAGACACATGTGCCTTGCAGTAGGGCAACTCCCCCATCTCCACCCCCAAAACAAAGCCCCAATGCCTGGCCTGTCCCTGCGGGCCTTATCGCACCCAGGAACATGACCCACACTCCTGGCCGGGTTTGGGACCAAGGAGCGCATCCCCACTAACAAGGGGCAGGGTGAAGGGGCAGCCACCCCTACCACCTCCCCTTCCCATTGGCGAAACAACTGGCATGACAGGTTAGCAGGGCGGGGCGTCGGGGCGGTCTCTCCAGAGGCCTGGGGCAGCTTGTCCGACCTTCCCACACGCACCCCACCCCTCTGCAGGGAAAGGTGAGGTGAGCATTCAATCGCAGGGCACAGCCTGCACTCCCTAATCCCCAAAGCCTGCCACCATTCACCCTCTCATCTTCTGTCCCAAGAGGAGGGGGCCCAGGGAAGCGGGGTCTCCATTGTTTTGCCAGCTGTCTAGCAGCTGCTCCTTTGAGAGGAGCCCGCAGTCTGCCCGGCAGTGAAAGAGTGAAGGCCGCTGGGAGGGATAAAAGGGTCGGTAGAGGTGCTCCCCTTCCCCGCTGCCTTCCTCAGCGCCCCGCTCGCTCGCTCGCTCCATCGGGAGGCCTGGACGGGGGCAGGAGAAGTCCCCCCACCCCCGAGGCTGCAGCCCCCATCCCGCAGCTCCGGGCCACCTGGGCGCCTCCAAGCGCCAAATCCCCCCACACTGAAGGCCACCCTGTCCTGCCTCCCTGCGTCCCCCCAGGTTGGCTGGAAGGGCCGGTGGTACCCCTTCCCCGCCGCTCCCGGTCGGCCCCCACCCCCGGGCGTCGAGCTCCACAGCGTCGCCAGGGACGGGAGCCGGGAGTCCGGGCCGCTGCTTCCAGGGGACGGGGGAGGAGGAGGAGCCGGCGGGCCCCGCCGCCCGCCCGCCCGCCCCCGCCCTCCCGGCCGGAACCCGCCTAGCCGCCCCACCAAGCCGGGCCCGCCACCGAGCGGCCGCCGCCGCCGACCCGCACTCACCGGCCACCGGAGCCCGCCCGGCAGGCAGCAGAAGCGGAGACGCGGCATCCAGCAGCCTCGGCCCGGTCAGGGCTGGAGCAGAGCGCAGCGCGGCGCAGCTCAGCGCCGCCCCCAGCGACCGCGCAGGCCGAGCCGAAAGGGAGCTCCCTGCTGGCGGCTGTGGGGATAAACGCCCGGCCTGCCTGGCAGCGCCAGTGCGCGCCGCCAGACGTGGGCCAGGCGGGCCGGGCGCTGCCCTGGCAGCCTCCGTCCGCAGTGGACTCCGAAGCCCCTCTCGCTGTGTCTGAGAGAGGCCCTGCCTGGAGTTTCTGTCTGCACTGGGCACTGGAGACTGTCCGAAAAGGGTCCGAAAGGGGCCGAGTGGCACTGCCCAGGACAGGCACCAGGGTCATGATGAACGTATAGAAGAGGGGCTGTCCAAGGCAGGCACCGAACTCTGCAGGCTGTGTTCAAGGTAGTGCTGTCTAGAGGAAGCAATTAAGCCTTACTGGCCGCCTCCTCCCAAGGTGGCTCTGCAGAGGCACACACAGGGCCCTGCTAGATGGTGCCCCAGGCTCAGTCCAGACCAGGTACTGCCTGCCATGTCCGAGATGGCACTGCCAGAATGCACTCCCCGAGGTAAAAACAGACTCCCAGTAGCTTGGTCTGATACAGCCCTGCCTCAAAATGGAGTGGATCAAGAGGCGTACCAGGGCCCGGGAGCCATGGCTGTAAGTGCCACTCACTCCCTGAAGGAGTTCACCAGTGCCAAGATTAACACTTTCAGAAGCTCTTTGGAATGCAGTCTGTCCCTGGGTCCACCGTGTGCTGTAAATATCAAGTGAGCTGCTCTACCCACCAAGAAGACAGTTTATACTTCCTGGGAGAGGCCAAGGGACATCCAGATACCAGGCCTCCAAGATAGGTGCTATGTCTAGAGTTTGGAGAAAGAAGGAAATGGGGACACTTCCCTGGCAGTGTCCATGCTGGAGTGGGGTGTGCCAGAATGTGGAAGAAACTGAGTGGGGTGGTGCAGGAAGAAGGGTGTAGCAGACAAAGGCTGCTGCCTCCCTAGACAGCCCAAACAGGTACTTCTCCAGGCAAGGGCAGCCCAACCTGACAGACCAGGGAAGGCTAGAGCAAGGAGGCTCAGAAAGCAGAGAGTTGAGTAAGAGTTAGGAGTTCCTGAGGAATAGACCCAGGCGGGATACACATTTTGGAATAATATGCAACTCAAACTCAATTTAACAAACTGCCGGCTAAGTGCCAAGTGCAGCCCCAGGCACTTGGGGTGACACAGAAGGAGATTAGACATGGCATATCTCCAGGGAAATCACATGGGGAACAGGTAGAGCTGAGCTGTGACAGTAGTAGGATTCACCATGCTGGCATAACTTGGATGATGAGATAGGTGCTATGATGGGAGGCTTATTTGGCTTGAGGAGTGAGAAGAGCAGCTTCAAAAACATGACATTTGAGGCCAGGCATGGTGGCTTATGCCTGTAATCCCAGCACTTTGGGAGGCTGAGGTGGGCAGATCACTTGAGGCCAGTGTTCAAAACCAGCCTGGCTAACATGGCGAAACCCCATCACTACTAAAAATACAAAAAATTAACCGGGCATGGTAGTGCATGTCTATAATCCCAGCTACTTGGGAGGCTGAGGCAGGAGAATCTCTTGAACCCGGGGAGCAGAGGTTGCAGTGAGCGGAGATTACACCACTGTACTTCAGCCTGGGCGACAGAGCAAGACTCTGTCTCCAAAAAAGAAAAAAAAAAAACCAAAAACCCAAAACATGACATTTGAGCAGAACCTTGCAGGCTAGGTAGGACAATGACTATCATTAGTGTTTCCTGAGTACCTACTATATACTATACACTATCTCTATTCCCCACAATGAACCTATGAGGGAGACATTATTATTATAGATAGGGGTTGAGTGCATGGACTCTGGAGCTGGATTGCCTGGGTTCAAATCTCAGTTCTGTAAAGTACTAGTTGTGTTACTCTGGGTGATTTTTTATAAATCACCTCTCTGTGCTTCACTTTGTTCATCCAAAAAATTGGGATAATAACAGTGACTACCTCCCTCAAAATTTGTTTTGAAAATTATATAAGCTTAGTCTTTTTAACACATAGGGCTTTTCAACAAACTGGACATCCACATGCAAAAAAAAAAAAAAAAAAAGGGGGGTCTAGACACAGACTTTATACCCTTCACAAAAATTAACTCAGAATAGATGATATACCTAAATGTAAAACACAAAACTATAAAACTGTCTCCTAGAGGATAACATCTAGGAGAAAACCTAGATGACCTTGAGTATCACAATGACTCTTTAGATACAACACCAAAGGCACCATAAAAGAAAGGGCTGATAAGCTGGGCTTCATTAAAATTAAAAATGTCTGCTCTGCAAAAGACTGTCAAGAGAATGAGAAGACAAGCCATAACTGGGATAAAATATATGCAAAAGACATCTGATAAAGGATTGTTATCCAAAATACGCAGAGTTTTAAAAACTCAACAATAAGAAAATGAACCACCCAATTTAGAAATGGGCAAAAAACCTGATCAGACACCTTAGCAAAGAAGATATACAGATAGCAGTAAGCAAAAGAAAAGATACTCAACATTGTATGTCATTAGAGAATAGCAAATTAAAGCCAGGTGTGGTGGCTCAGGCCTGTAATCCCAGCACTTTGGGAGGCCGAGGCGGGTGCGTCACGAGATCAGAAGCTCGAGACCATCCTGGCTAACATGGTGAAACCCCGTCTCTACTAAAAATATGCAAAAGACATCTGATAAAGAACTGTTATCCAAAATATGCAAAGAGTTTTAAAAACTCAACAATAAGAAAATGAACCACCCAATTTAGAAATGGGTAAAAAACCTGATCAGACACCTTAGCAAAGAAGATACACAGATAGCAGTAAGCAAAAGAAAAGATACTCAACATTGTATGTCATTAGAGAATAGCAAATTAAAGCCAGGTGCAGTAGCTCATGCCTGTAATCCCAGCATTTTGGGAGGCCAAGGCAGGTGGATCAGGAGGTCAAGAGATCAAGACCATCCTGGCCTACATGGTGAAACTCTGTCTCTACTAAAAGAACAAAAATTAGCCGGGTGTGGTGGCACGCACCTCTAGTCCCAGCTACTCAGGAGGCTGAGGCAGGAGAATCACTTGAACCCAGGAGGCAGAGGGTGTAGTGAGCTGAGATTGCACCGCTGCACTCTAGCCTGGGTGACAGAGCAAGACTCCGTCTCAAAAAATAATAATAAATAAAAAATAAAAGAGAATAGCAAATTAAGATAACCATGAGATAAAACTACTTTATTTACCTAAATTTGGATTTTGGCCAAAATCTAAAACACCAACAACTCCAAATGCTAGCAAGAATGTAGAGCAACAGGAACTCCCATTCTCTGCTGGTAGCAGTGCAAAATGGTATAGCCACTTTGAAGGACAGTTTGGTGGTTTCTTAGAAAATGAAACATATTCTTACCATACAATCCAACAATCCCACTCTTTGGTATTTATCCAAATGAGTTGAAAACTTATGTCCACACAAAATCCTGCACATGATGTTTGTAGCAACTTTATTCATAATTGCCAAAACTTGGAAGCAACCAAGATGAACTTCAGTAGGTAAATGGGTAAATAACCTATGGTATATCCAGACAATGGCATATTGTGTGGCACTAAAAAAGAAATGAGCTATCAAGCCATGAAAAGACATGGAGGAAACTTAAATGTATATTAATAAATGAAAGAAGCTGATCTGAAAAGGCTACATGTTGTATGATTCCAACTATATGGCATTCTGCAAAAGGCAAAACTATGGAGACAATAAAAAGGTTAGTGGTGCCATGGATTAAGGTCAAGGGAGGGATGAAAATGCAAAGCACAGAGGATTTTTAGGGCAATGAAACTCTTCTGTGTGATACCGCACAGTTGAATACATGTCATTATGCGTTTGTCAAAACCCACAAAATGTACAACACTGAGAGTGAATCCTAATGTAAACCATGGACTTTGGGGGATACTGATGTGTCAATGTAGGTTCATCGATTATAACAAATGTACAACTCTGGTGAAGAGCGTGATTGTGGGGAAGGCTGTGCATGTGTGGGGGCAGGGGGCATATGGGAAATCTCTGTACTTTATGCTCAATTTGGCTGTGAACTTAAACTGATTTTTAAAATAATATTTATTATTATTATTTTGAGACAGGGTCTCAGTCTGCCACCCAGGTTGGAGTGCAGTGCTGTGATCTCAGCTCACTGGAACCTCTGCCTCCCAGGTTCAAGTGATTCTCCTGCCTCAGACTCCCAAGTAGCTGGGATTGCAGGCATGTGCCACCACACCAGACTAATTTTTGTATTTTTAGTAGAGATGGGGTTTCATCATGTTGGCCAGGCTGGTCTCAAACTCCTGGCCTCAGGTGATCCACCCACCTTGGCCTCCCAAAGTGCTGGAATTACAGGCGTGAGCCATTTTGCTGGCCTTGTATTTATTAATTTTTTAAAATTACATGATTTAATATATAAAAAGAACAATGCCCAGCACATGGTAAGCATTCTATAGCTGTTAGCTTGGTTATCTTTCCTAACTCATAGTTGTGGAAATGAAGCACAGACAGCTTTGTGACTTGCACCCAGCCTAAGAGTAGCAGAGTCAGGATTCAAACTGAGGTCCCTAAGGCTCCAAAGCCCATTCTTTTCCCTACACCATGGCAGTGAAATGAATAGGTATACCAACTCTTTTTTTTTTTTTTTTTTTTTTGAGAAAGAGTTTCACTCTTGTTGCCCAAGCTGGAGTGCAATGGCGCCATCTCAGCTCACTGCAACCTCCGCCTCCCAGGTTCAAGCGATTCTCCTGCCTCAGCCTCCCAAGTAGCTGGGATTATAGGCGCCCGCTACCACACCCGGCTAACTTTTTGTATTTTTAGTAGAAACAGGGTTTCACCATATTAGCCACGCTGGTCTCAAACTCCTGACCTTAGGTACTCCACCTGCCTTGGCCTCCCAAAGTGCTGGGATTACAGGCGTGAGCCACCACGTGCCAGTCAACAACTCTTTTATTTACATGTGTCTACACCTAGGGCACTCTCCGGGTAGCATATGGTGTCCCTGAGAGCTCTTCTTGCCTGAACCGGGAACCAGTTTCAGACACTAAGCGAGACTGAAACTCCAGGGCAGCACTCACACTGACACAGTAACTCTGGTTCTTCGTCACTTGATTTTAGTCTTTTCCTTCCCAAATGCCAGAATAAACCCTGCCCTAGCTCTAAGTAAAAGTAAAAGTAAAGCACTCCTCTCCTCTTCGCACACAAAAAAGCCAGAGCAGTATCCACATAAAATCGCCCAGATGGTCATGGGAAGGCCAATTTTCCCAGAAGATTCCTAATGTCCTAAAATGATCCGACTTTAATCAAGAAGCCCTTCATCCCAGAAAGAAGCTAGGTAATAAAACTCACTTATATCAAGGGAGCCTAACTATGGGTCAGGCAGTATGCTAACCCCTTAATGCACTGTCTCACTTAATCCCCAGAATTACCATATTAGGGAGATGCTATTCTTATCGCCATTTCACAGATTAGAAACCAGGCTTGGGAAAGTGAATTAATTTGCCCAAGGCACTGTGACTAATAAACAGCAGAGCCTGGAATGCTTGCCCTGAAGCTCTGGGCTGCATCCTGTGTGGAGTGGTGAGTGCCTGGGCTTTGGGGCCTCACAGAGAGGATGCTTGGCTCTAGAAGCTGCCAGCAAGCTCCTTAGCCTTCTAAACCTCAATTTCCTCATCTGTAGAAGAGGTATAATAATGTGGCCGGGCGCAGTGGCTCACGCCTGTAATCCCAGTACTTTGGGAGGCCAAGGCAGGCAGATCACGAGGTCAGGAGATAGAGACGGTCCTGGCTAACACGGTGAAATCCCGTCTCTACTAAAACAAACAAACAAACAAACAAACAAACAAAAAAATTAGCCGGGCGTGGTGGTGGGCGCCTGTAGTCCCAGCTACTTGGGAGGCTGAGACAGGAGAATGGTGTGAACCTGGGAGGCAGAGGTTGCAGTGAGCCGAGATCCCACCACTGCAGTCCAGCCTGGGGGACAGAGCAAGACTCCGTCTCAAAAATAATAATAATAATATTAATATTGCCTACCTTGTAAGGGTGTGAGATAATAAAATAAGCAAATTCATTTAAAGCAATTAGCCCAGTGCTCGAAACATAGTAAGTGGTTAACAAGTGTTAGGAATTATTAATCTCTCTGAACCTCTATTTCTTCACCTGTAAAATGGAGGCTGATAATAATATGTAGAGTTACTGTGAGGCTTAGAAGATATAGCAAATGGTAAAGTGTGTAAGATGATGCCTATCATGTGGTAAGTTACCACGATATGACTCTCCAAAAAGAATTGAAAATAAGCAAGTCTGCTTTTTTAAAAGTCCACAGAATTGCAAATCTGCCTGATAGCTGGTGTTGTTCAAACGTCAAAAGCACACCTTTAAATATTGTTCCTCAAACATTTATTAGCTTATTGCATTTATTAGCTTAAGATCCTTTACCCTTTGTGCAGAAACTTGGAGTGTGGGTGGAGAATGCTCTCCAGGAAACTTAAAGCTAAATTCTTAGAGTATCGGCTGAAGATCAGTCCAAAATGAAGAAAAACGTCTCTGAAATGAGGTAAAAAAGCTACTAACAGGAAGTCAAACACATATACATGTAAACAAAATAATATAATAAACCCCCAAGTAGCCAGCATACAACTTCAATAGTTATCAACTCACAGAAATATTGTTTCAACTATCTTTCCACCTACTCCCCAACCCCCACACTGAGTATAATTTTGAAGTAAATCCCAGATATCAAATAATTTTATATAAAAATATTTCAGGCCAGGCCGGCGCAGTGGCTCATGCCTGTAATCCCAGCACTTTGGGAGGCTGAGGCGGGTGGATCACTTGAGGTCAGGAGTTTGAGACCAGCTGGCTGACATGGTGAAACCCTGTCTGTTAAAAAATATGTATACAAAAATTAGCCAGACGTGGTGGCACACACTGTAATCTCAGCTATTTGGGAGACTGAGGCAGGAGAATCCTGTGAAGCCAGGAGGTGGAGGTTGCAGTGAGCTGAGATCGTACCACTGAACTCCAGCCTAGGCAACAGAGAGACTCTGTCAAAATAAGAAAGAAGAAAGAAGAAAGAAAAAAAGAAAGAAAAAAAAAGAAAGAGAGAGGAAAGAAAGGAAGGAAGGAAGGAAGGAAGAAAGAAAGGGAATTTCATTGTGTATCTCTAAAGGATAAGGGTTTGACAAGGTCTGGCTCTATCACCCAGGCTGGAATGCAGTGGCACGATCTTGGCTCACTGCAACCTCTGCCTCTGGGGTTTAAGTGATTCTCCTGCCTCTGCTTCCCAAGTAGTTGGGACTACAGGTACGCACCACCACGCCCAGGTAAATTTTTGTTTGTTTGTTTGTTTGTTTTGTAGAAACGGAGTTTCACCATGTTGCCCAGACTGGTCTCCAACTCGTGAGCTCAAGCGAACCGTCCACCTCAACCTCCCAAAGTGCTGGGGTCACAGACATGAGCCACCGTGCCAGCCAGGATTATTTTTTAAACAAAACCGTAATACAATGGTCATACCAATTTTTAAACAATAATTTTTTTTTTTTTTTTTTTTTTTTTTTGTGACAGAGTTTCACTCTTGTTGCCCAGGCTGGAGTGCAATGCTGCGATCTCAGCTCACTGCAACGTCTGCCTCCTGGGTTCAAGTGATTCTCCTGCCTCAGCCTCCCGAGTAGCTGGAATTACAGGCATGCGCCACCATGCCCAGTTAATTTTGTATTTTTAGTAGAGATGGGGTTTCTCCATGTTGGTCAGGCTGGTCTCGAACTCCCAACCTCAGGTGATCCACCCGCCTCAGCCTCCCAAAGTGCTGGGATTACAGGCGTGAGCCACCATGCCCGGCCTTAAACAATAATTTTTTAATATCGTCAAACATTCTATTATCTCCGTGATGGAATGATCTCCATAAATTCCAATTGTCTCCATAAATGTCTTTTTTAAAAAAATGTGTGTTTGAATCAAGATCCACACATTGCAGTGAGTTGACATGACTTTTAAGTATATTTTAATCTACAGGTTTCCCTTCTATCTCTTTCTGTTTTCCCCCTGCAACTTATTTGTTGAAGAAACGTGGTCATTTATCCTATAGATTTTCTCACAGTCAGGATTTTGTTTATTGCATCCACATAGTGTAGTTTGATACCCTATCAGCATCCACATAGTGTAGTTTGATATCCTATCATTGGTAGATAGATCTAGAGGCTTGATCAGCTTTGAGTTTGATTTTTTTTTCTTTTTTGGCAAGAATATTTATTATATCTGGAAGCACATAGTATCCAGTTGTCTCTGAAACAATACTTTAAGATATCAGAAATTCATGATTGTCTTCACTTGAAATATAAGAATATAAAAAGAGTCTATCCAGCAACAGATAAATGGATAAACAAAATGTGGCATGTACATACAATGTATGCACATTTTTATTCAGCCATAAAAAGGAATGAAATTTTAATACAGGCTACAACATGGATGGCCCTTAAAAATGTTATGCTAAGTGAAAGAATCCAGACCCAGAAGGACAAATATTGTTTGATTCTCCTTATATGAGCTACCTAGAATATGCAAATTCACAGAGACAGAAAATAGAAGTTACCATGGACTAAGGGTGGAGGGAATTGTGAGTCATTGTTTAATGGGTATGGAGTTTCTACTGGGGATTATTTAAAGTTCTGGAAATGGATAGTGGTGATGGTTGTACAATATTGTGAATGTACTTAATGCCACTGAATTGTACACATAAAATAGTTTAAATGTACACATAAAATAGCTAAAATGCAGAGATTAACTATTTTATACATAAAATAATTAAATCCAGGAGTTCGAGGCTGCAGTGGGCTATAAGCACATCACTGCACACCACCCTGGGTGACAGAGCCACACCTTGTCTTTAAAAAAAAAAAAAAAAAAAGGTAAATTTTAGGTTATGCATATTTTACCACAAGAAAAATTTGTTTAAGAGCCTGGCTATTGCATAGAATATGGCCCCTCTTACAAACCCCTGATGGCATAAGTTTATGTAGTGGCCTTTCTATGAACCTACAGCCTTACTCTTGCATTGATCTACACATAGTGGTGGGGCTCCTTCTACACTTCCAAGAATTTCCTGACCTCTGCCTGATTCTACAGTGAGCAGGGGATCCATAGCCCTGCCAGCCAGGAGCCCAGCTCCCCAGGAGCCCAGCTCCCCAGACTATGGACATCTACAACCAGGAGGCAGCCAGGCAAATGCTTCTGGAGTCAAAAGGCTGAGGTTGAGCCCTGCCTTTGCCACTTACTTGGCACAGGTGCTTCATCAAATGCCAACCTCTCCATCTCCACTCCTGTGCAATTGCAGCTACAAACTCCTACCTCGCAGGGTTATTGTAAGGATCAAATGAGGTCATACAATGGTCAAGTGCTGTACAAAGAGAGCTTTTTGTTATTACGGTTGGAGTGATTCAGAAAAGATCAACCTAGTCACTTGAGCCCAGGAGTTTGAGACCAGCCTGGGCAACAGAGTGAGATACCATCTCCACAAAAAATCAAAATGAACCAGGTGTGCCTGTAGTCCCGGGTGCTCGGGAGGCTGAGGTGGAAGGATTGCTTGAGAGTGGGAGGTCAAAGCTGCAGTGAGGTGTGATCACGCCACTACACTCCAGCCTGGGTGACAGAGCAAGACTCTGTCTCAAAAAAAAAAATAAATAAATAAATAAATAAGGGTTCAACTTAGGACTTAGGTCATCAACTTAAAGGAAAATTGATACCTTCAGAAGCTAGCTCTTTGCAAGCTAAACTTTTCTTGACATCACTCATGGTAAGGTCAGCAGTAGGGTGACCAACTCTGCCGGTTTGCCCGAGACTGAGGGCATTCCCAGGATGGGAGTTTTCAGTGCTAAAACTGAGAAAGTTCCGGGTGTGAGTTGGTCACCCAAGCAGTAACCGCCCAATTGCTAATTCTAGAGCCTGCCTCCCTGGCCTGCTAGTCAATGCCTATTCAACCTGCCTTCCTTCTAGAACTTGGCCTCCAGAAGCACTTGTGGATCTCCTGGCTAGATATACTTCCTCTGTTTGACTTTCATTGCTGACACTTCTCAGGATTTCTTCCTTTGCCTTTTGCTCTTATGATCCTACACTCCCTCCTTGGGAGATCTTGTTCATTCTCAGGACTCCCAAACACCTCCCACACCTCCCACAAATCTCCACGCAGACATTACTCTAGAGGCCAGCCTGGTATTTCCACCATCACTTACAAATACCCCAAGCTGTATCCCAAGTGAAATGTACAACCTTCACCACAGACTTTTTCCTTTTGGTTAATAACCCTAACCCTCTTTTGCTGGGGCCAGAAGTCCACTTTCCCTGCCTCCTTCCTCTCCTTCAGCCACCATCCACTCAGGCACCAAGTCCTACTGATCTAATCCCTAAATATCTCTCGAATCTAGGTTGGGTGCAGTGGCTCACACCTGTAATCCCAACACTTAGGGAGGCCGAGGCAGGCAGATCACTTGAGGTCAGGAATTTGAGACCAGCCTGACCAACATGGTGAAACTCTGTCTCGAATAAAAATTAGCTAAGTGTGGTGGCGCATACCTGTAATCTCAGCTACTCCAGAGGCAGAGGCACAGGAATCGCTTGAACCCTGGAGGTGGAGATTGCAATGAGCCAAGATCATGCCACTGCACTCCAGCCTGGGTGACACAGCGAGACTCCATCTCAAACAACAACAACAAAAATCTCTCAGATCTCCATCATCCACTCATTCCCACTGCCATCGCCTCAATTCAGGCCTTGTCAGCTCTTAGCTGGACAATAGCAACAGCCTTCTCGTGGTCACCTGCTTCCACTTCATCCCCTCTAACTGGTCCTCCATGTGGCTGCCAGAGTTGTCTTTCCATAATACAAATATGATCGTGTCACTTCTTGGCTTGGGATTCCTCAAAGGTTCCCAATGGCCCAGCTCAGGGGTCAGCACACTTTCAGTAAAGGACTTGATGGTGAATAGTTTACGCTTTGGGGACCAGATGGTCTCTGTCTCAACTACTCAACTCTTATTGTGGCACAAAAGCAGCCGTGTGGCACAAAAGCAATACGTAAATGAATGGGCATGGCTGTGGGCCAGTAAAACTTTATTTACTTAGCCTGGTGTGGTGGTGTGTGCCTGTGCTCCCAGCTATTCAGGAGGCTGAGGTGGGAGGATTACCTGAGC
Organism: Pongo pygmaeus; assembly: GCF_028885625.2. Taxonomy (NCBI): domain Eukaryota; kingdom Metazoa; phylum Chordata; class Mammalia; order Primates; family Hominidae; genus Pongo; species Pongo pygmaeus. The sequence continues at coordinate 45,231,382 of NC_072392.2, forward strand.
CTGGGAGTCGGAGGTTGCAGTGAGTCAAGATCATGCCACTGCACTCCAGCCTGGGCCACAGAGTAAGAGGCTGTCTCAAAAGAAAACAAAAACAAAAACAAAAAAACTTTATTTACAAAAACATGTAGCATAACAGCCACCTCTCTCTTTATTTGACCCGAGGGCAGTAGTTTGCTGACCCCTGGCCTAGGGAATAGAATCCAAGCTTCCTTTTCTTTCTTTTTTTGAGATAGTGTCTGGCTCTGTCACCCAGGCTGGAGTGCAATGGTGCAATCTTGGCTCACTGCAACCTCCGCCTCCTGGGTTCAAGCCGTCCTCCCACCTCAGCCTCCCAAGTAGCTGGGACCACAGGTGCATGCCACCACTCCCAGCTAATTTTTGTATTTTTTGTAGAGACGGGGTTGTACCATGCTGCCCAGGCTGGTCTCAAACTCCTGGGCTCAAGTGATCTGCCTGCCTAGGCCTCCCAAAGTGCTGGGATTACAGGTGTGAGCCACCATGCCCAGCAGAATCCAAGCTTCTTAGCATAACCCAAAAGACTCTTTACATGCAGCAGCCATGGGAAATGCCTTGCTCTCCCCAGAACATAGCACCATGCCTTTGTATGTGCTGCCCCCTCAATTTGAAACATCCTTCCCCATCTCTCAAGTTGAGGGGGTCCACTAGCTCTTCAAGGTCTATTCCAAATGTTAGCTTCTCTGTGGAGCTGCCCCACAACCCCTTCAGGAGGAGTTGGTCGTCCCTCACCGACTCCAGCACTTTCTCTTTTACCACATTTATCATTCTATGAATGGATATGGTATTTATTTGTCATCATGTCTTTTGACTGTGATGCTTCAAGACCAGTCTTATTTATACTTCTTCCTCCCCCTGGTCCCAAGCACATTGCTGGGATTATGATAGGGTAATAATAGCTACTGCTAAACATCATACGTGTATTCTCATTTAATGCTCTCAGCAAAGCCCATGGAGGTAGGCACTGTTATCCCCGTTATACAGATGAGGAAATGAGGCGTAGACAGGAGAAGTAACTTGCCCAGGTCACACAGCTAGTAAATGCATAGCCAAGACTAGCACTCAGATCTCTGACCCTGAAGCCTAAAGTTTGATTACCATATTATACTGACCAGTAGTTATTTGCTTAATTAATAGATGTATTAAGAGAATAAATGTATTAATTATTTCCATGGCACAAGATGTATGTCAAAATTACATGGAAAGTGGCTTTCCCTTCAGTCGAGAGGCCTGATTATAGTCAGGGAGAAGAGCTGGCTAACTTCCCTGAGAACAGATGGGGCCCAGGAGAAGAAGGTCACTGACTAGCTGATTATGAGCATGGGAAAAAGGACCTGAGCTATATTTCCACCATGTACCAAACCAGAGCAAGGTGGACCACTCCCATTTTAATCCTTCCAACAACCCTGCAAACTCGATGTTGTTATTTTCCTGTTTAAATGAGGAACTGAGGCTTTAAAAGGTCAGAGATTGGCCAAGAACACACAGCTATTATAGATAATGTCAGAGGCAGGATTAAAACTCAAGTCTCAATGACTCTAAAACCACAAGTAATTTCCACAAATCCAGTTTGTTCCAAAGAAAGAGGAACCAGCAGGGTCTCCTGATTTCCCACATAGCATCCAGCAAATCCTGTCACCTCTCTCCAGCTCAGAGTTCCCGCTTATAGAGGGGGGCTATAATCCTCCCAGCAGAGATAGAAGGAACAAAACCAGGTTATGTCTCCATTATTCTTTCCTTGGAAAATGGCTCTACATAGAAATCTATTTAGGCTGGATGCGGTGGCTCACGCCTATAATCCCAGCACTTTAGGAGGCCAAGGCGGGAGGATTGCTTGATCTCAGGAGTTCAAGATGAGCCTGGGCACATAGGGAGACCCCATCTCTACAAAAAATTAAAAAATTAAACAATAGCTGGGTGTGGTAGCTCACGCCTGTAATCCCAGCACTTTGGGAGGCCGAGACGGGTAGATCATTTGAGGTCAGGAGTTCAAGACCAGCCTGATCAACATGGAGAAACCCTGTCTCTATTAGAAATACAAAATTAGCCGGCTTGGTGGCGCATGCCTGTAATTCCAGCTACTTGGGAGGCTGAGGCAGGAGAATTGCTTGAACCCAGGAGGCGGAGGTTGCAGTGAGCTGAGATCGCACCATTGAACTCCAGCCTAGGCAACAAGAGCGAAACTCCGTCCCAAAAAAAGGAACAAAGGAAGGAAGGAAGGAAGGAAGGGAGGAAGAAAGGGAGGGAGGGAAGGAGGGAGGGAGGTAAAGAAAGAAAGAATTACTCAAACTCGGTTTGAACACTCAGTACCACCCTGCATTATCCTCCCCCTTCCCAGGGGCAACCACTATTCTGAATTGGATGTTTGTCATTTCCATGCACTTCCATATGCTTTTATTACATAGCATATATCCTCAAATAATATAAAATATTATTTTACCTAGTTTGTAAAAATAATACCACACTGTCATTATTCTTCTGAAACTTGCTCTTTTTGCTCATCATTGAAAGATTCCTATTATTTTAAAAAACAGAATAAAAAAATAAAAAAGAAAGATTCCTATTAATATGATTAGCTCTAATTTATTCATTTCACTGTTGTATAATATTCCATGATGTGAATATAACACAGTCTGTCTATTCTTCTGTTGATAAATATTCATGGTTGTTTCTGGTTTTTGCTATTGCAAAATAATGCTGCTATGAACATTTTAAGACATCTCTTCAGGTGCTAACTGTGCAAGACATTTTCTGGTGCATATATTTAGGAATAGAATTGCTGGGTCACAGGAGGTTTACGTCTCCAATTATCCTAGATATTGTCCCCCTCACTTTTTTTTTTTTTGAGATGGAGTCTTGCTCTGTCTCCCAAGCTGGAGTTCAGAGGTGTGATCTCGGCTCACTGCAACCTCCGCCTCCTGGGTTCAAGTGATTCTCCTGCCTCAGCCTCCTGAGTAGCAGAGACTACAGGCGTGCGCCACCAAGCCTGGCTAATTTTTTTATTTTTAGTAGAGATGGGGTTTCACCATGTTAGCCAGGCTGGTCTTGAACTCCCGACTTCAGGCAACTGCCCCCCTTGGCCTCCCAAAGTGCTGGGATTACAGGCGTGAGCCACTGCGCCTGCTGCCCCCCTACCTCGCCCCACACACACACACTTTTTAGGACCTAGACATCAATAATCTGAGGCTGAAAAGCAGCTTCAATTGCAGCAAGCAGGACTCAAATTAGACCCTACAAGGAACTTTTTTGTTGTTAAAGGATTGTTAGAAATCGGCCCAAGTTGTGGAAGAGAGTGGAGGAATGTCTGTCACTCTGCTTTTCTGACATGCCTCAAGTACAGCTCAGTCTGGACTCAGTTCTAATTGTGGCCTAAAGATTTCAAAATTAATTAAATCGGCATATATGAGTTGAGCTCCTATTCCATGCAAAGTGCTAAGCTGGGAGCAGAAGCTTGTGTCCTTTTCCTGCAAAGCACATCATCACCACCCCTCCTTGCAACTGAGATGAAAGACCGAGATGAGAGACATGTGCAAAGTTACACAGCAGGATGGAATTTAAATAACTGCTGAAGACCACAGTAAAGGGGAAGTCACAAAACACTGCGTGACTAATTGTTAAGTGAAATTGCCTTGGAGGCACAGAGGAAAAAAAATCAGAGGAGTGGTCAAGGAACGTTGCACAGAAAAAAGGTAGTATCTGAGCAATAATAGTAGAATGTAGGTGATAATCATGGCATCTACTACTCGTTGATGAACATTGTGTGCCTTGCACTTTACTCAGAGTATCTTGTTTAATCCTCACAATGACCATGTGAAGAAAGTATAGTCTTTTCTGACACAGCAGGAAACTGATCACCAGAGGACCAAGTAGCTTACGCAAGCTCACACAACCACCGAGTGGCGGGGCAGGATTTGAACTTAGTCCTGAAGCCTCCCAGGTCAGAGGTCCCCAGGAGGGAACATAAGCAAAGGGTGGGAGGTAGGGGAGGGAGCCTGTGAAGGCCCCAGGCACAGCTCCTGTTGTGGCTAGAATGGAGGGCTTCTTTGGAAAAAGTAGGTTATCAGGCTAGAAAAGGAGGTCCGGGCTGGCTCATGAAAGATGCTGGTTTCCAGGCATAGGAGCTTTAAGTGATTAATTCAAGGAGATTCCACAGTGAGGCAGGTGTACGTTGGAATGGAGGGAAGGGCAGTGCAGGCAGAGAGGCGCTTGGCAGGTTCAGCAAAGCAGTGCAGGGGGCCGAGAATACAAACTTGAACAAGGAAGATGACTTGGGGACCCAATAGAGGGGACAGGTGTAGGAGAGACTTGCAAGGAAGAATGTGTGGGGACTTGGCTTCCAACAGCCGTAAGAGCAACTGAGGGAGGAATTGACAATAGATTCCACGATTGTGGGTGGCCCAGGAAGCTAGGCAAGGCAAAAGCAATGCTGTAGGCAGCTGAGGTTAATACAAATGGCTAACGTTTGTTACCAGCTACTATCTATAAGCATTTTACGTGTATAAACTCATTTCACCCTCACAGCATTCCTATGAAGTAGGAGTGAAGATCTATTCTGATTTCAATTTTTCAGGTAGAGAAATTGGGGTACAGAGAAGTTAAGCAATTTGTCTGAGGTTACACAGCTGGTAAATGGCAGAGCTGGGATTTGAACCTGGGTTCCAGAGGCCTCACTCTTCATCACTTCACTAAACTGTGTCTGTTGAGGTAACGTCTTCAGGAAGAAGCAGGGTTTTCCACTCCCACTCCACATTCCCCACCCTCAAAGACCAAGCAGGATGGCAGGATTTTTTTGCTGGGTGGCATTGTTGGGGGGGAGTGTCAGGTCTCTGCTGCTACCCTAAGCCAGCTGCTTCTCACCACCGGGCAGTGAGCCTGCAGTGCTGGGGCCTGCACCGCCGGGGCACTCACCAGCAGGAGGGCACCTGGAGCACAGTCCTTCCTCATCACAGTGGAGCGGAAGTAGCACTAGCTGGTGCAGGCCACAGAGCGTGCCTGGCAAGGGAAGACCCAGCCCAGGTAGCGCAACTCCACCGGGTTTGGGAGGAAGCAGCCCAACCCCACCTGCACATGAAGTCCAGGAAGATTTTCTTCCTCATGGCTCTGGACACAAAGCAGTCAGGACTGGAGGGACAGGGGAGGAGTGGCAGTGAAGCAACTATGGCACATCACACCCAGAGAGTAGACCTCACCAGGAAGGCCAGCTCCATGCAGGCCCGCAGCACCACGTGGGCAGTGCAGACAGCCAGGACCCTGTATGACTGCAGGCTGGGGTACCAGGTGGCAGCCGCAAGGCATTTGGGGAAAAACCTCCTCTCCTACTAAGAGCTGCCCCTCTAGAAAGAAATAAGCCCCAAGGGGCCCCAGCCTGGGTCCAGGGAGAGCCCCTCCAGCTGCCAGCTCTTTCACGGTTTCCAGCAGGTACCCCCTCTCCACACCCACTGTCTCCCCTTCACCATCTAGTGCAGCACACAGACAACAAAGAAGATGAAGGGTACGGCCACCAGCACAATCTGGAAAGCCCCAGTGGAAGTGGGAGAAGTGGTCATTGGTGCAGCCAGGCTGCAGGGTATTGCAGATGAACTTGCAGTGCTCATCCCGCAGACAGCATTTCCCAGCACGGCGACAAGCAGGATGTGTAAGACCAGGACAGTGAGCCATACCTTGCCAACCATGGTGGAATTGTTCTGCACTCGGGTCAGGAGCCAGCCCAGGAATGACCAGTCACTCATCTTGTGATTTCTGTGGACACAGAAATCACAAGAAATTGAAGTGAGGGGACAGGAAGGGAAGGGGACGAAAACATAATGCCCCCACAGCCAGATATTTGCAAAGCTATTTCTGGCCCACAGCAAGAGCTCCAGCTCCATCTGTGCCTGACGCCCAGGCATGCCACTCGCTGCCTGACAAGGACGGGAAGAACAAGCTGGCAGAGAAAAGGACACTGCAGAAGAAAAGATGGAAGCAGTGACTCCCAGAAGGAGCCCAACACAGCCCAACATTCACCAAGACAGGCTGCACACTTCTATTACAGTTAGGCTTCCACGGAACTCTTCCTAACTCAACAGGCTTTCGGGCCTTCCAACTGTCTTGGCATTTTCTTCAGATCGACATAGTACCAGGCATATTTCTCCCAAGATGCCACGGTGGAAATTCATGACCTAGATTGTGTTTCTTCCGAGTCCAGGGTAACATGTTTTTTGACTACTATGTCAGGGTTTGAAAGAGACAGGCCTTACATCCTCCTGTCTCTGTCCAGTGGATTCTCCTTAAGGCCTCATATTGCAACAATCTCATTTTACTTTACATTTCTGCAGCTTCTGACCCTGAGAATTACTGAAAAAATTCCCAAGGTATAGCTTGTGGGGCATTTACACCCATTATTTCTGTCAACACTCTCCCTTCTGCCTCTCAAATAAACATGTAGTTTATTTATTTATTGTATTTTTTTGGAGACAGGGTCTTACTCTGTCACCCAGGCTGGAGTGCAGTAGCATGAACATAGTTCACTGTAACCTCAAACTCCTGGGCGCAAGTGATCCTCCCACCTCAGCCTCCTGAGTAGCTAGGACTACAGGTGTGTCCCACATGCCCAGCTAATTAAAAAAAAAAAATTTGCTGGGCACTGTGGCTCATGCCTGTAACCCCAGCACTTTGGGAGGCTGAGGCACACAGATAACTTGAGGCCAGGAATTCGAGACTAGCCTGGCCAACATGGCAAAACCCCAACTCCTGACTCTACTAAAAATACAAAAATTAGCCAGGCTTAGTGGTGCGTGCCTTGTAGTCCCAGCTACTCGGGAGGCTGAAGCAGGAGAATCGCTTGAATCCAGTAAGCAGAGGCTGCAGTGAGCTGAGTTCATCATGCCACTGTACTCCAGCCTGGGTGACAGAGTGAGACTCCATCTCAAAAAATGTGTGTGTGTGTGTGTGTGTGTGTGTGTGTGTGTGTGTAGTAGAGGCATGGGGGAGTCTTCTTATCTCACCCAGGCTGGTCTTGAACTCCTGGCCTCAAGCGATCCTCCCACTTCAGCCTCCCAAAGTGCTGGGATTATGGTCGTGAGCCACTGCACCCAGCTGACACAGTACGTAGCCTGCTTACTATGCAGCGGTACGTAGCATGCTTACTGTACAAACTCAGGGTAAAGACCAGACCCCAGCCTTCCCTGTAACTGATTGCCTTCCCTAACTCCCTCCTAAACAGAATCCTGGAGATCCTACTGAGACCCCTCCCTCTTCCTCCTTAACTTTCAGGAAGCCAAGTTGTCTTGACTCTTATCTCCCTGTCTGCTCCGTTTGAGTCAATGTGTTGTTCTTCTCTCCACTCTGTAGACATTAATGTTCCTCAAGATACTTTAAGCCTCTTACTGGTCCTGGAGGATGCAGTCCGCTAGGATGGCCACAGGCATCTCCAACTCACATTAAACATACTCTCCTGGGCCGGGTGTGGTGGCTCACACCTGTAATTCCAGCACTTTGGGAGGCTGAGGCAGGCGGATCGTCTGAGGTCAGGAGTTTTTGAGACCAGCCTGGCCAACATGGTGAAACTCCAGCTCTACTAAAAATACAAAAACTAGCTGGGTGTGCTGGCAGGTGCCTGTAATCGCAGCTACTCAGGAGGCTGGGGCAGGAGAATCACTTGAACCTGGGAGACAGAGGTTGCAGTGAGCCGAGATCGTGCCACTTCACTCCAGCCTGGGTGACAGAGTGAGACTCTTTCTCAAAACAAACAAACAAAAAAAACGTACTCTCCTGGAAAGGAGTGTTATAGTGGCTATGAACTTGGACTTAGACACCCAGAGCTGTGTAACCTCGAGCAAGTTGCTTAAACTCTCTATGCTTCTGTTTCTTCATCCGTGTAATGGGGATTCTAAGGGGATTTACCTCATAGGGTTGTATGGGTTACTTGAGTTAATGTATGTAAAGGATTTAGAAAAGTGCTTGGCACATGGTAAGTACTTCATTAATACTAAGTATTATTATCTCTCCTCCAAACCTACTCCTCTTCCTGTCTTGGTGAATGGCGCCATCATCCAAGTTGCCCAAATCCCGATCATTATCTGTCATTTCTCCCTCTCGCTTCTCCTCATCTAATTGGTAACCAAGTCCCCACAGTACTACTTCCTTCATATCGCTCACGCCCACTGCCTTCTCATCATTCCATGGCATAGACTTAGTCCAGACCTTCCCCTTTCTCTTGCCGGCATTATTACACTAACCTCCTAGTAACTTGCTCTGCCTCCAGTTTTGTCCCTTTGATCTACCCTCAAATGGCTGCATTCCTATAGATTTTTTTTTTTTTTTTTTTTTTGAGACGGAGTCTTGCTCTGTCGCCCAGGCTGGAGAGCAGTGGTACGATCTCAGCTCACTGTAACCTCCACCTCCTGGGTTCAAGCGATTCTCCTGCCTCAGCCTCCTGAGGCAGGCACGTGCCTCAGGACTACAGGCACGTGCCACCACACCTGGCTAAATGGCTGCATTCCTAAAATGCATATCTGGTTATCTGGTCATTTCATCTCCCTCCTTAAAACTCTCAGCCGCGTGCAGAGGCTCATGCCTGTAATTCCAGCTCTTTGCAAGGCCAAGGTGGGTGTATCACTTGATCTCGGAAGTTGAGACCAGTCTGGGCAACACAGTGAAACCCTGTCTCTACAAAAAATGCAAAAAATAGCTGGGTGTGGTGGTGCATGCCTGTAATCCTAGCTACTTGGGAGGCTGAGGTGGGAGGATCACTTGAGCCTGGGAGGTGGAGGTTGCAGTGAGCCAAGATTGTGCCACTGCACTCCAACCTTGGTGACAGAATGAGACCCTGTCTCAGAAAAATAAATAAATAAATAAATAAATAACCATCCAATGGCTTCCATTGTCCTCGGGATAAAGCCTAACTCCCCAAGATGGCATGTAAGACCCTCTCTAATCTAGCCTCTGTCTACACCTCCAGCCCCATCTGTGCCCTCCTTACCCTCCAGCTCTCAGAATTCCTGGAAGCCCTACACACCTGCAGACAGCTTCATGCTCCCGAGCAGTCACTCACACTCTTCCTCTGCCTGTCCAGCCCCACTGTCCTTCCAGCCAATTCTTACTAACCTCCCAACATTCAGTTCAAGCAGTACCTTCTCCAAGGAAGTTTCCTGATCCTATCCCAGAAAGGACTGACCATTCCCATGGTGGTCTCCTGCTTAGTGCATTGTCTGCTGAACATAATGTCTGTAATTTCCATTTATATACAAATTTCATTTAAAACATAAGAATTATCTCCATTACTTGACTGCGAATCATTCAATGGCAGAAACTGTATCTTATTTGTCACTACTCTTATTATTATTATTTTTCGAGATAAAGTCTCACTCTGTTACTCAGGCTAGAAAGCAGTGGCACAATCTGGACTCACCACAACCTCTGCCTCACAGGCTCAAGTGATCCTCCCACCTCAGCCTGCCACCTCAGCCTCCCAAGTAGCTGGAACTATAGGTGTGCATCACCATGCCTGCCTAATTTTTGTATTTTTTTGTAGAGACGAGGTTTCACCATGTTGCCCAGGCTGGTCTCAAACTCCTGGGCTCAAGCGATCCGCCCGCCTCGACCTTCCAAAGTGCAGATTATAGGTGTGAGCCACCGCACCCTGCCATCACCACTCTAAATATGAAGTAGGTGTTTAATATATGTTTATTAAATGAATGAGTGAAAGAATGAATGGGTAGATGATAGAATTCCTCCATCATTGGGGTTCCCAGAGCTCCAGAGAGAGGCGTACTCTCCAAGACTTCTGAATTATTCCCATCTCCAAGAACACTCTTTGCTTTTTCTTTCATCCCAACCCTACCCACCTCTTGAGACCCACTTCCTCTAGGAATTCTCCCCTGACTATTCCAACCCACCCCGAATGCCTGCATCCCTGAATTCCTTATGCTCACTGCTATGCAGGATCCCTGTGCACATTCTGGCTGGCCTCATTCCCTGTTATCAAGCCTTATCTTGTTGTTGTGCTGCTCAGATAGACTCACACACTGGTCAACTTGTCCAGGAACAGAAAGGCCTGAGAGGAGGGAGGTTCCAGAGGAAGCTCTGCCAGATTTTACTCAGAGCCCAGAGTTCAAATTTCCCCCACTGCTGGCTCCTCCTTACCATAGCTAGGAAGGATGTCAGATGAAATTGGGGAAACAGAGGCACCAGGCAGGAAAGAAAGCCACCGGTTCTCATTCAAAGTTCCAGGCCTAAATTAGGTAGCTCAGAGAGAGAGAGACACACCCAGTCAGCGTTCCTGAGCAAGCTGTCAGTGGAAGGGAAAGAAAGAAAACGCAAGCCTCCTCCATTCCTCACCCATACCTCAAACTCACTTCAGGCAGCTCCTCCATTCTCCCTCTTTGCCCCTCCTTTCTCTGGCCTTTGGAGCCAGACAGACCTGGGTTCAAATCCTAGTTCTGTCGCTTGCTAGTCGTGTGACTTTGGGGCCAATTACTTAACTCCTCTGGGCCTGTTTTCCCATCTGTGAAGTAGAGATTTTTAACATAGAATGACAAAGACATATTGGCAATGAGAGATAATGTATTACTAAAAACTCTGCCCAAAATTCATAGAGGCAGGAAGTAGAACAGGGGTTCCCAGGGGCTAGGAGAGGGGGAATGGGGAGTTATTATTTAGTGGGTGCAGAGTTTGGGATGATGAGAAAGTGCTGGGCGTGGAGAGTGATAACAGCTGTGCCACACTGTGGCGATACTTAATGCCAATGAAGTGTACACCTAAAAGTGGCTAGAATGGTAAATTTTTATTTTATTTATTTATTTACTGAGACAGAGTCTCGCTCTGTTGCCCAGGCTGGAGTGCAGTGGTGTGATCTCGGCTCACTGCAACCTCTGTTTCCTGGATTCAAGTGATTCTCCTGCCTCAGCCTCCCATGTAGCTGGAATTACGGGCGCACACCACCATGCCTGGCTAGTTTTTGTATTTTTAGTAGAGACGGGGTTTCCCCATGTTGGCCAGGCTGGTCTCAAACTCCTGATCTCAGGTGATCCACCCATCTCGGCCTCCCAAAGTGTTGGGATTACAGGCATGAGCCACCGCACCCGGCCAGAATCGTAAATTTTGTATGTATATTTTACTACAAAAAATTTATATAATTGGCTGGGCACAGTGGCTCATGACTGTAATCCCAGCACTTTGGGAGGCCGAGGTGGGCAGATCACTTGAGGTCAGGTGTTCCAGACCAGCCTGGCCAACGTGGTGAAACGTTGTCTCTACTAAAAATGCAAAAATTAGCCAGGCATGGTGGTGCACGCCTGTAGTCCCAGCTACCCGGGAGGCTGAGGCACAAGAATCGCTTGAACCTGGGAGGCGGAGGTTGCAGTGAGCCAAGATCGTGCCATTGCACTCCAGCCTGGGCAACAGAGTGACTCTCTCTCAAAAAAACCAAAATGGCTAGGCGCAGTGCCTCATGCCTGTAATCCCAGCACTTTGGGAGGCTGAGGCAGGTGGATCACTTGAGGTCAGGAGTTCAAGACCAGCCTGGCCAACATGGTGAAACCTCATCTCTACTAAAGATATAAAAACTAACTGGGCATGGTGGTGCGTGCCTGTAATTCCAGCTACTTGGGAGGCTGAAGCATGAGAATCACTTGAACCCAGGAGGCGGAAGTTGCAGTGAGCCAAGATCACACCACTGCACTCCAGCCTGGGCAACAGAGCGAGACTCTGTCTCAAAAACGAAAAACAAAAAACCCAAAAAGCTTATATAACCAAATGGTGGGGGGTGGGCAGGACCTTCCTCAGTACCTGGCACCTGGTAGGAGTGCTCAGTGATAAATAGAAGCTATTATTATTGCTCTTAGCAGCTCCCCTCCTGCTGCCCCAAACTCCTTCTCTTCGCTCTTCAGGAAGAAAATACTAGAAACCCCCAGTCTGAGTATTTAAACTCCTCACCACCACCACTAAGGAAGCAGAAGTTCCTGCAGGGCTGGAAGTTTATGTATGCCTCGTTGGTCAGGAAGCAGGCACCTGGGAGATGGAGGCACTTGGTAGATGGAGGCTTCTGGGCATTTTCTTTCCCCTTTTTTTTTTTTTTTTTTTTTTTTGAGATAGGATCTCACTCTGTTGCCCAGGCTGGAGTGCAGTGGTGCGATCACAGCTCACTGCACCCTCAACCTCCCTGGACTCAGGTGATTCACCCACCTCAACCTCCCAAGTAGCTGCGCCACCACACCCAGCTAATTTTTGTTTTTGTTTTTTTTTTTGATGAAGAAGGGGTTTCACCATGTTGCCCAGGCTGGTCTGGAGCTCCTGGGATCAAGCAATCCGTTTGCCACAGCCTCCCAAAGTGCTGGGATTACAGGCATGAGCCACCACGCCTGGCCTTCTTTTCTGGCCAAGCAAAGACATCCAGGAGGGGGTGGCAAAAGGAAACTACCTGCCCCCCATGGTTCAAATATTTATTAATCATCTGGTGAGCTCCCTGCTCATCCTTGTCAGCTCCTGTCTCCCTGGGCTGCCTCTCCACAGAGCAGAGGCTGGGGCTCATTCTCAAACCCCAAAAGCCAGAACTGAGCCCCTGCTTCTCTTGATTTGAGCCCTGGTGGGAGAAGGGTGGAAAAGAAGGAAATCCACAAGGCATAGAACAGCGAGGGGGAAATGCCAGTTAGCCCAAGAAGAGAGTGGGGATTGAGGAACTTGTTTTCTATCTCTCTTGAAGTCAGAAGGGAAAAAAGTTATAAAATAACAATAGGAGTGAATGAGTTAGAAGTTTCTGGTTGCCAGAGCTTTAAGGCAATGGAAGAGAATATAGTCTCTCAGGAGAACTTTGAAAATGGAGCAGGGATCTATCTTTATAGGCCAGGGTTTCCTAACTTCAGCTTTAACCTCAGCATATTGACATTTTGGACTAGATAATTCTACAGCGTAGGGAACTGCCCTGGGCATTGTAGGAGGGTTAGCAGCATTCCCGGCCTCTACTTGGTAGATGCTGGTAGCACTCCTGCTCCTGGCCACGACAACCAAAAATGCCTTTATTGTCAAATGTCTTCTGATGGACAAAATTCCCCCCACCCATATTTGAGAACCACTGATCTATGCTAAACAAAGTGTTTTTTTGCTTGGAAACCGGGGAGAAAAGAACTGACCTTTATATTCTAGGATGTAAAATGTAAAACTCAGCCAGGCACGGTGGCTCATGCCTGTAATCCCAGCACTTTGGGAAGCCAAGGCGGGGGGATCTCTTGAGGCCAGGAGTTCAAGACCAACCTGGCCATTATAGTGAAACCACATCTCTACTAAAAATACAAAAATTAGCTGGGCATGGTGGTGGGCACCTGTAATCCCAGCTATTCGGCAGGCTGAGGCAGGAGAATCACTTAAACCTGGGAGATGGCGGTTGCAGTGAGATGAGATGGCGCCATTGCACTCCAGCCTGGGTGACAAAGCGAGACTCCATCTCAAAAAAAAAAAGGAATGAGTTCATGTCCTTTGCAGGGACATGGATGAAGCTGGAAGCCATCATTCTCAGCAAACTAACACAGGAACAGAAAACCAAACACTGCATGTTCTCACTCATAAGAGGGAGTTGAACAATGAGAACACATGGACACGGGGAAGGGAACATCACACACGGGGGCCTGTCACGGGGTGGGGGGTAAGGGGAGGGAAAGCATTAGGACAAACACCTAACGCATGCGGGGCTTAAAACCTAGATGACGAGCTGGTAGGAGCAGTAAACCACCGTGGCACATGTATACCTATGTAACAAACCTGCACGTTCTGCACATGTATCCCAGAACTTAAAGTAAAATTAAAAAAAAAAAAGAAAAAGAAAAAACAATACAACGTCAAACTCCACAAGGGGTAAACAACATGTTGTGACTGGCTGGAAGTCAGGGAGAATAACATAGGCCCCATATCCTAGGAAATTGTGAAGCTCCAGTCAGCTGCGCAAAGTCACACAGCAAGGACCTTGCAGGGTCGGGAGTGGTGACTCCCCAGGTCCTCAGCAATGACAAGCCCTGCCATGCAAATCAGCTCCACTGTGGATGGATTCCGCTCCCGCTCTAAACTCAGATCTTCTGGGGTTGGGGCAGGTTGCTGAGCAAGCATTCTCTGGGCCTTCCTAGGAGCCACATGGAAAACAGAAGCCTTCAAGAAGAGCCAAGACCTGGAAGGAAGTTTCCCAGTTTCAAATCTTAAAGTATCCTTGCCCTCCCCAAAGCCCTAGAACACTGGGCCAGAGAATGGCACTGACGGTGCCATTAAGCTCCATTAACAAGTGCACATTAAGCTCCCCAGTCCCAAATCAGTATTATGGATTTTTCCTTTTGCCTCAGGCTCCAGTGTGCCCTGGCATGATACTGTTACTGATTCTGTCTTTATTGAAAATATTATTTTGTTCAATACGGATTTTTTTTGCATTAATTTGATTGCTAAAAAATATGGCATTGGCCAGGCACAGTGGGGTGCACCTATAGTCTCAGCTACTCGGGAGGCTGAGGTGGGAGGATTGTGTGAGCCTAGAAATTCAAATCCAATCTGGGCAACATAGAAAGACCCCACCCCTAAACATTTTTTTAAATATGGCATTAAAATATTGTTTATTTTGATTACTGAGTTTTTTGCATCCCATTGAGTACTATGACTTAAGTGAGTGCCTCACCCTAGTCCTGGCCCTGCTCACTGGGTCCCTAACAGGAGAGTTCATGAGGCATGTGTGAAGGCAGAGGGGGGCCCACAGGCTACATTCTGCACACAAATAGGTTTTGTTTGGCTTGCACTATGTTTGCAAAACTGTCTTCACTTGTTGCCAATTTTCTTAAATCAAGAGAATCACATAAAAACCTAGATTTCTGGGAAAGAAAATTGGATAATCTGACAACCCTACAGATGATGGGCAATAGCTTTTGGGACCTGGTTAGTGGCTTCCCATTTAGGAAAAGGGGGTGCTGCCCAATTTCCCTTAGCCACACCCAGCCAACTTCTCCCATTTACAAGACCCACCTTATCTCCTGAGCACTGGTGAGCTGCAGCCAGCTTGCACCATTTCACAAGGGCTGATTGTCAAATTTTCAGAGTCGGTTAAGTACAGTCATTATAAAAAATTAAATTATATAAACTTACAATTAAATAAATTATCTTCAAAACAAAACCCATAACTTCCTAATTATTTTACTACATTTTCCTATTATCTATGTTCTTGAGATTATTAATGTCTATTACATCTGCATGGCGGAAGTGCAATACTGCGGTGTGCTGCTGTAAATCTCCTCCCAACTCCATGCTCAGTGATGTCACATTGGTAGCATGAACTTGGCCATGGTAAGAGTTTGGAAATCAGCAAAACTGCAAAACAGGGCTTGATCTATTGTTTCGTTGATTGTTGAGACTTAAAATATTGATGGAGGCCGGGTGCGATGGCTCACGTCTGTCATCCCAGCACTTTGGGAGGCTGTGGTGGGCAGATCACCTGAGGTCGGGAGCTCGAGATCAGCCTGACTAACATGGAGAAACCCCAACTCTACTAAAAATACAAAATTAGCCGGGCATGGTGGCACATGCCTATAATCCCAGCTACTTGGGAGGCTGAGGAAGGAGAATCGCTTGAACCCAGGAGGCAGAGGTTACAGTGAGCTGAGATGGCACCTTTGCACCCCAGCCTGGGCAACAAGAGCAAAACTCCATCTCAAAAAAAAAAAAAAAACTGATGGAGAAATTGTTAATTATGTAGATTAAACTTAATAGTGTGTCTTGTCTGTAGCCATTACATTATGAATAGCACAAGAATTCAAGGAAATATTCTTCCAGTGTTTGTAAACTACCATCTGATTCACCAAAGAGGTTGCTCACGTCATTGAATAAGGAATGAAATTCAGGACAAAAATTTTCATTGTTTCACTTTCATCTTCCTCCTTAACTTAAATGAGAGTATCAACCAACATTCCTGTCAAAACTACAGTTGTCTATCATTCATAACCTTAGGTTGGTTACTGGTACAAGTATTCCTCAAAAATCAATGAAAGCATTTTGAATGAATGGCTATATGGAATTTATAATAAAGATATATATAGTTATTCCATATATATAATTACATATAGTTTTTCCCATTTTATGGATGAGAAAACTAAATGTCAGAGCTGGGGTTTCAATCTAGGTCTGCTGTCTCCAAAGCCTATGCCCTTTGTACTCTGCAGCCTCCAAAGGAGAGATGGTAGGACATGAAAGGCCTGTACATCTCATGATCCCAGAACACACACACAAAAAAAGAAAAAAACTTGAACCAAACCCATAGACAAAACCTGCTCCACAGCCTCATTCTCCTCCCCATCAGCAAGATGCTCCTTCAGTCTATCTTAAATCCCTCTGAGTATGGTTCTGCCTTCTGGAAACCCCCAGAGCCAGGCCCACCATTCTCTTACCTGAAAGGGAGTAGTTGTCTCTGAGAGCTGGAGGTCCAAATAAATCTGCTGCCTGCTTAGGGGTACTGCAGAGCAGGGAATGTGCAGAATGTGGGCTGTTTATCCCCAGGCCTTGGGGGCCCTGCAGGAGGAAAACTCAGAAAAAGCTGGGACAAAAGCTGGGAGACACAATGGGCATCCCTCGTGCTCAAAATCCTGCCCACTCGGCACAACAGAAGCCACGAGAATCCCCCCACTGCCAGCACTCAGGACCTAGCTGTGCCCATGGCCTGCCAGATTTGTTAAATTTGTTCCACAGGTGTGAACGTCCTGAGGGTCCTGTGTGGAAGGGCAGATGAGGCCTGGCTTGGAAACCACCTGGCCCCCAAGAGATCTTGGTCTACACTGGCAGCAGTGAATCAGGAACTGTGGCTTATGCCTCCCCAAAGCAGCTCTTTTTCCCATTTTGGTGGAAGGGGCAGTGAAGCTTGGGAATGAAGTTTAGGAGCACCTTCCCAAGAGAGGGCCACCTTCTCCAGAAAGCCTGCCGAGCTTCTCTGGCCTTCCTGACCTCTCTCAGCATTCAAGCCTGAAACCAAGGGCCTAGGGCTCTATGGCTTCCTGTGTGACTTTGGGCAACTCACTCTACATCTCTGGTCCTCATTTGTGTAAGAGAACCAACAAATATTGAGTGGCTTTCCAGTGCTAAACACACAAAACTTTACATCCCTTTCCTTATTCAAATCCTCCTACCAACTCTATGAGATTGATATTAGGATCCCTACATTGTAGCAGAGGAAACTGAGGAACAGAGAGGTTAGGTAACTTACCTTGGGTCACACAGCTGGAATTCAAACTCAGATCTGGGTTGACTCAAACTCCATGACTTCACATCATAAATTATACAGTACTTGACACAAGTGTAGCAGGAACGACTCCACCGTCAACTGCAGGGTATAGGAAATAGGTATTAGCTTTTGTATAACTCAGTTTAATCCCAGTCAATTTTAGTTTCCCCCTCCTTCTGCACCAGGAATTTTTCAAAGTGTCCAAAGGCAGGGGTGGAAGCACTCTGCCTCTGTGTCATCTGCCGCTGATTGGTATCATTGTGTCATCCACTGTTCCGCTAGTCATTGGCTCACACATGGGTGTTTTTTGTTTTTTGTTTTAGAGACAATATCTCGCTCTGTCACCCAGGCTGGAGTGCAGTGCCATGATTGCAGCTCACTGTATCCTTGAACTCCTGGGCTAAAGCCATCCTCCCATCTCAGTCTCCTGAGTAGTTGGGGCTACAGATTTGTGCCACCACGCCTGGCTTCTGGTGGCTTATTTTTTTTTACTACATTCATGCCAGCGTTGATGTTCTAGGATTCCAGGGAGCCAAGTTCCCATCTGCCCAGCCTCACAATGGGGCCATTCTCTTTCTGCTCGCCTAGGCTGTGGCCCCAAATACACAGTAGGGTTCTTCTTGCTGGAACTCATGGCCACCTACATAGTCATCCCATTTCCTCTGCCACCAGCCTGGAGGAAGCTTCTTTAGTTTCTAAAGGGAAGCCCACTCCCCTTAAACCTACCCCACCCAGCTTTCACTTATGGTATTTCCTTCAACTATGCGGGCCTATGTTCAGAAACCTCTCCATTCCCCTAAAGGCTGGGTTTCTGGAGAACTAGGCCGGGAAGAAACTTTATTTCTGCAGCATCATCTTCTGAGGCAATGAGCACAGGACAGTCCAGCTCCTAGGAAAGGGGCCAGTGGTGGCCATGAAGTGTTAAAATGCCAGTAAGGAAAAAATGGGTAAGGTCTGCAAGACATCACATCAAGTTCGGGCGCAGTGGCTCACTCCTGTAATCCCAGCATTTTGTGGGGCCAAGATGGAAGGATCACATGAGCTCAGCAATTCAAGGCCAACAAAACGAGACCTTGTCTCTACAAAAAGTAAAAAACATAGCTAGGCATGGTGATGTGCTCCTGTGGTCCCAGCTACTCGGAAGGCTGAGGCAGGAGAATCACTTGAGCCCAGCAAGTTGAGGCTACAGTGAGCCAAGATTACTCCACTGCACTCCAGCCTCACTCCAGAGTGAGACTCTGTCTCTAATAATAATAATAATCAATAACTATATCTGAACTTATTGTTATTATTATTTCTTCCAATTTCCTTTTTCTTAGAGCCAGAGATATTATAGCCTGGCAGGACTTAATAGCGATAATAATCATGGCTAATATGTGTTAAGTGCTTGTTATGGCCAGGCACTGTGATAAGCGCTTTACCTATATTATTTATTTATTTATTTATTTATTTATTTTTATTTTTATTTTGTAGACGGAGTCTTGCTCTGTCACCCAGGCTGGAGTCCAGTGGCACAATCTCGGCTCACTGCAACCTCCACCTCCCAGGTTCAAGTGATTCTCCTGCCTCAGCCTCCTGAGTAGCCAGGATTACAGGCACCCACCACCATGCCCAGCTAATTTTTGTATTTTTAGTAGAGACGGGGTTTCACCATGTTGGTCAGGCTGATCTCGAACTCCTGACCTCAGGTGATCTGCCCACTCGGCCTCCCAAAGTGCTGGGATTACAGGTGTGAGCCACCGTGCCCAGCCAATATTATCTCATTTAATGCTCATAAAAATCCTACAAGGCACTTATGATCCTCATTTTAAGAGGAAGCTGATCCTCAGAGGGCAAAATCATCTTGCATGAGGTCATCCAATCACTGAGCCACACCGTTCAGATGCACCACAAAGACTCACCAGTGTTCCTCAGGCTGCCCAGTCACCAGCATCGGGAACCACTGTCCATGAACAAGTAGATGGAATGGGTGCCTCCCTGGATGAGGATGTGATGAAATGCTGGCGTGAACTGGTTTCACCATGCAGAAGCAGGAAGGTGGCTAGGAAAGACTTATGTCTTACCTAGTCATCTTCCTTCCAAGGATCAAAAGGTCCAACTGTAGGTCCTTCAGCCAGGTTGGCCCACCTGTCAATGGCTTCCCAGGCCACACTCAGAAGCATTGCCCAGGGTTCTAGGCTGGATGCTACGAAAGTACTGCCCTAATCCAGGGTCCCCTCATTCACCCAGAAGTGAGTGTGGGTACAAGGAAATGGGTGCCAGGTGGAACAGGTGCCACTAGTATAGTCCAGGGAGGTGACAGGGCAGGCCTGGGACCAGAAGCTGTAAATTCCTTGTCTAT
Source organism: Pongo pygmaeus (assembly GCF_028885625.2). Lineage (NCBI taxonomy): Eukaryota > Metazoa > Chordata > Mammalia > Primates > Hominidae > Pongo > Pongo pygmaeus. The sequence continues at coordinate 45,250,947 of NC_072392.2, forward strand.
CTACTGCCTGGATGCTCCTGAGCTGATATTAGAGGCCCGGGGCACTATCACTTCCTGTGTGACTGTGGGCAGCTCACTCTGCCTCTCTGGTCTTCATTTGTGTGACAGAACCAACAAATATTGAATGACTTTCCAGTGCTAAACACATATAAACTTTACATTACACACATACATATGCTGTGACAGAGCTAACCTTCCTCTAATATGAGATTCTTCTTCTTCTATAGTAATTGGACTTTTATTTATACCTAGGCAACGTCCACCCAGAATAGACTTTATTTTTTCCAGCCTTCTTTTCAGCTAGGTGTGGCCATGCGACTACTCCCTGGTCAACAAGGATAAACATTGTGTTGATAAGTGCATCTTCCAGGCAAGGCTCAGCTGGATAATTTTTTTACTCCTTGTGCCATTGACTGAGGTCACTTGGTGGAGTTTAGCTGGGACACGGGTTGGCTTGGAGGGTCCATGACGGCTTCACTCATGTCTGGCATGCTGGCAGGGGCAGCTGGAAGGCTCAGCCAGAACTGCGAATTGGAACATCCACATGTGGCCTCTCCAGCTCTCAGGAGAGTTGGACTTTCTTACATGGCAGCCCAGGCTTCAGGAGCAAGTATTTCAGTGATCAAAGTAGATGCTCTATGGCCTGTTACAACTGAGCCTCAGAAGGTACTTGCCATCACTTCTGCCTACACTAATAGACCTACTCTTTGGGTCAAGGCAGTCACAAGTCCACCAACATTCAAGGAGAAGGGACAGAGAACACTTAGAAACTTTACACACACACACACATACACACACACACATGCTGTGACAGAGACTACTAACCTTCCCCAATATGAGATTCTTTTTCTTCTATAATAATTGAACCTTTTATTTATAGCTCAATGAGGCTGAGTCTCTCACTGACCAACTGCTCAATGAGAGAAGTGTCAAAGAATTTGCAACCTGCTGGGTGCAGTTGCTCATGCTTGTAGTCCTAGCACTTTGGAAGGTCAAGGACCACTTGAGGCCAGGAAGTCAAGACCAGCCTGGGCAACAGGGCAAGACCCCATCTCTGCCAAAAATAAGAAAAATTAGTCATGTGTGGTGGTGCAAACCTGTAGTCGCAGGTACTCAGGGGCTGAGGCAGGAGGATGGCTTGAGCCCAGGAGTTCGAGGCCGCAGTGAGCTGTGATTATGCCACTGCACTCCAGCCTGGGTGACAGAGCAAGACCCTGTCTCAAAAAAAGAAACACACACACACACACACACAAGACACCACAGCAATCCTGGACCACTTGGGTCTGGACCTTAAGTCAGAGAAAAATAAACTTCCATTTTGTTGAAGCCACCACTCTTTCGGTTGTCTGTCACTCACGACCAAATGCAATCCCAACAGAAATACACATATGCACACACATGCACATGCATGCACACATACTCTCGAGGACAGTGCACACAGCCCACAAGACACAGGGAGAGATGCAAATGTTGAAATCTCACTAGGTTAGGAGTATTCATCTACTCACATGAACTCATTCCACATACCAGTTTCAGGAGCTGTCCTTCCCTGAGGTTCACATCTCACTCTGCACTTCCCCTGCCACAACCCTCACTGTGGTATATTATAATTAGAATATACTTGTCCATATCACCCTTCCCCTGGTCAACCCTTGGACCCCATCTGTCTTGTTCATCATCATTCATTTAGCACCAAGCACAGGACTTCAATCAACATTTGACCAGGTTTGTATTTTACAAACAGCCTGCAGGTGACACTTTGAGCTGCTGGGGACTGGAGTCTGAGTGTAGTGAGACTGATGAGGAGCCTGCCTGGATGTGAGGAGACCCTGAACTGGAGCCTCAGTACTGCAGATGGGGATGAAATGGAGAGAGCAGGAGGTGGGATTGACAGGTATTGGGAGTGATTGGGGGGCGAGGGAGAAGTAGGAGTCAAGGAGCGCACCCAGATTTCTAATCTGGACGATGCAATAACAAATGGTGGCACCCTTTGCTGACAGCAGAAACAAGAGGGAAGCAGAAGACTCAGGAGAAGGTAACAAGCTCAGTTTTGCCTATCTGTATTCCAAATGCCCCGGGGACCATCTAGATGGACTCATGCAGGAGCAGCTAGACGGTTGGACGGAACCAAAGACTAGTGAAGACATGACCATGCTTTCCGAGACATGACCATGCTTTCCGAAACATTCCCATGCAAGTCATTCATTGTTCAGACAAAGTGTTGGAGGAAGCGGGGTGCAGGGCAGGGCCCTGGGTTGGAAGTTGACAGACCCACATTCTCTTCGCCACTACTACCTGATGCGTCATCTTGATGGGCAAGGGACACTGCCTTCTGGCTTGTAGTTTTCTACTTAGTTGTAAAAATGAGAAGCCTGCCTCAAACCTCTGTGTTTCCTTCTAGCTCTCAGATGCTATGGCTAAATATTTGAAATATTTGCAGGCCTACCCTCTGCAGGCTACTGGGCTGGGCCCTGACCCCATTTCTACTTCTCTCAAAAAAAAAAAAAAAACAACAACCAAAAAGCAGGTCAACTGCAGGAGGAACCTGGGAGGTGAAACACATTGTAAGCTCCTCTGCTCCAAACTGCTCTTCCTTTTCCCCATTCCCTGCACCAAGGTCTCTGTCCACCCAATACACCAGAACACCCTCCTTAGGTCTCCAGGCCCCTCCAGCTACTCCCAACAACTATTTCCCAAAAGACCAACTAGGAATAAAAATTATCCCCATTCCTCCCCTTTGTGTCACACTTTACATTTCTACTTTCTCCAGTATAAATGATATTTACTGCACAGGAACCATATGGTAGGCACCATGCCAGGCTCTGAGGTGCTGGGATGAAGACGACACAGACCCTACCCTCAAAAAAGCAGGGAAGAGAGTTAGCAATGTAATTCGAGGTGAATGAACCACACAGGGGCTGTAGGAACATAGATGAAGGGAAGTGGTGTGTGTGTGTGTGTGTGTGTGTGTGTGTGTGTATGTGTGTGTGTGTGTTCAGGAGGATCCTCAAACCCTGTGAAGTTTTGGGTTTTTGTTTGTTGGCTTGTTTGTTTAAGATAGAGTCTTGCTTTATTGGCCAGCCTGGAGTGCAGTGGCTCGATCTCAGCTCACTGCAACCTCCACCTCCCGGGTTCGAGCAATTCTCGTGCCTCAGCCTCCCAAGTAGCTGGGATTACACGCACGTGCTACCACACCTGGCTAATTTTTGTATTTTTAGTGGAGACAGGGTTTCGCCTTGTTGGCCAGGCTGGTCACGAACTCCTGACCTCAAGTGAGCCACCCACCTCAGCCTCCCAAAGTGCTGGGATTATAGGCATGAGCCACCAGGCTCAGCCATTTGTTTGTTTTTTGATACAGGGTCTTGCTCTGTTGCCCAGGTGGGAGTGCAGTGGTGCAATCATGGCTCACTGCAACCTCGACTTCCCAAGCTCAAGTGATCCTCCCGCCTTAGCCTCCTTGATAGCTGGAACCACAGATGTCCAGCTACCTCCCTGGTAGCTGGAACACTTTGGGAGGCTGAGGCAGGAGGATCATTTGAGCCCAGCGGTTCAAGACCAGCCTGGACAGCATAACAAGAACCCCCATCTCTACAAAAAAAATTAAAAATTAGGCCGGGCACGGTGGCTCAGGCCTGTAATCCCAGCACTTTGGGAGGCCGAGGTGGGCGGATCATGAGGTCAGGCGATCGAGACCATCCTGGCTAACATGGTGAAACTCCGTCTCTACTAAAAATACAAAAAATTAGCCAGGCATGGTGGCGGGCGCCTGTAGTCCCAGCTACTCGGGAGGCTGAGGCAGGAGAATGGCGTGAACCCGGGAGGCGGAGCTTGCAGTGAGCCGAGATCGTGCCACTGCACTCCAGCCTGAGAGACAGAGCGAGACTCTGTCCCAAAAAATAATAATAATAATAATAATCGTATCTTAAGAGGTATAAGAGCTAAGGTGCTTCCGGGCTTCATTCTAAGCTCTCTAGATGGATTGATTCATTTATTACTCACAATATACCTGAGAGTTAGGTTTTTATGTTCCCCTAATATGACAATATTGAGTCTTAGGTTAATTGACTTGCCTGAGGTCACACAGTTAACACAATATTGAACACAGGTAGTCCAAATAAAGAGCCATAAGCGTGGGGGGGAATTGCCTGGAGGCTTTAACATATAATTTCTATACCCTACCCTCAGAAAGTCTGATTCTCTCGGCCTGAAGTGAACAAGCTGGAGTTTGCATTTTAGCCATGCACCCTAGGTGATTATGGTTTGGTGGCTATCGGACCACTCTCTGAAAAAACCCAATTCGAATGTATCTTTTTTCTCAATTTAGAGTTTTCTGGCAGAATCCCTCCCTTCCTTGGGACTCCCTGTCCTCAAGGGACCCCGCTTTCCGGAATCTGCTGGGAATAAGGGTACTCTGGAAACGGACGTATGCCCCCTGGTGGTCAGAAATTAGAGGCTAGGCGCTGCAGCCAGCAGGGTCCCCATCAACCGCATCAATTTGTGAACTTTTCTAGAATTTCGTTCAGCCAGTATTACTGAGGTGCCACTATGGGCCAGCACTGAGCCATTGTAATACACAGCACATTGGAGAGAAAGAAGACTTCTGGGGAGAATTTTTCAAGGTGACTGCTCACCTATTTTCATCCGTGGATACAAAGGCATCAGTTTCAAGCTGCAATTGGACAAATTTCACCTGGTCTAAGTATTCGTATCTGGCAACATATAGCTCTGATCTTAGGTCTTTAGGAGGCTGAAAAAGAGTTTTTTGAAAAAGGCTGAGTCCACACTCAGGAAGGAAACACAGGAGCATGCATATTTGCAGTGCAGTGAGAAGAGCCCAAGGCTTTGGAGTCAGGCTGTTCCAGCTCTGTCACTTCAGGCTCTGGGACCCGGGAGCAGTTATTTCATCTTTCTAAACTGCAGCTGCTTCACCTGAACTATGTGAATAATAATGACACCTGTCTCAAAGGTTTGTGTGATGAAATGGTCTCTTAGTGCCTGGCACAAGATAAACATTCAAAAAAGTTGTAGGTATTTCGAAATATAATACTTTGTAGTTATACACCTTAAAGTATACACTATATATACCAGGGTTCTAACATCAGCCTTAATTCATTCACCTTAAAAAGGAATACAAATGGGCCGGGCACGGTGGCTCACGCGTGTAATCCCAGCACTTTGGGAGGCCGAGACGGGTGGATCAACTGAGGTTGGGCGTTCAAGACCAGCCTGGCCAACATGGCGAGACCATGTCTCTACTAAAAATACAAAAATTAGCCGGGCGTGGTGGTGTGCGCCTATAATCCCAGCTACTCGGGAGGCTGAGGCAGGAGAATCGCTTGAACCCAGGAGGCGGAGATTGCGGTGAGCCGAGATTGCACCACTGCACTCCAGCCTGTGCAACAAGAGCAAAACTCCGTCTCAAAAAAAAAAAAAAAGGAACATGAATAATTCTTGAGGCCGGGCACAGTAGCTCACTCCTGTAATCCCAGCACTTTGGGAAGTCAAGGTGGGAGAATCACTGGAGGCCAGGAGTTGGAGACTAGCCCGGACAATATAGTGAGACCCCTGTCTCTCCAAATGAAACAAAAAATTAGCCAGACATGGTGTCATGAACCAGTAGTCCCAGCTATACAGGAAGCTGTGGCAGGAGGATCACTTGAGCCCTGTAGTTGGAGGCAGCAGTGAGCCACTCCAGCCTGGGTGACAGACCAAGACCCCATCTAAAAAAAAGAAAAAACTCTTGATCCAGTGTAGTTGAGAGACAAGATTTCCTCCAGTTTTGAATCCTCTAATATGTGACGCACAGACATCTAAACTATTCCACACTGTTGGTGGGATTGCAAGTTAGTACAACTTTGTAAAATTGTTTGATAGTGTCTGCTAAAACTGAGCATATTTATGGCCCAGCAATTTCATTCTTAGGTCTATTCCCAAAAGAAATGTTTACATATGTTACCCAGAAAACATATACAAGCATGTTTATAGCAATACTATTTATAATAGCCTCCAAGTAGGGAAATACCTAAGTGTCTATCAACACTACAATAGGTTTTTGTGTGTGTGTGTTTGTTTGTTTTTTTGAGATGAAGTTTCGCTCTTGTTTCCCAGACTGGAGTACAAAGGCAAAATCTCAGCTCACTGCAACCTCCGCCTCCCGGATTCAAGCAATTGTCCTGCCTCAGCCTCCTGAGTAGCTGGGCTTACAGGTGCCCGCCACTACGCCTGGCTAATTTTTGTATTTTAGTAGAGATGGAGTTTCACCATGTTGGCCAGGCTGGTCTTGAACTCCTGACCTCAAGTAATCCATCCACCTCGGCCTCCCAAAGTGCCGGGATTACAGGCATGAGATATGGCGCCCGGCCTAGATGTTTATTTTTTATTTTATTTTATTTGAGACAGTTTCACTCTTGTCGCTCAGGCTGCAGTGTAATGGCAGTCTCGGCTTACTGCAACCTCCGCCTCCCAAGTTCATGCAATTCTCCTGACTCAGCCTCCTGAGTAGGTGGGATTACAGGCGCACACCACCCTGCCCAGCTAATTTTTATATTTTAGTAGACACGGGATTTCACCATGTTGGCCAGGCTGGTCTTGAACTTCTGAATTCAAGTGATCTGCCTGCCTCGGCCTCTCAAAGTGCTGGGATTACAGACATGAGCCACCATGCCTGGCCCCAACTAGATTTTTAAATTGTGGTATTTTCATAGACTAGAACACTACATGCAGTAACATGAGTAAATTTCACAAATATAATGACAAAAGAAGCCAGACACTGAAGAGTACATACCGTATGATTTATATAAAGTACCAAATGGTTGAAATGAAATGCCATTAGAAACTGGAATACTAATTGCCTTTAGGTGCAGAGTGGTGATTAGAGGGGGGCTAAAGGGGTTTCAGGGAGGGGATTGCCAATAATGTTCTATATCATGATCTGTGTGGCAGTTATACAAAGTGTCTGGACTTTATAAAAACTAATCAGACTGATTGCTCATGATTTGTGCACTTTTCTATAGTATGAATTCATAGATTTCAATGAAAAGTTAGATTTTAATTAAAAGTTTACCTAAAAAACTCTTTGTGAGTCCCTCATGACCAATCACAGAACACACCCAGGCCTCACTTATCATAAGCCCAGAGTCCCCCAGGGTATCAGAATCAGAAATTTAATGCGCTCTGGGGATGGGAGATGTGGCCTCAGGCTCATGAGCTGCAACCAGGTTTCCTGCTAAAAGTCAAGAACAAAAGGGTTGTCTTGTAGATAAAACAGGTTCCAGAAAAACTGCACCAGAGCAAAGAGCTAGGTGTCTGCCTAGAGCCTGTGGGTGAAAAAATCACACCTCCAACACTGTGCCAATCAGAGGGGTGGCACCTGAGTACACACCAGACTTGCTGTTTGAGAAACTCAGGGCAAGAAATTAGTAAAAATCACCCACAGGCAGTGAAACTGCATAAAATACTTGCATAGAGAAACACAAAATAGCCTCACAGGAGTTCGTCCAAAACCTAGAGAATGAGAAAGACCCTGCTCCCTTAGGAAACAAATAAAGAAGCAAATGCCATCATAAACAGATGGCAGATGCAAGGAATCAGAAAATGTATGTGCCAGAAATCACAGATAAAAGGACAGTTTAAAAAAATGTTTCAATTCATGAAACACAAATGCTAATTTAAAAGAAATGTGTTTCAGACTGGGTACAGTGGCTCACACCTGTAATCCCAATATTTTGGAAGGCTGAGGTAGCAGGATTGCGTGAGGACAGGAGTTTTAGAACAGTCTGGGCAACACAGTGAGAGCCTATCTCTATTTTAAAAAGAAAAAAAACCTTTTTTTTTTTTTGAGACGGAGTCTTGCTCTGTCGCCAGGCCAGAGTGCAGTGGCGCAATCTCGGCTCACTGCAACCTCCACCTCCTAGGTTCAAGTGATTCTCCTGCCTCAGCCTCCCAAGTAGCTGGGATTACAGGCACCCGCCACCACACCCAGCTAACTTATATTTTTAGTAGAGACAGGGTTTCACCATGTTGGCCAGGATGCTCTCGATCTCTTGACCTTGTGATCCACCCACTTCAGCCTCCCAAAGTGCTGGGATTACAGGCATAAGCCACCTCACTTGGCCCTTTTTTTTTTTTTTTTTTTTTGATACGGCATCTTGCTCTGTCATCCAGGCTGGAGTGCAGTGGCACCATCTTGACTCACTGCAACCTCTGCCTCCCAGGTTCCTGCCATTCTCCTGCCTCAGCCTCCCGAGTAGCTGGGACTACAGGCGCCCGCCACCACACCCGGCTAATTTTTGTGTTTTTAGTAGAGACGAGGTTTCACCATGTTGGTGAACAGGCTGATCTCGAACTCCTGACCTCAAGTAATTTGCCCGCCTCGGCCTCCCAAACTGCGAGGATTACAGGTGTGAGTCAACACGCCATGCCAAAAAAAAAAAAAAAAATTAGATAAAAGTTTTGTTAAAAAAACAAACAAAAACCTGGGCTGGGCGTGGTGGCTCATGCCTGTAATCCTAGCACTTTGGGAGGCTGAGGTGGGCAGATCACCTGAGGTCAGGAGTTCGAGACCAGCCTGACTAACATGGTGAAACCTTGTCTCTACTAAAAATAGAAAAATTAGCCAAGAGTGGGGGCGCATGCCTGTAATCCCAGCTACCTGGGAGGCTGAGGCTGCAGTGAGCCAAGATCGCATCACTGCACTCTAGCTTGGGCGACAGAGTGAGACTCTGTCTCAAAAAAAAAAACAAAAAAAAGGAAAAAACCTAAATGTCTATACAATTTTCATTTCTAAAATTTTAGTTCTTTTTCAAACCCACCTTTCCTCCCATAATATCATAATATCTCAGTCTCACCGTATTTTCTTTCTTCTTCTTCTTTTTTTTTTTTTTTTTTGAGACGGAGTCTGGCTCTTTCACCCAGGCCGGACTGCAGTGGCGCTATCTCGGCTCACTGCAAACTCCGCCTCCCAGGTTCATGCCATTCTCCTGCCTCAGCCTCCCGAGTAGCTGGGACTACAAGCGCCCGCCACTGCGCCTGGCTAATTTTTTGTATTTTTAGAAGAGATGGGGTTTCACCTGTTAGCCAGGATGGTCTCGATCTCCTGACCTCGTGATCCGCCCGCCTCGGCCTCCCAAAGTGCTGGGATTACAGGCGTGAGCCACTGTGCCCGGCCTCTCATCGTATTTTCAAACCCACCTTTTCCCTCATAATATCTCACTCTCATCATATACATTCTACTTCTTCCTTTAAATATTTGAACATTTTAAACATACTTCTTTTATATTTTATTTTATTTTAAGAGACGGGGTTGCCAGGCGTGGTGGATCACTCCTGTAATCCTGGCACTTTGCGAGACCGAGGGGGTCAAATTGCTTGAGCCCAGGAGTTCAAGACCAGCTTGGGCAACATGGCGAAACCCCATCTCTACAAAACATACAAAAATGTGGCCGGGCGTGGTGGCTCACACCTGTAATCCCAGCACTTTGGGAGGCCGAGGCGGGCGGATCACAAGGTCAGGAGATTGAGACCATCCTGGCTAACACGGTGAAACCCCAGCTCTACTAAAAATACAAAAAATTAGCTGGGCATGGTGGCGGGTGCCTGTAGTCCCAGCTACTCGGGAGGCTGAGGCAGGAGAATGGCGTGAACACAGGAGGTGGAGCTTGCAGTGAGCCGAGATCGAGCCACTGCACTCCAGCCTGGGAGACATAGCGAGACTCCGTCTCAAAAAAAAAAAAAAAAAACATACAAAAATGAGCTCAGCGTGGTGGTGCACACCTGTGGTCCCAGCTACTTGGGAGGCTGAGGTGGGAGGATCTCTTGAGATTGGGAGGTCGAAGTTGCAGTAACCAGAAATTGTGCCACTGCACTGCAGTCCCAGCAACAGAGGGAGACCCTGTCTCAAGAAAAAAAAAAAAGGGGGGTCTCATTCTGTTGCCTGGGTTGGAGTGCAGTGGTGCGATCATGGCTCACTGCACCCTTGTACTACCAAGCTCAAGTGATCCTCCCACCTCAGCCTCCTGAGTAGCTGAGATTACATGTGTGCATTACTATATCCAGCTAAACAAAACTTAGTAAACAGTTAACTAGATCCTGCTATACAGTGAATTAATGAATTAGAACAAACACGAGGAAATCATTCAGGAAGTGGTAAAGAGATAGAAAATAAGAAAGACAGAATGAAAGACATGGTGTATAGCATGAGAAGCGCCAAACAGGAATTCAGAAGGAGAAAAATCACAACAGTGGAGGGAACGCAGCAGACAAAGAGGTAATGGGGGAAGTTTCCTGAACTGAAGAAAAACAGGAGTTTGCCAGCTAAAGAAGCAGAAGTCCTGAGTAGGATAAATAAAAGCAAGTCTATATCTAACACCTTCCTGTGGGATTGCATAACAACAAGGAAGATAGAAAATCTTAAAGGCTACTAAAGAGAACAGATACCTACATCAAAACAATAAACAGACTGATAGGGAATTTCATGTCATCGCAGGAGTTCCCAGAAGACAATGACGTATCATCAAAGTGTTGAGGGAAATAACTACCAACCAAGAATCTTATTTCTAGCTATACTTACATTCAAAAGTAAGGCTGAAATAAAGTTGTTTTCAGACATATAAATATTAAGAAAGTTTATTACTTATAGAAATTTGCTGAAAGAACTATTAAAAGATTATTTCAGTATCAATCTTTATTGTCTTTACAAATCCAGAAGGAAAGAGTGAAATACAAGAAGAAATGGTAAATATATAAATTGGTACATCTAAATTAAGTGTCGACTACTAAAACAATAAAATAAGCAACCAAACCAAATATTAACATAGAAGATGGGAATGGAAAGTTCCCATCTCTATCTTATTCAGAAGGGTAGAGAAACTGAATATGTTTAAAATGAAAGTGTAATTTTACAAATACTAGAAATAGAATGTATACCTTTCAAATTACTGGAGGGGAAAAAAGAGAATAAAAAGAAACACCAGCAAAAGGCAGGAATAGAGGGCAAGAAGCACAAAAAGTGATGAAAAAGGTCAGGTGCAGTGGCTCACGCCTGTAATCCCAGCACTTTGAGAGGCCAAGCTGGGAGGATTGCTTGAGCCAGGAGTTTGAGATCAGCCTGAGCAACATAACTATAACCTGTCTCTTAAAAAAGAAGAAAAGAGATCGGGCGCGGTGGCTCAGGTCTGTAATCCCAGCACTTTGGGAGGCCAAAGTGGGAGGATCACCCTAGGTCAGGAGTTTGAGACCAGCCTGGCCAACATGGTGAAACCATTTATCTACTAAAAATACAAAAAAAATTAGCGGGGCGTGGTGGCCAGTGCCTGTGATTCCAACTACTCGGGAGGCTGAGGCAGGAGAATCCCTTGAACCTGGGAGGCAGAGGTTGCAGTGAGCTGAGATCGTGCCATTGCACTCCAGCCTGGGCAACAGAGCTAGAGTCTGTCTCAAAAACAAAGAAGAAGAAGAAAAGAAAAGAAAGAGGTTGGGGGTGGAAGCGGGGGAGGGAGGGAGAAAAGAAAGAAAGAAGAAAATAATGAAAAAAGAGAGATATAAAGTAAGATTGTAAATTGTAGCATATTCATGCTGTGGAGTACTACGCAGCTCATAAAATGAGTCAACATGATCTACATGCATACATATGGACAGATTTCAAAAATATAATGTTGAAGGGAGAAAGTGATTTTCAGATTTTTTTTTTTTAGACAGCGTCTCATTCTGTCACCCAGGCTGGAGTGCAGTGGCGCAATTTCGGCTCACTGCAAGCTCCATCTCCCGGGTTTACGCCATTCTCCTGCCTCAGCCTCCCAAGTAGCTGGGACTACAGGTGCCCGCCACCACGCCTGGCTAATTTTTTGTGTGTTTTTAGTAGAGATGGGGTTTCACCGTGTTAGCCAGAATGGTCTCAATCTCCTGACCTCGTGATCCGCCCATCTTGGCCTCCCAAAGTACTGGGATTACAAGCGTGAGCCACCGCGCCCGGCCTGATTTGCAGATTTTATGTGTCATATACATCATATACAATGTACATGTACTTTTTTTTTTTTTTTTTTTGAGAGGAGTCTCGCTCTGTCGCCCAGGCTAGAGTGCAGTGGTACGATCTTGGCTCACTGCAACCTTCGTTTCCCAGGTTCAAGTGATTCTCCCACCTCAGCCTCCCAAGTAGCTGGGACTACAGGCATGCACCACGACACCCAGTTAATTTTTGTATTTTTTAGTAGAGATGAGGTTTTGCTATGTTGGCCGGGCTGGTCTCAAACTCCTGACCTCAGGTGATCCACCTGCCTCCACCTCCCAAAGTGCTGGGGTTACAGGCATGAGCCACCGCGCCCGGCCTACGTGTACTTTTTTTGTTTTTTGTTTGTTTGTTTTGTTTTGTTTTTTTAGACGGAGTCTCACTGTGTCGCCAGGCTAGAGTGCAGTGGTGTGATCTCAGCTCACTGCAACCTCCGCCTCCTGGGTTCAAGCAACTCTCCTGCCTCAGCCTCCCAAGTAGCTGGGATTACAGGCACGTGCCACCACACCCAGCTAATTTTTGTATTTTTAGTAGAGACAGGGTTTCACCATGTTGGCCAGGCTGGTCTCGAACTCCTGACCCGAAGTGATCCATCCGCCTCAGCCTCCCAAAGTGCTGGGATTACAGGTGTGAGCCACCACACCCACCCCTTCCTTGCTCTTTCGAAACACACAGGAGCTGGGAGCGGTGGCTCAGTCCCGTAATCCCAGTGCTTTGGGAGACTGAGGTGGGCAGATCACTTGAGACCAGGAGTTCGTGACCAACCTGGGCAACACAGTGAAACCTGGTCTCTACAAAAAAATGAAACATTAGCTAGGCATGGTAGCACACTCCTGTGGTCTCAGCTACTTGGGAAGCTGAGGTAGGAGGATCTGCTTGAGCCCAGGAGGTCAAGGCTACAGTGAGCTGTGATCACGCTACTGCACTCCAGCTTTCAGGCCACTGCACTCCAGCTTGGGTGACATGGAGAGACCTTGTCCAAGAAAAAAAAAAAAATAGAAAACCTCAGGAAACTCCCCCTCTGCTCCCCCACCATGGATGTGAACAATGAAGAATACAGCCCCAATTGCTTCTGGAAAACACCCAACAATGATGAAAGCAATCAGCCTTAGGATGAAGTCAACAATGAATTCAGTAGGATGGAGATGGAAAAAACCCGAGTCATGGAAACATCACTGGATCAACAAGCCTGAGGCTTACCTTACTGTGTATTTTCTGTTAAGTGAACTAAATAATTTTTTTTTTTTTGAGACGGAGTCTCGCTCTGTCGCCCAGGCTGGAGTGTGGTGGAGCAATCTCGGCTCACTGCAAGCTCCGCCTCCCAGGTTCACGCCGTTCTCCTGCCTCAGCCTCCCAAGTAGCTGGGACTACAGGCGCCCGCCACCATGCCCAGCTAATTTTTTTTTTTTTTTTTTTTTTTCCAGTAGAGACGGGGTTTCACCGTGTTAGCCAGGATGGTCTCAATTTCCTGACCTTGTGATCCGCCCGCCTCGGACTCCCAAAGTGCTGGGATTACAGGTATGAGCCACTGCGCCCGGCGAACTAAATAATTTTCTTATTCACTATGCCAATTTGCATTCGGTTTTCTATGACTTGCAGCCAAACTTATAGTAAATGACACAATGGATATGGAGAAGTGGGGCCATATAGGACTATTAGGGAGGTAGAATTAGCAAGATTCAGCCAAAAGTTAGATATGGTGGTGAGAAAGAGAGAAGTGTCAAGATTGATCCTAGACTTCTGGCTTGAGTGGTACCATCTCTGAGATGGGGAACATCAAAGGAAGATCAGGCTGGGGGTAGGGACACTAGTGGAGATCATCTGAACAGCTTGGCTGTGTTGGGTTCAGGGAATCTGTTGGAAGTCATCTAACTGGAGATGTCTGAAAGGTAGTTGACGAGTATACTGTGTTGAATAGTATCTCCCCAGAATGCATGTCCACCTGGAACCTCTGTTGATGACCTTACTTGGAAATAGGGTCTTTGCAGATGAAATAAGGTAAATTGAGATGAGTTCATACTGGATTAGAGTAGGCACCAAATACAATGACTGGTGTTCTTATGAGAAGACCATGTAAAGACACAGTGAAGGCCGGGCACAGTAGCTCACACCTGTAAATCCCAGCACTTTGGAGGCCAAGACGGGCGGATTGCTTGAGGTCAGGAGTTCAAGACCAGCCTGTCCAACATGGTGAAACCCCATCTCTACTAAAAATACAAAAATTAGCCAGGTATGGTGGTGCATGCCTATAATCCCAGCTACTTGGGAAGCTGAGGCATTAGAATCGCTTGAACCCAGGCAGTAGAGGTTGCAGTAAACCGAGATTGTGCCACTGCACTCCAGCCTGGGTGACAGAGCAAGACTCCATCTCAAAACAATAATAATAATTTAAAAAAAAACACAGACAGTGAGACACATAAAGAGTGCTATGTAAAGACAGAGGTAGAGATTAGAATGATGCCTCTACAAGCCAAGGAGTACTAGGCATTGCTGGCAACCACCAGAAGAAAGGAGGGAGGTCTGGGACAGTTTCTGCCTTAAGTTTCTCCTTAAGTCAAGGAACCACCCTCGATTTAAGACTTCTGGCCTACAGAACTGTGAGAGAATACATTTCTGCTGTTTTAAGCCAAGTTTGTAGCAGTTTGTTACAGTAGCCCTAAGAAACTAATACAAAAAGAGATGTGTGAATTTGAAATATAGATCTGGGAGCCACCAGCACAAAGTAGTTATTGAACTCTTGGGAGTAGATTAGATTACCTCAGGAGAGTATAGAATGAGAAGCAAAAAGAAGGCCAAGAGCAAACCCTGAGCAAGACTGACATTGATGGAACCGGAAGAAGAAAAGGAGTGGACAAAAAACAGTGAGCAGGAGCAGCAGAGAGAGGTGATTTGGAAGTCAAGGGGAAAGAGGTTTCTGAAGAAAGAAGTGTTCGATAGTCTTAGTGGTGTAGAGATATTACATATAAGAAAAACTGAAAAAGAGTCCATTGGGTGTGGCAATGGAAGTCACTTGTCTTCCCTACCAAAGCCGTTTCAGAAGAGTGGGAAGTATAGAGATACGAATGCTATGATTGAAGACTGAGTGGCCGATGAGGACGTTGAAATGGCCACCATTCTTTTAAAGCCTGGGGCTACGAAAGGCAGAGTGAGAATGGATGATTCTCCAGAATCACCTTCCAAAAAGGGAATTAGAGTCTTTGGTGGGTTTTATGTTTCATTTTGAGATAAAAGAGATTTAAGCATGTTTACAGGCTGGAAAAAAGGATCTTGAAAAAGGATCAGTAGAGGAAAGTTTAAAATTGCAGGAATAGAACGTGGAGACCAAAAAACAGAAATTCAAGCTAGTAGATATAACTTCTTAGATCTTCAAGACAAAAAGCGAATGAGAGTCTTTAAGGAGGGGCCATAACTCACCATTCCCTAAGTGGGGGCTGTGCACGGTGACTTTCTTCCAAAGAAGGCAGTAAAAAGGAAGAAAATAAAGTAACGTTTTAAGTGAAGAAACCTGACAAACTACCTCGCGCCAGCGATAAGTCACTTGATAGTACGTATCCTTGACATGACGTGATGAGAATGGCTCTTTCTCTCTACGATTTTCCAAAAACATATTACCCTAGTCTAATCATGAGAAAAACAACAGACAAATCTTAATTGAGAGATAAAAATATACCTGACCAGGCCAGGTGCGATGGCTCATGTCTGTAATCCCAGCACTTTGGGAGACTGAGGCGGGAGGATCACTTGAGGCCAGGAGTTCAAGACAAGCCTGGGCAACATACTATTACAAAATAAAAACAGACCAGGCACAGTGGCTCATGCCTGTAATCCCAGCACTTTGGGAGGCCAAGGAGGGCAGATCACTTGAGGTCAGGAGTTCAAGACCAGCCTGGACAACATGGTGAAACCCCAGCTCTACTAAAAATACAAAAATTAGCCAGGCATGGTGGCGACACCTGAGGTTCCAGCTACTCAGGAGGCTGAGGCATAAGAATCCCTTGAACCTGGGAGGCAGGGGTTGCAGTGAGCCGAGATCACGCCACTGCACTCCAGCCTGGGCGACAGAGTGAGCCTCCATCTCAAAAAAGAAAACAACAACAAAAAAATAAAAACAATTAGCCAGCCAGTCATGGTGATGCACTCCTATAGTCCCAGCTACTTGAGAGGCTGAGGCAGGAGGATCACTTGAGCCCAGGAGTTCAAGACTGCAGTGAGCCGAGATTGCGCCACTGCACTCCAGCCTCGACAACAGAGTGAGACTCTGTCTCAAAATAAATAAAATAGGCCAGGCGCGGTGGCCCATGCCTGTAATCCCAGCACTTTGGGAGGCTGAGACGGGCAGATCACGAGTTCAGGAGATCGAGACCATCCTGGCTAACATGGTGAAACCCCATCTCTACTAAAAATACAAAAAAATTAGCCAGGCATAGTGGCAGGCGCCTGTAGTCCCAGCTACTCAGGAGGCTGAGGCAGGAGAATGGCATGAACCCGGGAGGTGGAGTTGCAGTGAGCCGAGATCGCGCCACTGCACTCTAGCCTGGGCAACTGAGTGAGACTCTGTCTCGAAAATAAATAAATAAATAAAATAAAATAAAATAAAATAACAGATTGGCAAAAGAGTTTGTGACAGAGAGAATTATGGCCCTCTAGAGATGTCCACATCCTAACCCCTAGAATTTGTAAATATGTTCTTATGTGGCAAAAAGACTTTCCAGATGTGATTAAGGAACTTGGGATAGTGAAGCGAGATTGTTCTGAATTATCTGCATATGTAATCACAAAGATCCTTATGAGGGAGGCAGGAAGAAAGGTCAGTGTCAAGGAGATTGAAATTGGAAGATGCTGTGCTGCTGGCTTTGGAGGTGGAGGAAAAGGCCATGAGCCAAGGAATGCAGGCTGCTTCTAAAACCTGGTAAAGGCAAAGAAATAGATTCTCCCCTACAGCCTCCAGAAAAAAAATGCAGTCCTGCTTCCAGAATTGTAAGATAATAAATTTGTGATGTTTCTTGTGTTTCTTTGTTTGTTTGTTTGAGACAGAGTCTCGCTTTGTCACCCAGGCTGGAGCACAGGGGCGCAATCTCGGCTCACTGCAACCTCCGCCTCCTGGGTTCGAGTGATTCTCCTGCCTCAACCTCCCAAGTAGCTGGGACTACAGGCTTCCACCACCACGCCCGGCTAATTTTTGTATTTTTAGTAGAGGCAGGGTTTCACAATGTTGGCCGGGGTGGTCTTGAACTCCTGACCTTAAATGATCCACCCACCTCGGCCTCCCAAAGTGCTGGGATTACAGGCTTGAGCCACTGTGCCCGGCCAATTTATGTTGTTTTAAGCCACTAAATTTGTGGTAATTTGTTTTTAAATTTTTTTTTTTGAGACAGTGTCTCACTGTGTTGCCCAGGCTGGAGTGCAATGGCTCAATCTCGGCTCACTGCAGCCTCGATCTCCCAGGCTCAAGCAATTCTCCCGCCTCAGACTCCTGAGTAGCTGGGACCACAGGCATGCACCACCACACTTGGCTAATTTTTTTTGATGTTTTTGCTTTGTTTTGAAATAAGGTCTTGCTCTGTTGCCCAAGCTGGAGCACAGTGGTGTAATCTCAGCCTACTGCAGTCTTTTTTTTTTTTTTTTTGAGATGGAGTCTCGCTCTGTCACCCAGGCTGGAGTGCAGTGGCGCGATCTCGGCTCACTGCAACTCCGCCTCCCGGATTCAAGCAATTCTCCTGCCTCAGCCTCCTAAATAGCTGGGATTACGGATGCCCGCCACCACGCCCAGCTAATTTTTGTATTTTTAGTAGAGACGGGGTTTCACCATGTTGGTCAGGCTGGTCTCAAACCCCTGACCTCGTGATCCACCCACCTCAGCCTCCCAAAGTGTTGGGATTACAGGCGTGAGCCACCGCGCCGGGCCTACTGCAGTCTTGACCGCCCAGGCTCAAGCAGTCCTCCCATCTCAGCCTCACAAACAGCTGGGATTACAGGGTGAGCCACCACAACTGGCAATTTTTTTTTTTTTTTTTTAAGTAGAGACGAGGTCTTGCTACGTTACCCAGGATGGTCTCGACCTCCTGAGCTCAAGCAGTCCTCCCATCTTGGCCTCCGAAAGTGTTGATATTATAGGTGTGAGCCACCATGTCCAGCCATTTTTTTAATTAAAAAATTTTTTTTAATTTGAATAGCTTTTAAGGTACAAGTGATTTCTGGCTACATGGATGAATTGTAAAGTGGTGAAGTCTGGGATTTTAGTGCACACATCACCTGAGTAGTGTACATTGTACCTAATATGTAGTTTTTTATCACTCACCTCCCTTCCACCCTCCCCCTCCTGAGTGTCCATAGTCCATGATATCACTCTGCATTCCTTTGCATATCCACAGCTTAGCTCCCACTTCTAAGCGAGAACATACAGTATTTGGTTTTCCATTCCTGAGATACATGACTTAGAATAATGTCCTCCAGCTCCATCCAAGTTGCTGCAAAATATATTATTTTGTTCTTTTTATGGCTGAGTAGTATTCCATGGCTGGGTGTGGTGGTTCATGCCTGTAATCCCAGCACTTTGGGAGGCCGAGGCAGGAGGACTGCCTGAGGTCAGGAGTTCGAGACCAGTCTGGCCAACATGGTGAAACCCCGTCTCTACTAAAAATACAAAACAATTAGCGGGGTGTGGTGGCATGTGCCTGTAATCCCAGCTACTCAGGAGGCTGAGGGAGGGGAATTCCTTGAACCAGGGAGGTGGGGATTGCAGTGAGCCAAGATAGTGCCACTACACT
Source organism: Pongo pygmaeus (assembly GCF_028885625.2). Lineage (NCBI taxonomy): Eukaryota > Metazoa > Chordata > Mammalia > Primates > Hominidae > Pongo > Pongo pygmaeus. Next base: position 45,269,715 of record NC_072392.2, read on the forward strand.
CCAGCATGGGTGACAGAGTGAGACTCCAGTCTCAAAAAAAAAAGAAAAAAGAAAAAAGAAAAAAGAAATCTCCATACTGTTTTCCATAGAGGTTATACTAGTTTACATTCCCACCAGCAGTGTATAAGTGTTCCCTTTTTATGGGGCAATTTGTTTTAGCAGCAATAGGAAATTAATAGGGGTTAAAAGCTAAATCAAGGAAATCTCTTAGAAGTCAGAAAAAAAGGCTGAGAGCGGTGGCTCATGCCTGTAATCCCAGCACTTTGGGAGGCCCAGGCAGGAGGATCACTTGAGCCCAGGAGTTCGAGACCAGCTTGGGCAACATGGCAAGACCTCTATCTCTACTAAAAATACAAAAATTAGCCAGGCACAGTGGTGTGTACCTGTGGGCCCAGCTACTCAGGAGGCTGAGGTAAGAGGATTGCTTGAGCCTGGAAGTGGAGGTTGCAGTGATCCAGATCGCGCCACTGCACTCCACCCTGGGCAACAGAGTGAGACTCTGTCTTAAAAAAAAAAAAAAAGTCACAAAAAAGACAAAGAAACATAAAATAGTAGAGACATATAAGAAAACTAGAATATCATTTCAGGAGGTCCAACATCCAACCAATAGAAGTTGCAAAAAAAAAAAAAAAAACATTAAATACAAAGAGAAAATGATTTTTTAAAAAATTACAGGAATATTTCCAAGAATTGAAGAACATAGATTTCCTAAGGTTGGAAAAGTCTACTAAATGCCCGGAAAAATAAAGAAAATAAGATTTTCACCAAAGCATAGCCTCAGGAAATTCAGATTTTTAGGCATTAAAAAAAATCCAAAAACTTAGAAAGAAAAAAAAAATCTTATACAAAGAATCAGAAGTCAAAATAGCATCATACTGGCCGGGCGCGTTGGCTCACTCCTGTAATCCCAGCACTTTGGGAGGCCGAGGCAGGTGGATCACCTGAGGTTAGGAGTTCGAGACCAGCTTGACCAACACGGAGAAACTCCGTCTCTACTAAAAATACAAAATTAGCCAGGCATGGTGGCCTATGCCTGTAATTCCAGCTACTCGGGAGGCTGAAGCAGGAGAATCGCTTGAACCTGGGAGGCAGAGGTTGCAGTGAGCCAAGATCACGCCATTGCACTCCAGCCTGGGCAACAAGAGTGAAACTCTGTCTCAAAAAAAAAAAAAAAAGCATCATACTTCCCAATAGCAACATTGCACATAGAAGACAAAGGGGAAGTATTTTCACAATTTGTAGAGTACTGTTACTGTACTCCATATCCAGCCAAACCTTCAATCAAATGCTGCTGTACAAAAATATATTTTTAGTCATCCTGATCTCAAAAAAAGTATCTCTATGTACCATGTCTCAGGACACTATTAGAGAATATGCTTTACCAAAACAAGAGGATAAACTATGAAAGAGGGAGATATAGGGTTCAATGCTGAAGGCAAGCAAAGGGAATGCCCAGGACATCAGTCAAGAGAAGTCTCTGGGCAGTAGCTATGCATAGGGAGTAGCATAGGGAGAAACTTCCCCAGATTGGAACCGAACAGAAGCTTCCAGGCTAGGCATGGTGGCTCACACCTGTAATCCCAGCACTTTGGGAAGCCAAGGTGAGTGGATCACTTGAGCCCAGGAGCTTGAGGCCAGCCTGAGCAGCATGGCAAATCCCCATCTCCACAAAAAATTCAAAAATTAGCTGGGCATGGTGGCATGCATCTGTAGTCCCAACTACTTGGGAGGCTGAGGTGGGAGGCTTCCAGAAAGGAAGTCTCCTGGGGGAAAAATTGAGCTGAGACATGATCTGACAGGTTCAAATGTAGAATATCATATTAGAAGTATTTTTTTACCTTTTTTTTATTATTATACTTTAAGTTCTAGGGTACATGTGCACAACGTGCAGGTTTGTTACATATGTATACATGTGCCATGTTGGTGTGCTGCACCCATTAACTTGTCATTTACATCAGGTATATCTCCTAATGCTATCCCACCCCACTCCCCCCACCCCAAGACAGGCCCTGGTGTGTGATGTTCCCCACCCTGTGTTAGAAGTATTTAATGAAGATGCTGGGAAACTGAACCTATGAAAAACATAAGGCATTTTCTTAACTCCAGAAAAAGCAAAACATGGTTCAAGAAAGGAAATGTTATTAAATTTTGCCTGGTCAGCAGTGAACAATATTTACAAACTCATAGACAAGGAAATGCTGAATATGGATTTAAGTAAAATTTATAATACATCCATAGGATGGTGGGGAGGGCGAGAGAGCCATAAGAAGGATAAAATCTTTTTTTTTTTTTTTTTTTTTTTTGAGACAAGAGTTTCGCTCTTGTTGCCCAGGCTGGAGTGCAATGGCGTGATCTTGGCTCACCGCAACCTCCGCCTCCTGGGTTCAAGTGATTCTCCTGTCTCAGCCTCCCGAGTAGCTGGGATTACAGGCATGTGCCACCACGCCCAGCTAATTTTTTTGTATTTTTAGTAGAGACAGGGTTTCTCCCATGTTGGTCAGGCTGGTCTCAAACTCCCAACCTCAGGTGATCCGTCCACCTCGGACGCCTAAAGTGCTGGGATTACAAATATGAGCCACCGTGCCCAGCCCTTTTTTTTTTTTTTTGAGACAGAGTCTCACTCTGTCGCCCAGGCTGGAGTGCAGTGGTGCCATCTCGGCTCATGCAACCTCTGCCTCCTGGGTTCAAGCAATCCTCCTGCCTCAGCCTCCTGAGTAGCTGGAACTATAGGAATGAAACACCATGCCCAGCTAATTTTTTTTATTATTTGTAGAGATGGGGTCTCACTATGTTGCCCAGGATGGTTTCAAACTCCAGGGCTCAAGTGATTCTCCCACCATGGCCTCCCAAAGTGCTGGGATTATAGGCATGAGCCACCACGCCTGGCCAGAGGGATAAAATCTTGTCTGCCAAAACCTATAATATATAATGTCAAAATCAATGAATACCAGAAAAAAAGCTTAAAAAGTTGAAAATGGTAACCTCAGGGCAGAGTAGCTGCTGGGTTTTTAAAAAATATGTAGGCCAGGTGCGGTGGCTCACACCTGTAATCCCAACACTTTGGGAGGCCGAGGCGGGTGGAAGATCACTTAAGGTCAGGAGTTTGAGACTAGTCTGGCCAAAATGGTGAAACCCTGTCTCTACTAAAAATACAAAAATTAGCTGGGTGTGGTGGTGGGCGCCTGTAATCCCAGCTACTACGGAGGCTGAGGCAGGAGAATTGCTTGAACCCAGGAGGCAGAGGTTGCAGTGAGCTGAGATCGTGCCATTGCACTCCAGCCTGGGCGACAAGAGCAAAGCTCCATCTCAAGAAACAAAAAATAAAAATAAATAAATAAATATATAAATATATATACATATATTATATACCTTTGATGCACCAAATATTTATTACACAAGAAAATATGACTTCTTAAGTTATACATAATTTTCTAACAAAATATAGCAGTTGCTTTTTAAAATACTAGATAAAAGGGGGCTATTTATTAAATGAAGTTCTTGAGATGGTAGGAAGGTATATAATCCAGGACAGGAAGTGCTGATCATCTGGGGCTGGAGATAAAGAGGTGAGGTGGGTGTGGTAATAGATGCTCCTGCAGGTATTGCAGGTTCCAGGGGCAGAAAGTTGAGGAAATTCATGCCTGATGAAATAGGTTGTAATGTCACCTGCTGGGAGCAAAGGGAGTCTAGGCGTTCAGCAGCTTGAAGACAGTGTGAAGGAACATACACATGGAGCAGGATGTTACTGTGGAAATTTCAGGCTGGGTATGGTGGCTCACACCTGTAATCCCAGCACTTTGGGAAGCCAAGGCATGAGGATCACTTGAAACCAAGAGTTCAAGACCAGCCTGGGCATCATAGTGAGATCCTGTCTCACAAACACTTTTAAAAATTACCCAGGCATAGTGGTGCACACCTGTAGTCCTAGCTATCCAGGAGGTTGAGGTGAGAGGATCGCTTGAGCCCAAGAGTTCGAGGCTGCAATGAGCCATGATCACACCACTGCACTTCAGCCTGGGTGAGATAGCAAGGTACTGTCTCTAAAAAACACAAAAAAGAAAAATCAGCTGAGTCACCAAAGTGGTAGATATTAGAAGCCAAAGTAGTGAGTTGTGCAACAGACCATTACACAGAAATTTCTTTTTTTCTTTTTCTTTTTTTTTTTTTGATACACAATCAACTCTGTCACCCAGGCTGGAGTGCAGTGGCACGATCTCAGCTCACTGCAACCTCCACCCCCGGATTCAAGCCATTCTCCTACCTCAGCCTTCCCAGTAGCTAGGATTACAGGTATGTGCCACCACGCCCTGGCTAATTTTTGTATTTTTAGTAGAAACAGGGTTTCACCATGTTGGCCAGGCTGGTCTCCAACTCCTGACCTCAAGTGATTCACCCACCTCGGCATTCCAAAGTGCTGCAATTACAGGCATGAGCCATAGCATGTGGCCTACCCTTCCTTCTTATACCAAGAATATAAAAGAACTGGAGACAGAGGCAGAAAGAAAATTTTGGGAGACAGCTGTGTTGTGAATCCCACTGCCCTTCAGGGGAAGGGGTGAAGGAGCTTCACTGCAAGGCAAAGGAGAAGGCTACGAGGGGTTCACTCTGAAAGCTTAAGATGTGTCCCCTGCAGTTTAGAATCTAAAGGTCAGAAGTTAGGCCGGGCAACTGCTGAGGGAAGAGGCCAAGCAAAGGAGGCTGATTGAGTAAGAACAAGCCCACATGCCAGAATTGGCCATGGCAAAGCATGTGTGAGTGCTTCCCATGGATGAGAGGGAGGTCATGCCTGAGAGGGAGCTGGAATGGGGCTGTAGCGACTTAGACCTGGAGGACTGATGTGTCCTTAGCAGAATGACACTGGGGGTGACCACCAGGTACCTAGGAGCTGTAGAAGGAACAGGTAGCCAGAGTGGAGATGCATAGACCTAGATCAAAGTTATTGCAAGTGGGGGCTCTCCCAAGAACCATTAAGTGCCCACAAGACTGACAGCTGTGAAGAGTTGCTAGATACAGAGAGTGTGAAGCCATCTAACCACAGGACCAGTCAAGTAAGAAATTTTCTGCCCTCTTCCTCTCTTGTTCCTTCCACTCCTGGAAGGGTCAGAAACCAGTGAAATAGTGGGAGAAAGAAAAAAGGTTCATGCCGGGCACGGTGGCTCACGCCTGTAATCCCAGCACTTTGGGAGGCCGAGGTGGGTGGATCACGAGGTCAGGAGATTGAGACCACAGTGAAACCCCGTCTCTACTAAAAATACAAAAAATTAGCCGGGCGTAGTGGCGGGAGCCTGTAGTCCCAGCTACTCGGGAGGCTGAGGCAGGAGAATGGCATGAACCCGGAAGGCAGAGCTTGCAGTGAGCCGAGATCGTGCCACTGCACTCCAGCCTGGGCAACAGAGCGAGACTCCGTCTCAAAAAAAAAAAAAAAAGAAAGAAAGAAAAAAGGGTTCACTTTCCCTGGGTCCCTGGGTCCAGGATTTCTGCCTAAAGCATGTCCTGTCTGGGATTACAAATAGACGACTTACTTTTGAATGGAGATTGAAGTTTTGGTTGCTACCACCATACATTGAACATACAGATTTAAAATTGAGATTGCCTTTTTTGTGATTTAAAGTAACCATCTAGGCCCAGTTGAGGTGACTCAGGCCTATAATCCCAGCACTCCGGGAGGCCGAGGCAGGCAGATCACCTGAGGCCAGGAATTTGAGACCAACCTGGCCAACATGGCGAAACCCCATCTCTACCAAAAAATACAAAAATTAGCCAGGCGTGGTGGTGGGTGCCTGTAATCCAGCTAATTGGGAGGCCAAGGTACAAGAATCACTTGAACCCGGGAGGTGGAGGTTGCAGTGAGCCAAGATCACACCACTGCACTCCAGCCTGGGTGATAGAGTGAGGCTTGGTCTCAAAAAAATAAAATAAAATAGGCCGGGTGTGGTGGCTCACACCTGTAATCCCAGCACTTTGGGAGGCTGAGGCGGGCAGATCACCTGAGGTCAGGAGTTTGAAACCAGCCTGGCCAACATGGTGAAACCCCATCTCTACTAAAAATACAAAAATTAGCCAGGCGTAGTGGTGGGCGCCTGTAGTTCCAGCTACTTGGGAGGCTGAGGTGGGAGAATCACTTGAACCCAGGAGGCAGAGGTTGCAGTGAGCTGAGATCATGCCATTGTGCTCCAGCCTGGGTGACGGAGAAAGACCGTCTCAAATAATAATAATAATGAAATAAAAATAAAATAAAAGTAACCATCTAAGTTTTTATTACCAACAAGTGTCCAGAAAAGCCATGAGACCATCCAAATTTACATCCAAGGCAAAGAAGAGAAACTAGTCCCACCAGAAAAAGAAATAAATAAAGGGGCCGAGGAGATGAGAATAAAGTTGCTTTTCTGGCTACTCTGTTGTTCACACAAGTCAAGAGGAAGAGGGATGCCTATAAGCAACATGATAAAAAATACAGATTTTTGAAACAAAGAGAATTGAGTTTGTAATGTGGCTCTGCCACTTCCTAGCTATGTGGCCTCAGGTTGATAACATAAGTTCTCTGAGTCTGTTTTCTGCATTGAAAAATGGAACTAGTTAGGCATATCTCCCAGGGTTATTTGGGAGCACTAAACTAGATAACATTTGGAAAAAGACTTAAAAACATATTGGTTTTCTTCCTTTCTCCTCTTTGTTATAGGATGCTGGGGTTGGCTGATCGGCCTGGGTAAGCCAGGGAAGATTTCCTGCAGGTGATGACTCTTTACACTGTCTTCTCCAAAGGACAAAAGAGAAGCAGATTGGCAGAGGCGGATCATGGGATGCTCCAGACAAAAGCAAGATAAGACTAGGGTTGGCAGATAAAACGCAGGATACATACCCAATTAAAGTTGAGTTTCAGATAAACAACAAATAATTTTTGAGTAGAAAAAAATGTTTGAGATCTACTGATACTAAAAAAAAAGCCATTATTTACCTGATATTCACATTTAATTTAGCGTCCTATATTTTTACTTGCTCAGTCTAGCAACCCTGAATGATACAGAGTTGGACTGCTTGGCTACAGTGGAGAGAGTGGGCTGAGTGTCACACAATAGGACAAGTCCCATCCTTGTATCTACTTTTCTAGCTGTTTCATAGGGGTTCTAGTTGAGAGGAAGTGACTAAATCTGTAGTATTGAGAAATTCACTTAGATTGAGTTGAATTGAGATGCTCTGAGTCATTTACACACAGAGCAAGCAGGCTGTGGAGGCTGGGCCCTTAGGACAACAGCTCTCCCAGCAGGTTGGCATCCTTTTATGCCTGGAAGCAGAGGAATGGATGACCTCAGAAAGGGTTCAGAAAGAAATGGAGGCAAGTTCTCCCCCAGTGCCTGCCCTACTGCCTTTTCAGGCCCAGCCAGGCCCTGGCTCCCCTGCCTGTTTAAAGAGGTAGAAAGGCACAGGGCAAAAAAACAAGATCCTGCAGCAGCAGCCCCTCATGGGGGAGGTGGGTGCAGGCTGAACGCTGACTGGGCCCTTTGCTTTGTACCCATCCTGCTTATTCCCACACAACAAAAGTGCTGCTCACCCGCCTGGCCAGCTCCATTGTGCACTTACCACAAAGTGCTGAGTCCAAGGGCTTCCCTGGCCCCATGACCTCACTCCCTCTCCCCCCGCCTAGAGGCAAGGCCAGGGAGTCCAAGCCATCCACAAAATTCCATTGAGCATCTATGCTGCTTGGCATGTAGCCCTGGTGTCCAGAAGCCCAAGGTTCGAACTGCCCCAGTTACATATGGGGAGCTGTCATGGTCCTCTTAATGTCAGATATCACCTCTAAATCTAACAGCGCACCCCGCTGGACAGACAGTTGTCTCATTCAGTTGTGCAATGAGTGTGCAGGCTGAGAACAAAGTTTGCAACCTATGTCCCCAAAAGATCCATGCCCTCTAGAAAACTAGACTGACAGAATACGCTGCTAAAATTCAATAAAGAAAAATATCGGAAAACAAGAAACATGGAGTGAATTTTCCAAATTCAAAGGAAACATTTTTTATCTGAATTTTTTTCTAAAATCTGTGCTGCTTGCTCCCACTTGTCTCTGTGAGAATCTGGCAAAAGATGGTATCTGACTTGGCACAATCAGTAATGCAATTACCATGTGGTGATGAGTTCTGAGTACCTAGCATTGCTCTAAATCCCTTTATTTCCCTTCATCTGATAGCAGTGGTTAAGGTAGATATTATCACCCTACTTTGTGCCAGAAAGAAAGAAGATGGGCTTTGCAGTCAGATAGATATGTACTGAAGTCCCTGTTAGGTTCCCTGGCCCAGAACTTCCCTGGCCTCTCAGAACCTCAGTTAGCTCATCTGTAAAATGGGTATTATTATTATCTACTTCACGGCATTGTGGTAAGGATTACAAAGGCACTGTCTGGTTTTGCAGTCAAAGCTCAGTAAGCTGTAGTTATTATTAATAAGGATGAACAGGAGAGACCCAAACTCAGCCTGGGAGAAGGGATTTCAAGCCGGTTGCTCCCTTCATTCCCACTCCTTGAGTGGCTCTGCTTTAACCTTCCTGGAACGAGATGGGGCTGCGGGCTGCCGCAAGGGAAGCAGCAGTGCCAGACAGTGTCAGAGGGGGAATCCGCTAGAACTCTGTTAAAAACTGTATTGAGTTGATATTTGGAAGGCTTGGTGGTCAGTACTGGAGAGCTGAGAATCCTCAGTCTTTTGGGACTTAAGGTGATTGAGAAAAGTGGATTGAGGTCAGATGAGGACTTATGACTCCAGGAATGTATGATGGATATTTGTAAATTGTTTGCACAATAACCCTGATTCCCACCCAATCCCCACTATAGTTCTGTGCATGTGTGTTTGGGCTTTTCAATCAAACATAAAAGCCCCGCTTCTCCGCAAAAATTAAAAATTAGCTAAGTTGGTCTCCATGTACTAGCAATTCAGTAGGATGTAAAGCCCCCATATTACGATGCTGAGGGTGTGTGAAGCCCAAGCAGGCCAGTTGTGGCTGGGGTGAGAAGGCCAAACTCAGCTGGGTGCTCCTAGCAATAAGGACTATGCCACCAGAATCACAAAACCCGGTCATTCATTCATTCATTCAGAATATACTTATTGAGCTAGAAGTTATGCTTAGAGCCGAAGACGTAACAATGAACCAGGCAGGGTGCAGTGGCTCACACTTGTAATCCCAGCACTTTGAGAAGCTGAGGCCAGTGAATCCCTTGAGTCCAGGAGTTCGAGACCTGCCTGGGCAACATGGCAAAACTCTGTCTCTACAAACAAATACAAAAATTAGCTGGGCATGATGGCGCGCGCTTATCATCTCAGCTACCTGAGAGGCTGAGGTGGGAGGAGCGCTTGAGCCCGGAAGGTGGAGGTTGCAGTGAGCCATGATCGTGCCACTGCACTCCAGCCTGGGCAACAGAATGAGACCCTGTCTTAATAAAAAAAAAAAAAAAAAAGAGAAAGAAACAACCAAAAAAAAAAAAACCCCAGTGAACTAGACAGATGAGGCTCCTGCCCTTACAGAGCATGGAGCCTAGTGGAAGAATTAGATAGGTAAACAACGTTTTATTTTTTAAAATCACTTTGTTTTAATAGAAAATATGTTCCCAATGTTCAAAATTTAAAGATTACAGAAAAATATACTATGAAAAATCTTGTCCTCTATCTGAGGCCCAAGTGCCTCAGTTTCCCCCAACCTTTGGAAACCAGTACTTCTAGTTCCTAAAGCAATTTCTGCAGCATGATCAATGTGATCTTGTGTAATTGGAAAAGCACAAGATGCCATGAGGACACACTGTGAGGGCCTACGCCAGCCTAAGAGTGGATGATTGAAAAGATGACTAAATGAGTGTTTCCCAAAGATCCTAATTCTGGAGAGGAAAGAAGGAGGAAGAGAAGGGAAAGGAAAGAAGAATCACCAACCATAGACAGCTAGTGCTTTAAGCCCTTGCACAGCCACCAGGTGGCCAGAGCATTGCTATGATACCAAAAGCAACTCTGTCCCCTGCCAAACATCCGTCCAGACATCACGAGTTAATCAAGGCGTCAGAAACATCCTTGGGGCGATGTGCCATGCTTAGCATCAGATTTATGTGTCTAACAGCAAGTTTGTCCAACCGGCAGCCTGTAGGTGGTAGGTGGCCCAGGACAGTTTTGAATGCATCCCAACACAAATTAATAAACTTTCTTAAAACATTGAGATTTGTTTTGCAATTTATTTTTAGCTCATCGGTTATCATTAGTGTTAGTATATTTTATGTGTGGGCCAAGATAATTACCCTTCTAATGTGCCCCAGGGAAGCCAAAACATTGGACACCCCTGGTCTGGAACTTTCTACCCAAATCTGCAAATACTCAAATATATACCAGACCTCACCCCCTGATTTTTGGTTCTGAAAAAAAGGGGGCACTGATGAAACTTGAGTCGGGGACTGGAGAGATTGCAGAGGAATTAGGAGAACTTTCTTCTTCTCTCCAAGCTGCTATGAAATTTTCAATAGTATCTTTCATTAGAAAGAGAGTAGGGTAAGGAATCATAAGCCTACAATGTATCAGGCAGATATTCTCTCTATTTTTGAGGTTGGGTGAGTCTGAGTGACTTGCTTCAAATCTCCCAGCCGGGAAACTGGGATTTGAACCCACATCTGCCTGGCTCAAAGCCCTCCACATCCATTGCAGCCTCTTGCTTCTCACGATATCTGTGATGCTTGAAGAACACATCTTCCCCTTCAGGGCCCCTGGGGAGGCCCACGATTCCCCTACCTTACCTTCATCAAGTGTCCTGAAGTTTCTGGGAGAAGTCATTTTACACTTTAAGGTACTATACACGTAGTAACTTGGGCCTGTGAGATTTCCAAAGACCTAAAACAATACAGTAAAACCTCAAAATTGGCCAGGCGCAGTGGCTCACGCCTGTAATCTCAGCACTTTGGGAGGCTGAGGTGGGCAGATCACTTGAGGTCAGGAGTTCAAGACCACCCTGGCCAACATGGTGAAACCCTATCTCTACTAAAAATACAAAAAAATTAGCCAGGCATGGTGGCGGGTGTCTGTAATCCCAGCTACTCAGCAGACTGAGGCAGGAGAATCACTTGAACCTGGGGGGCGGAGGCTGCGGTGAGCCAAGATCGCACCACTGCACTCCAGCCTAAGCAACAGAGCGACACTCTGTCTCAAAAAGAAAAAAAAAAAAATTGGTTTTGAAGGTGTGGGTGGCAGGAATTCTCGTCCCTGGCCTGGGTGAGCTAGAGGGGAGAAGCAAGGACATCTAGGTCCCTATCACCGCTTGCCTAGACAACTTCACAGGAAGGCCCCTAGGAATCTGAGATGGAGCAGGTGAAACTTTTACATCTAGATGGTGAGTCCAAAGGAGGTATTCAGAGGGTTGCCTTCTTCCCCTTCCTACTGCTGCCCAACGATGACCCGCAGGCTGAAAGAGCCCTTTCCTCCTGGAACTGATGTGGGACCTGGCCTGTTTGGGAGCAGAATGGTGAAAGGAATTAACATGGAAGACAAAGGGACAGGCAGCCAAGATCATTTTAGGAGGAAAAATTGCTTCATTTCTAGGCTCCTTCCCCTTTTGAAACAGATAAGTTACATCCATTATATGCTCAGTGTTTATATTCAGAACTGCAGTTCTAGCCAGGGGGGTCTCTTTCCTCTCCCAGAATTTTTTGGGCCATTTATGCATTACTCCTGAGGGAGGGCCAGTGCAGGGCAGTGACTTTGGTGTTGGTTAGAACTGGATTTGAGTCTTGGCTCTGCCATTATAAATATTGTGACCTTAGGCAAGTCACCTGATTGTTCTCTGTCTTAGTTTCTTCATCTGGAAAATGGAGGTGAAAATAGCACTGTTGTGGTGGCTGTGGAAAAGTATTTCTTTTGTTGTGGAAAAGTATTTAATTCAAACTTTTTAAGTAAAGCATTTAACACATGTCTAATATATAGGAATTATTCAATAAATGGTTTAATTCTTTTTTAAAAAACCCAAAAGTTATAGCTCCAAAATTTTAAAAGAAAATTGCAAAATTAAAAGGAATATTTAATAAAATAGCTACAGAGAAACACATGTCTGTTAGTCAACTATAACTGAAGTCAACTCTTAGTTATATATAAATACAGCATAATAAAGATTCCCAAGAATACAGTGAACCATTTTTTCTCATATTGAGTTCAGAATTACAATAATTCTTTCACATTTTTAAACAACAAGAAATGCATATCCTGTATGGAAGTGAGGTGCATTTTGATGTGTTTGATATGACATGGGGTCTCCCAGGGTCTTAGGGTCTTAGGAAGATCCCAAGGTGGTGTGAGGAACCTGGAGAAGGACAAGAGACAAATACTCATGGCAGAGACCTCTGTCCTCACCCCCTAGCTGCTCTGAGATTAAGAAAGACTAGAGCAGCCAAGGCCTGCAGCAGCCAGCCATGCCCACAACAGAGGGGCCTCTCTGGATTTCTGTATCCCTGGTTTAAACAAAGGCCCCAGCAAGCTGAGCCACCAAAGCTCTGGGGATCATGAGGAACAAAGGCAGAGGGAGAGCAGAGTGCTGACAGGGCCAGAGGCCAGAGGCCGCAGGGCTATAAAGAGGAGGGCCACAGAGCAAGTGGTACCAGATGGAGACCCAGGCTGAGCAGCAGGAGCTGGGTGAGTAAGGCCCTCAGGGTGCCCTTGCCCTTCCTCTCCTTGCTCTGCAGAGACATGCCCAGGAGAGGGCCCAGTTCTCCTGCCTAGTGTGTAGAGCCTTCTAGGGTGGCTGGAGAAGAGTGGGGAACTCTGGTGGAAGGCAGCCTTCCCTTGTCACCCCAAGAGGAGTCACTTATATAGCAATAACCACTGCCCTAGCAACTAAGGCTGGGGGATGGGCATGGGCCCCCAAGAAATGAGCAGGGAGAAGGTATGGGGGCAGGACCTGGGAAATGTTGCTTATTCAGAGATTCAGAATGGAAAAATACATTACAGAGTTTACATGCATCATTCCTGGGCCCGACACCAGCCAGGAGGAGGGCCATGAATGTCTGTCCTAAGAAACCTAATACACACCTGCCTGTCTTCCTTCTTCCCTTCCTTCCCGCTCTTTTCCTTCCTCTTTCTTGCTCTGTCCTTCCTTTTTTAAAACTCGTCCTACCATCTTTACTGTCTACCTAACCTCTATGAGCCTCAGTATCCTCATCTGTAAAATGGGGATAATGATAATTCTTAATTCATAGGCTTTATGTGAAGATTAAATGCGTCAATGCATGTAGAGCATTTAAAACAGGGCCGGACATGTAGATAGCCATTATTGAGTGTTAAGTATTATAACTCTTTTCTTCTTCACTTTCCTTCAATAAGTCTTTTTCAATGTCCCCCTGATCCCTCATCCCCACATGTGCTCAGCACGATGCTATACCAATCCCCCAGAAGACCCAGGCCTTGCCATTGAGGTGCTCACCAGGACATCCAACCAGAACACAGATTGGTACTGTGATGAGTGCTAGAAATCAAGAAAGCAAGCAAGTGGCTGTGGGCTGGAGAAGGCAGGAAAGCCTCTGAGGAGGCAAGGTCAAGGCTGGGTAGGATCTAGGAGACAGAAAAGCAGAAAGGAATGGCCGGGCGCGGCGGCTTATGCCTGTAATCCCAGCACTTTGGGAGGCCAAGGCGGGCAGATCACCTGAGGTCGGGAGTTCAAGACCAGCCTGACCAACATGGAGAAACCCCGTCTCTACTAAAAATACAAAATTAGCCAGGCGTGGTGGCACATGCCTGTAATCCCAGCTACTAGGGAGGCTGAGACAGGAGAATCACTTGAACCTGGGAGGCGGAGGTTGCGGTGAGCCGAGATTGCACCATTGCACTCCAGCCTGGGCAACAAGAGTGAAACTCCATCTCAAAAAAAAAAAAAAAAAAGAAAAAGAAAAGCAGAAAGGGGCCAGATAAGGATGAGACCGTGAAGGGTTACGAGGGAGTCTGGGGCTTGGGATCCTGGCATGGCTGGCTTGTTTGGCCAGTCACATGAGGGGTCTGGCCTAGGTGGTTGCCAAAGAGTTTATATTGCAGACAGAGGCAATGCTGTCACCTGAAAGCAAATGAGAGGACAGGGTCACAATGCTTTTCAGTGCTTTACCTGCATTATTGTTTCTGATCCTTGTTTTTTTTTTGAGATGGAGTCTCACTCTGTTGCCCAAGCTGGAGTGCAGTGGCACGATCTCAGCTCACTGCAACCTCCGCCTCCTGGGTTCAAGCAATTCTCCTGCCTCAGCCTCCCGAGTAGCTGGGACTACAGGTGTGTGCCATCATACCTAGCTAATTTTTGTATTTTTAGTAGAGACGGGGTTTCACCACATTGGCCAGGCTGGTCTCAAACTCCCGACCTCAGGTAATCCACCCGCCTCGGCCTCCCAAAGTGCTGAGATTACAGGCGTGAACCACCGTGCCCGGCCTATTATTTCTGATCTTTACAATAACTGCATGTCGAAGCTTTACCAATGGAAAAACTGAGGCTCAGGCTGGGCGCGGTGGCTCACACCTGTAATCCCAACACTTTGGGAGGCCGAGGTGGATGGATCACTTGAGGTCAGGAGTTCGGGACCAGCCTGGCCAACATGGTGAAACCCCCATCTCTACTAAAAATACAAAAACTAGCTGGACAATGGTGGTGCATGCCTGTAGTCCCAGCTACATGGGAGGCTGAGGCAGAAGGATCACCTGAGCCCAGGAGGCAGAGGTTGCAATGAAGTGAGATTGCACCACTGCACTCTAGCCTGGATGACAGAGGAAGACCCTGTCTCAAAATAGCAACAACAAAAAAAAAACAACCCCGAGGCACAGCTAGTGAGTGGCAGAGCCAGAATTCCAACCAAAGTCTGTCTTGCAGATTTCAAGTCTCCTTTACCTTTCGAGGCATTCCCTCACCTCACCCTCCTCCCCAGAGGCCACATCATTCGTGTGTGCTCTGTCTTCCAGAAACCCTTCCAACCACCAAGATGGCTCAGACCAACCCTACGCCGGGGTCCCTGGGGCCATGGAAGGTAAGCCCACCCCCATCACATCCAACAGGGCAGGGGTGAGATGCTGCACAGAGCAGGCCCCAGGCCTGTGCTCGTCCATAAGGCAGTGACTGACCAGAAAAACCCCAGTTTGTAGGAGAAAGGTCCACACAAGCTCCAGTGCTGTCGAAGGAAGGATCTCTCAGGATGTCCCATTGCACAAAGGAAGGATGACTGTGGACGCCAATGATGGGTGGGAGATGATACCTAGTTTCCTTAACTCCTCTCTCCTCCCCGCTAAAGTCATCTTAAAATACAGCAGCCCAGCAACGGTTATGTCCATGGAGAAAATGAGGGCCCATAAAGATATTTACTACTAGATCCCAAATAAATTACAGGACTCAGCCTCCCAGCCTGAGGTTGGCTTTAACCATTGGCCGAAGTGGCTGATCCTCAGGCCTCTCACTGGCCTCTCTCCAACACTCCCCACTCTCCTCATTGGGTCAACTCTGAGGTCAGCTCACAGCTTTGGGAGTGGTCCTCTGGCCAGGTCCATGAGCCAGGTTTTAGTTCAAAGTAGAAAAAGGGTTGACCATAACTCTCCTTTACACTCTAGGTTTCTATAGGGGGTGTGGCTGGAGAAGCTAAGAATCTATAAGGAGCTCCTGGGACTCCCAGAATCCTGGCCTCTGGGCCATGCTTATGAAGGAACTGTGGTGGAATGGGAGCCCATAAGTCCTTGGCCTGTCCATTGGTCTAGATACTATCCCTGGCAGACCATTTCTATCATAAACCAATCTTCCCTCCACCTCATCCTTACTCTGGGCAAATGAACACCAACCAGTGGCATTAATTCAAACCCTTTCCTGACCTGTCTACACTGGAAGAGACCTCATCAGGCATCCCAGGCTACAGCTGGTAACAGAAAGCACAGAGTCAGACTCAAGTTAAGCTGTTGACCTAGACCTCTGTTTTTCCTGATGTTCTAGCTCTCTTGTGCCATTCAATCTCATTTCAGATAACCATCTATGATCAGGAGAACTTTCAGGGCAAGAGGATGGAGTTCACCAGCTCCTGTCCAAATGTCTCTGAGTGCAGTTTTGATAATGTCCGGTCCCTGAAGGTGGAAAGTGGCGCGTGAGTATGGACTTCTGCAGAACCGCAGCCCCTTATTTCAGGTCCCTTCAGACATGGGACCATAGAGTGGGGATAGGGGAAGAAGGATGTTCCCCTAGGCTCTAGTCATTTCTCGGAGAGAGGCCTCGAAAGAAATCACTACATGCGTAATTTAGTAAGCCAAAGCTAGAAGGAACATGAGGTTCTTAGTGGCTGGGTACTAGATTTCAGGGGCTGGATAAAGAAATACATACAATGGGGTGGGGCAGTGGCAGTAATCAAAATTTTGCTTCTGGAGCTCACAGGCTGCTACCTAGGGTGCTCTCAGAACAGCCACAAGACCCTTGAGTTTTTCTTGCCTGCAGAAAATTGGTAGAGAAGAAAGTGTCAAGTGGCTGCCTCTTCATGGCTAACTCTCCTCCTGCATATCCCAGAGCAGACATTGTTAGCTAATTTCTTTATTAAAAAAAAAGCCTTAACCCCACGACTCCAGAGACGTATTAGCTCCTGATTCATCTTTCAGGCAGTTTCTGGTTGATGGTTAATCTTGGTTGAGGGAGACCCTCTCATTTTTGTCCTCTGACTCTTGGCAGAGTAGTTGAGGCCTTTATCATTAGCCTGAAAATACCTAAGGAAAAGACTCACCCTTGACTAGGCAGAATTGGCCTTGCATGTGGATAGGCTTCCACAAGTTGCTTGCCACCAAAATTAAGCTCTTCAGTCCTTTAAAAGATGTAACACTTTAAGGTGTCATCACTAACTGAGACCCAATTGTGAAAAACTAAGCTGAGTGTTTCAAGTTTTAAGTATAGGTATGGGGCACTAGGAGAAAGAACTCACAAGTCAAAGGAAAAAAAAGACTAGTAATCCATCAGCTGCTTGTTCGTCCCTGTGCTTTCTTAAGAAGACGCCAACAGGTTTGGCTTGAGCCAAAGCAATAGTCCAGGGGTGTCTAATCTTTTGGCTTCCCTAGGCCACACTGAAAGAATTGTCTTGGGCCACATATAAAATACCATAACGATAGCTGATGAGCTAACAACAACAAAAAAAACTCATAATGTTTTAAGAAAGTTTACAAATTTGTGTTGGGCTGCGTTCAAAGCTGTCCTGAGCTGCATGCAGCCCTTGGGCAACAGGTTGGACAAGCTTGCAATAGTCAGTCACTAGATCCTGAAACAGGTAGAGAATAGGTGATTTGGAGAAAAAGAAAAAAAAAATTTTTTTTTGAGACAAGGTGTCACTCTGTTGCCCAGGCTGGAGTGCGGTGGCACAATCATGGCTCACTGCAGCCTCCACCTCCAAGCCTCAACCCTCAGCCCCCTGAATAGCTGGGACTGCAGTAGTGGGTCACCACGCCTGGCTAATTTTTGAGTTTTGTAGACAGGGTTTCGCCATGTTTCCCAGGCTGGTCTCCAACTCATGGGCTCAAGCGATCTGCTTGCCTTGGCCTCCTGAAGCGTTGGAACTACAGGCGTGAGCCACCATACCCAGCCAGGAAATATAATTTTAGATTGGCTTTGCTAATACACTTCACTCAGACCAGTGAAGTAGATAGACCTTTTCAGTGATAATCCCCAAACAAATATTACATTCACTAACCTGCTTAGTATACCTGTCAACTCATTCCTCAACTCTTGTGACAAATTACTTTGTACAGCTCTACTGGGATTAGCTTGGTATTTTACCCCACTATTAACTTATCTAAAACGAAAGATGCCTTCTCCCCAAGGCCATATAGGCTTTGAACACCATGAACAAACACTACATGTCTTTGGCAGCTGGATTGGTTATGAGCATACCAGCTTCTGTGGGCAACAGTTTATCCTGGAGAGAGGAGAATACCCTCGCTGGGATGCCTGGAGTGGGAGTAATGCCTACCACATTGAGCGTCTCATGTCCTTCCGCCCCATCTGTTCAGCTGTGAGTCTCTGAAATTTCCACTTCTGTGCATATGAGGGATGGGACAAGAGGGTGTGGACAGACTGACGTTCATGCTATTTCTCATCAGTTATGCTGAATGTGGCAGGAAAAAAGACAAAAGTAAAAAAAGAGAAAACATCACTTTCTTCACTAAGCCTGCTATTTGATTTTTCTCCACCAGGTGGTACTTCCCTTAAGCTAAAACTAAGGGTCTTACAGGTGGCAGTAAGTGGATACTCAAGAGCCCAGTAAACTTGTGAAACACTAGTAAATGAGTGAAAGTGCTTACCTTGCAGCAAAAGGTGAATCCTTGGCCAGTTAAATTTCAATCTGTGTAACACTTTTACTGCAGAAACAGGAAGATGCTGAAGTAACCTTTCAGTAAGTGGGAATGACTGAAGAAATAGGCAAGTCTTCCAGTATCGATCTACATTGATTGATAATAATCTTCTTGTTCTGAACACTTAAGTATTACTCAATAATGCATCAGGCTGGGATGTTTCTGGTCTTTGGAAACAGTTCAAGCAGAAAGCAGGATGACCTTAAGGGGTGTGTTGAAAATGATCCCTGTATTAGGAGTTAGGTTGGGCTAGACCCTTTCCAAATATTCAGTCTATGTGTGAGTTTCTCGTGATTTTGGTTAATAATCTCACCTCGGTTCAAAGTCTTGCCAAAATTCAACTGGTGGAGAAGTTAACCTAAATAGCTCTAATCCAAATAAATAGTTCCCTGTCTGGAAATTATTTCAATCTCACTTTTAAAAACATTTCATTTGCCCACCCTAAGGTATAACTGACATACAGTAAAATGCACAGATCCTAAGTGAATATTCTCATCAGTTTTGAAAAATATATATATCCATGTAACCAACACCCTAACGATATAAAGAACATTCCATCATAGTTCCCTGGTGTCCCTTTCCACTCAATCGCTCCCCTACCACTTTCTATTACCAAACAGTTTTGTCCATTTTTGAAGTTCATATAGGTTAGTCTCTGCCTTTTTAATGCTTGTGTAGTAGTCATGTCCCCTACTGGACATACAAGTTATTTCCAACAACACACATACACACGCAAGCGCACACATACATATTTGGGCTTACTTTTTGTATTAATTTGTGAGATCTTTTGTCACATTAGTGAATATTAATCCCTTGGTTGGCTGCATTTTGCTAGTACTTTTTCTCACTGTCAAATCCTCTTCATTATTCCAAAATAGTTATCAGTTATTTGTACATTCTAAATGTTATGGTATTTACATTGGAATAAACAAAATTATGGGCTACTGTTTTCTCACAAATCTGTTGCCTTAATCTTTTTAAATTATCATGTGCTTCCTTGTGTAATCCAAAAAAGTGTTTCAATTTTGAAAAACATGAAGAATGATAGCCATAGCACTAGTACTAGACATTTTTAAACAATTTCTGAATTACAGAATCATAAGGAGTCTAAGATGACCATCTTTGAGAAGGAAAACTTTATTGGACGCCAGTGGGAGATCTCTGACGACTACCCCTCCTTGCAAGCCATGGGTTGGTTCAACAACGAAGTCGGCTCCATGAAGATACAAAGTGGGGCGTAAGTACAAAAACAGGGTTGGAATATACTTCAAAGTAACTCCTGGGGTTGCATCAATGGTTATGTTTTAATCAGATTTCACACATATCGGTATAGATGTCACATTCTAGTTCTACATAATTTTGAATCTCAAGTTCTTTATACCAACTACCACTTAAGGTTGCAGATTTCTCTCCCCCAGACACGCCTCTATGGAAGAATTTACATTGACTACTTATATCTCTTTTGATGATTAAGGCTAATTAACTAGCTATAGCCATATTATGCTTACAAATAGTGCCTGACACATTTAGGATGGCTATTTTTTCTAAGCCTAAAAGCATCTCATACCATTGTGTTGAGTAAAGAGGCTCAGGTTTTGGGGTATTAACCAGATTCCTAATTAGTTTTAATAATGAAATGTACTTTGAATTTCCTAGCTGGGTTTGCTACCAATATCCTGGATATCGTGGGTATCAGTATATCTTGGAAAGTGACCATCACGGAGGAGACTATAAACATTGGAGAGAGTGGGGCTCTCATGCCCAGACTTCGCAGATCCAATCGATTCGCCGAATCCAACAGTAGCTTATTAAAAGCTCCAAGTACGATCATTCCTCAAGCATGAGACCTTGCTAAGCACTCTAGAATAAGTTTTATGTTCTGCTCACAGACATTGCTTTCAAATGTTAGCTGCTGAAATCCACAATAAACGTCATTAAAAAAAAAACAACTTTGTAGACTCAATTAACTACCATGCTTCACATAAATCACACCTAAGTGGATGAGAACTTTTTTTTTTAGATGTTTTGCTCTTGTTGCCCAGGCTGGAGTGCAATGGCGCTATCTCGGCTCACCATAACCTCCGCCTCCCGGGTTCCAGTGATTCTCTGGCTCAGCCTCCCGAGTAGCTGGGATTACAGGCATGCACCACCACACCTGGCTAATTTTGTATTTTTAGTAGAGACGGGTTTCTCCATGTTGGTCAGGCTGGTCTCGAACTCCCAACCTTAGGTGATCCGCCCGCCTCGGCCTCCCAAAGTGCTGGGATTACAGGTGTGAGCCACCACGCCCGGCCTGTGGATGAGAATTTTTGTTGTTGTTGAGACAGGGTCTCACTGTCACCCAGGCTGAAGTGCAGTGTCGATCTCCTGGGCTCAAGTGATCCTCCTGCCTCAGCCTCCTGAGTAGTTGGGACTACAGGTGCCTGCCACTATGCCTGGCTAATTTTTGTACTTTTTGTAGAGATGAGGTCTCACTATGTTGCCCAGGCTGGTCTCGAATTCTTGGGCTCAAGTGATCCACCCACTGTGGCTTCCCAAAGTGCTGGGATTACAGGTGTTGAGCCACTGTGCCCGCCTGGATGAGAATTTTTTAAGTCAAGCTTCCATAAAACTCCACATTCTCTTTTGTGTCCTTGCAAGTCACTCACCAGGCCAAGGACAATTATTCCTTATCTCAAAGAACAATAAAGCATATCACCTAAATGTTATCAATCTCTATAGCGACTGACACTTTTGGTAAATGTTTTTATGTCCTTTCCTCCCGTCTCCTGCTCTTTCTAATAATGTTGAAGTTGGCATTGATTTTCCTTTCACCTTGTGACAAATCAGTACTAAAGAAACAGGAAGTTTCTCCAGTGTGTACTGCCACATATTTCAACACAAAGTTACGAATAAATCCAGAATCTTGGCAGCTTAACATTCTAGTTGCTCAACTGCTTAGCTCAATTTTGATTTATTTCAATTGGAAGAGCATAAGGCTTAATGTCCTGCAAAAAGGCAGGATAGCTCTGGATTTTTCAATAAGCAAGCTAATTCTAAGCACTGTAAAAACCTGTATGATTAAAAAAATTAAAAAAAATCATAGGACCATAGTATACTTAAGACTTAAATTCTTCACATATTTGACCCTTTGGAAACAAATCATTATCAATGTCACAAACTTAGTTTTCAGTTTTTTGTTTTTTTTTTTAACTTTTTATCAGCTGAATTTAAGATTAGTCAGTAAAGACTTTTTAAAAAACTAAAGCACACAAAAGATAACAAACACCTCAGAAACTTTAAAATTTTTTATTCAACAATGTACACTTATTGTCTCTCAATTTGATCTACAAATTTCTCAAGTTTTTTTTCTGATAAAATAAGTAAATCTGGATATGGTTGTAGAGTGTTGGTAATTTATATTTTTAAAACACCGAACATGATGAAGACATCAATAAAGGAAGATCATCACGTAACTGACACTTCCTCAGAATCCATGACATCAGAAACAGCTACAGCAAACACCTAAGCATTTAGCAAAAGGGAAAATTTCTGGTCACTGTTCTTATATCTAGAAAAGACCTATATTTTTGACTGGGCAAAACAAACATTGAAACTTTTTTTTGAGGGGGGGGAACATCCTTTAACGTAACTGTACTCCACTTATTATCCATTCCCCCAGATTAAGAGGTAACTCAGCTCCTAAGTGCCTCTGCACAAGACAGAAATTGCTTTGCTCTTCTAGTAGGTTCTAAGACTGAACATAAGTGAACTATTGACAGATGCGGAAGAGGAACCATAGCCATCTAAGATGATGCTTGCTACACTCCTGCATTTCTGCCTTTTAAGACCAGGCAATTAATTATGGGTCACCTTTTGAGTCTTAACCGGATAACTTAGTTTTTAACTGCCACTATCAATGAAGATACATATAGAAGGGTTTTGCTGTGTCCTCAAAGGCAACAATATACTTGATGAAGAAGTAACCCTCTTCTGTATATTGAAAAAGGTATAAAATAGAAATATTTATTTTATATGTAGGAGCATGGGGAAAATGCTATCAGTAATATCTTCTACTTAAACATATTAGCCTCTCCTACAAAGGTCCTGAAGCAATTAAAAAAAAAACAACTTTAAAAAAGATGATTTGACAAAACCTGGGTAGTACATCTACACATTATAAGTACACATACACAAAGTAAAGCTATTTAGTACATGCAGATTGCAGCACTTGAACCAAATGTACGCAATTTCTAAACTTGTTCTAATCAGCTTGGGCAATGTTTTAAAAGATACACGTTATCTTTAAAACAACCTGTGCTTTGATCTTACAAACAACTGAATAATTCTAATCTCAAGCCAGTCAATTCAGTCAACTAAATTTATGCTAAAGCAATAAAGCTAAAGGTATCCTACCTTTAAACCAGCTTTAAGACATAAAATCGTCACCAAGTTCCATATGACAAAAAAGAGTCTTTCAGTTTGAATTACTTTCCATTTCTATTTGATCAAATAAACCAAAATATTACTAAGGAAGAACATCCAATGATTTGTAAAGCTGATAAAACTGCCCTGTTTCAAGAAAAGCCCTTTAATAGATACAAGTCAAGCTCTTGTTTAAATTGAACTTTATTAAAATAGGTGCCAGTTTTCCTCTCTCCTAGTTCCACTGATGAGCTAGCCCAGAACTATATAACTTTGAGCCAAGTTTCCAAAGATGGTAAAGCTAAGAACAGCAAAGTAGTAAGGATAAATTGGTCACTTTTGGTAATGACACACAAATTAAACTTTCAGAACATGTGCATAGCTTTATTCATCTACTTAGATCTAACCTTTTCACGGAGCTTCGGCAAAATTTGAGTGTGCAAAATGCATTTCTAAAACGTAATGCAAGCAAAGCTTTCACATTTACACTGGCAGGAAATACAGAGAGAAACTAACAAGTCACATTAGGGAAAATTCAGATCTTTTTTTTTTAATGACAAGAATTGCACAGTTTATTATTTTGAGACAATTGTTGCAGACATAAATATTTAAAATTTTCTAAGCAAGGTGCTTTTAACAAAATTTTTAAAGTTGGAAAGAGCTGATAACTTGGATCATAGCTCACACAGAATTCCAAATTAAAGTGGACTCCATTATCTCCCTATATTTTGCAAACAATGCTTTGTATAACACTTCTTTAAAACATTAAAAGAGACAGCAAGCTGAAACTTTTTTCAAAGCACACAAGAAATGTTTACTTGAAGAAGGTGCTGAGGGGAGAAGAAAAGGGAGTGAATAATCCTTTTACTATTTCCCACTACAGGACAGCCACTAACAGACTAAGAACAAAAAAGATACAACAAAAAAAGTAAATCACTTCCCCAGCTTATAAAATAGTTCCAGTTTGACAAGATCTGTAACTTTAAACAGAGAGCACCAGTTGGGCAATAGAATGAGCATTTCATACTGCATAAAAATTAGTGAGGTGGTAAGAACCATCAACTATCTCAGGCATTACTACATGGCGTTTCCAATTTTTTTTTTAATATACATGCAAGGCACATTGATATAAAAATAGATCTCTGGCCAACAAATATATTAAATAAGCAAATTAAAATTTTGGCTTTGCGATATTGGCAACATCAAAATATAACCAGATAGCTTTGGCCCACACATCTTTCTCATTCCTCCACCTCATTCGGTGTTTCCCACCCATTATTTTGGGTTCAATCACCTTCAAGTTTGGGTATGTGCTTGAGAAATGACTTATCTTCTTGTCAAGTAGCATTCACTAAAGTTTTCCTTTGCTAAGTAAAAAGACAAGAGAAACAGATAGTTGGAGTTTTGATTGATTTGATTTAAACTAAATCTGATTGGTTCAGGGCAGCATTATTTCTCCTTTATATACAAACAAAAAATAAGTCCCCAGCTTACACAGACAAATGTTTTCTAAAAGATCAGCAACAAATCAATGACACCACGTCCTTTAAGCCATTCTTCCCAATTCCTCCTTCTGAGGCAGAGAGAGGGAGTAATAGAAACAAAGCTAAGATTTAAACTATTTTCAGTAGTAGAAGACATTTAAGGCCAAAAAGTGTACTATTAACAGAATTCTTATATTCCTAAGTTATTGTCCTTCATAGGACAATATCAGCCAATTAGTTACTTGTACTGATTCCCTCCCAAA
This sequence comes from Pongo pygmaeus, assembly GCF_028885625.2. Taxonomy (NCBI): domain Eukaryota; kingdom Metazoa; phylum Chordata; class Mammalia; order Primates; family Hominidae; genus Pongo; species Pongo pygmaeus. The sequence continues at coordinate 45,294,195 of NC_072392.2, forward strand.
GAGAATTTTATAATTCACTCACTCTTGTTAGTGGCTGTGCTACACGAAAGGTATCAAAGCAACCTATGGTATATGTATGGTATATAGTAATGTAAAAAGTGCATCACATTCTTGATTTTCAGTTTCTCATAGCAGCAGCAGGATTAATCTAAGACAGAAAACAGGTGTATTTTCATTCTTAAAATGCAACAATATCTAATGAAATGTGTTCAAGATCATGAAAGGATCCTCCTCTATGAAGGATAAATGAAAACAGATTAATAATAATAGACAAACAGGGTAAACTAAAGGCATTCATTCATATTTACATATTAAAACCACTTTTGTTAACACCAAATCTTTACATCTAGCAAAAGAAATAAGCATTTTAAGAATAAAGCAGACATCACTAAAGCAGTATGCATTTTCAGAGCCTTTGATTAGCACCTGAGGAAAAAAGGGTACATGGAAAGCTATGTAATTTGCCCTCAAGTTAGTCCGTTGGTCTGAAGAGTACAACTTTGATATGCACTGAAAGTAAAACTAAACTGGAAAATAAATGTTTGTAGTTAATTTAATAAGGCTGTAGAAAAGAGATACTTGGCCGGGTACGGTGGCTCACACCTGTAATCCCAGCACTTTGGGAGGCTGAGGCGGGCAGATTGCCTGAGGTCAGGAGTTCGAGACCAGTCTGGCCAACATGGTGAAACCCCGTCTCTACTAAGAATACAAATTAGCCAGATATGGTGGTGTGTACCCGTAATCCCAGCTACTCAGGAGGCTGAGGCAGGGGAATTGCTTGAACCAGGGAGGTGGAGGTTGCAGTGAGCCAAGATTGCGCCACTGTATTCCAGCCTGGGCAATAGACAGTCCGTCTCAAAAAAAAAAAAAAAAAGGCGGTGGGGGGATACTGCAGTATTATAAAATGGCTTTAGAACTCTGGACATAACAAAATTTTATGTAAAATAGGTAAGTCTGAATCAGCAATCCCATCACATATGAGGATGGCTGTTCCATAGTTTCTAGCCCATAACTGATTTACCATTCCCAATAATGCAAGAGCAACATACCAATCATGCTGCACTGGGTGTTTTTATTATGCAGACAACCGAAAATTCTATTCGCACTATTGCTGGCATCCTTTAACTACTTTAAGACCTTTCTTGAGCAGCAAAACAGTGTGAAATATAAAACTCAGTAGAGCAATGCTTTTGAGTGGAGCCAATGATTCATCACTCTCCCAGGTGGTCCTGGTTCTCACACAGGTGATGTATACTTTAAAAGAAACATTTTAAGATACCAAAACAGAAGCCCACCCTTTTCACCATGAAAGAATCTTGGTGCTCTGTTGATTAATTACATTAGTAAAAATAACATCGATATTAAGAACTAATGTTAAGCTATGTGCCTCTGGCAAACTTACAGCAGCTATTTATGCTTCTAGTCTTTTCCTCTGCCTCTCCCTTTTAAACAAATTATCAAAATTTTGTGGCGGGTAAGGGGAGAAGAGCAAATCCTACGTTTTCCTTTCAAATCCAACAGTTAAGTCATGGGTAGGGTTATTAAGATACTGCCCTATCAGACTCTACCTTGACTGGTGTGGCATCAACCCCGATCTGACCATAATGACCTATTTGTCCTATAACATAACTGTTCTGCACAGCTAACATATTTATACAAGAGGGATCAGCTGTTGTTGAGGATGTGGCCCAGTGGCATAACTATACTAATAATACCTGGAAATTGGACTTTTAACCTATTTCTCTGAAGAGAGCCTTGCAGGAATGACTCCCTCCTTATTTACAGTGGAATTAAAATTGAGTAAAGTCCATTTCCAATAGCCATTTGCCAGTAGCCATTTAACACATGACAATTTCACACTAAATGGCTTATTTTAAAAAGTTTACAGCAATTACAAAAGATAAATCATTAGATGCCTCTGATGTGGGGAAGCAACAAGCCTAACAACCAAGTATGATATTATCACTATGTAATGTTTTTTCAAAATTTTGTATTGTGGACAACTCCCATAGTTAAGGTTTGTCATATTTTCCCTACAAACTGTTATTTGTAAAAACAATGCAGCACTTTTCCTTTATGAAGTTTCTGCAGATTGAGTAATGACTAGGTAAGCAGATGATTAAGGAGGACAACAAAATTCTAAAATGGAGAAACTCTCTGGCCATTTATTTCAAAGAAAAAAACAATCTGTCATTAAATTCCTAGTTATTGGCTATCCCCTCCTAGAAAGTAAAGGAGGAAGAGCTGGCTACTACAGATGCTGTAAATACACTTTATGTGAAGGTTCATTACTAAGGAGGTTAGAAAAAAGGCTATGTAATTAACTTCAGTTCAGCAAAGTGGGGGTGAATAAAGAGAAAGATAATACACCCTGTGTATTTTGTGGGAAAGGGGGATTATTGAGGACACCTACAAGAGTGGTATGTGACACAGAAGCCTACAACAATGAAAACAGATTTAAAAAGAAATCTTCACCCATAATTAGTATCTTCATAGCTATTAAAAAAATAGGTCATAATTTCATTCTTAGTGCCATTTTTCAATACTACCCTTTTAAGGATTTAAACCACCTGACTTTTTTCTGTGTAATGAAAACAAATGGCACAAAATAAATACAAGTTCATTCTCTGAATACTAATGTCTTATACACATTCATTTACTAATTTTTAATATCTCCATCTTTTCCTCACACACACTCAACACACACATACATACATACACACACGCACACACACCCCTTTTTCAGTCTTTATAATGGAGGGATGTTAAAAATCCCCTCTAGACTGTATTTGGTTTATGCTACAGTACTAATACTCTGAGTTGAAGGAAAATTCTTTATACCAAACAATAACACGTTATTTAAATGTGCTAAATTAATCATAGCTGAAGTTTTAGAAGCTTACACAAAATAATCAGAAAACAGATCAACTCTTAAGATTTTTTTTTTAATAAGTGCTCTGTAAGGAATTGTGTGAGGACCTAAGGAGAAAGATTGCAACAAATAGAGTTAAGTGTTACCAAACAGCACAAAGAGATTTGTCCCAAAGTCCTGCTTGTACCTAGGCAATTAAGTCTATTAACCTAATGCCCCCAAAATACTGACAGTTAATATGATGGGGCACTAGGGTTCTCAGAAAGTTAACAGACATTCCTAACTACATACCTGTAACCATATAATCAAGATTTCAGTGGAGAAATCAAAGTGAAATGTTGCATTGTTTCATTTACAAGTGAGACTCTCAAAAACCTTTGGACAGACAGAGAAGTGATACATTCTTTTTGGCTTCTCTGAACACTGAGGCCTGAGGGATATGGAAGGAAATTAGAAAAGCAATAGCTTTCTAAAGATGTTTAATCAAGTGTTGCTTCTAAGTTAAAAAGCCCAATTCATGTGGGGGCTGGGTTTGTTGTTTTTTCCTTTTCAAATATATATTCATTCAACCTCTGTATGTCACAAACCCAGAAAGTTTCTTGTGAGTTGTGAGACAGAAGAACTTTAAAATTCCAGGCAAGCAAAATGGACATTTAAAAAAGGGGACTGGAGAAGGGAATCTGGCCCTAAGGCGACAAGTGGTTACACAAGGCAATTGAACACACAGCAGAACTTTAAAACCTGTAAAACAAACTGGAGCCTTTTTTCCCTTTAATCAACCTTATATGTCTTTTTTTTTTTAACTTTTTGAAAATTTTTATTTAAAAAAACACAAAAACACAGACTTTTTTCACTTCAGTTATGTGGTATGTTGCATTTTCCAGTTTGTTCAATGCTTTAAAGCTCAAGGATGCCTCTGCTTTCAATTGTACATGGGCCTGAAGCATCCTAGCTTTTGGCAAGCAGGCAGGAGACTCAACAAAAATCAAAATAGGAACAAGGCAGACTAAATGCAGGGCACATCTGTAAACATATTATACATTTGAAAATTACAATATCAGTAAAAGTGATACAGTTTACAGGTGAAATGAAACTATCTGGAACTGGCCTACCACAAGTTTCTGAACCTGGACTGATACAATAAGTTATTTTATATATATATATATATTATGTATAAAAAAAAGTTTTGTTTACATCAAGTGGAATTGGCAATCCATGCTTATACTTTTAAAATCTAAGCAGGGCAGAAATCCAGACTAAAAAGATAGTTACTCTATTCTATGTTGAGTCCAACAGCTTCTTTCATGAACTACTTCTTTTAAAAGCCTCAAATAATCAACAAAACAAGAAAACCCATCCATACTACAGTCACTCAAAACCGGATATTTCTAGGGGTAGAGCAAAAGTAGTTACTTTCTCCCCAAATACCCCAGGGGATCCAGTCTACTTTTATCAGAAGACTACAACTCTTTATATAAATGCCCTGATATTTTAACCTGTATTTGACATACATGGATATACTAATTTCTGTGTGTGTGATGTGATGCTGTGTCAGGCCAGACAACTTGTTATTATGCTACTAACATCACCCAATCTCAATTGGACCCTTAATTTCTGCACACACACACAAAAATTTATTTTAGCATGCTATACACAAGCTGCAGTGCAACAGGATGGCAATGTAATGATAAGACAGGGCTAATGCTCTTCTCTGCCCCAAAGAAAATTTCCAGAATTTCACATTATTTTCCTTAAAAACCCATCTTGCTCTAGTAATAAAATATATTTATTAAGATATAATTAGAAGCTAACAAGCTCAGAAGTATAGTTTGCATGAAAACACACCTTCTACAGTCAGGGTTTATTACCTTCTCACTGGCTAAAAACATGAAAAGTTTTAGTTTTCATGGACTTTTTTCTTCCCCTTTTAGATTTTGCTGAGAAATTAAAAGATAATTTACAGAAAGGTCTAAGTTTGTCTTAAATGTTTGATGAAAAACAAGGAAAACAGCACATTTAGTGTTAGTGACAGAGAGCAAGTCTGGAGCACCTACAGTTGAAAAGCAGAATATATTTTTGCTCCCAGTTATACAATTACATTAAAATATGGGCACAGGAATATTTTTCCAGATTGTATATCTAAGCCAATTGCTTGTTCTGCAACTTTTCTTTAAATGACACGCATAGATTCTTCAGTTGTTAAAGTCCAATATGTAACCGAAGCCAAGTTAACTATGTACCATCAACGATTCCAGAATTGTAGAACTTCAATGCCCTCCCCTATCCCCACCCCACAAAAAATAAATGGAAAGAAATAAAGTATTTCCCCAACACCCCACAGAGGCCGCTTAACTCCTGGCAAGACATGCAAATCATATTCGCTAAAAAAATACACCCTGCTAACTTCAAGGCATTTATCCAGCATTCTCGCAGGGCTTAATTAAAGTAAAACCAAAAAGATCAAGGGAGGAGTGGGGGGAAAACGTTGAATCATTCTGGGTTCCCCGTGATTAGTGTATCACTTCAGTCACAGAACAAGATACAAAGATCTTTTAAGTGGATTTGCCTTTCCAGTGGGTCATTTGTTGCCCAAGTTGATGACAGCAGGAACTTTAGAACCACACTTGTTAAGTCTGTATTCATTAATCACTTGCATTCACACTTAAAAACAAAAACTAACAGAAAAAAAAAAAACCTATTCAGTACCGGAGATTAAATAACCATGTGTAGTCTCTTGAAATAAATTTGATTCCTTAAGAAGTCTAATTACTTTCAGTTGCCTTTTTTAAATAACTATATATATATATATGTATATATATATATTTGTATATATTATCCTGTGATTCTACTTATGGTTCCTCTGCTGCGTTGAAGATCTAGGAGCATAAAAGCCTTGTGTCCCCCATGAACGATGGCTCTAATGCTGCAGAAAGGTTACGAATAGGCAGTCTGGTCCTTCATTGATCTGGACTATCCATGGCTTCATTGTAAGTGATTATCCTTTTGGGATCTAGAAAGGTTAAAAAAATAAATAAAAATAAGGTCTAGAATCTCAAAATGCCCATATTCCGATAACAATCCCAAACAACCATCATTTAAACTGCCCAATTTTTTTATGAAAACAAAACTTCAAGCGCATTTCCTCTTTGTACTAACACATGTATGATCCAGTTTCTCAACCTGGAAGTAGCTATTTGGAATTCCAATGAATTCCAAGTACAGGATCCTCTAGCCAGTGAGGGCCTCAACTCCTACAGATCAGAGATGGTTGAGTTCACTTAAGGGTTTTATGTACTTCTACTGATTACAAAAGCAGTGTATTTGAAAACAGCAGCCAAAGAAAAGTTTGTCACCAATAATCCAATATTAAAAGAAACACTTGGATTTTTCTTTTGCTGTTCTCAGCAATGAAGTCAAAATTTATTTTAACCAGTGTGGGAACTATCTAAGTAAAACCTGGCACCAAAAACTTGACGTTAAATTAATTAGCAAAACTACCAATTCAGTCCTAATCAAGGCTTACTCAATTTCCCATAGTAACATCAGCCTTTATTCTCAGCACTAACAAAAGACTATGGATCTTTCAGATTCAAAACATAAAACTGTTAGAATGTGTCTGGAAAAAGACTCCAGGGTTATTCTAAATTCTTACTATTTAGCTGTGTGCTCCCCTCTTCTGGAGGGGCACTGTTTTTATTATATATTATTTTATTATATTATATATATATACACACACACATATATAATTTCCACCTATCCTAAGAACTTTTTCAAGTATACATGCTTTAAAAAAAAAAAAAGCCAAGTCAATACAACTGGTCACCCAATGGAAAATTTTAAAGGCCTGAAAATAATATCAGAAAAACTCAAGTCCACTTCAGCTAAGAATCAATCTAGTTTAGTCCAGAGATAATATAATATCCTTTCTGGGACTCCTAGGGCCACCTACTGGAAATCTGCCATGAAGAAGATGCTCATTCCTAAGAGTTAACGGCCATTTTACAGTAAAGACAGGTAGGTCTACTTTGCAGGGTATATTTTCTTTTCCTTTTTTCAGACGAAGTTTCGTTCTTGTTGCCCAGGCTAGAGAGCAATGGCGTGATCTCAGCTCACTGCAACCTCCACCTCTCGTGTTCAAGCGATTCTCCTGGCTCAGCCTCCCTAGTAGCTGGGATTTACAGGCATGTGCCACCATGCCTGGCTAACTGTTTTAATAGAAATGGGGTTTCACCATGTTGGCCAGGCTGGTCTTGAACTCCTGAACCTCAGGTGATCCACCTGCCTCTGCCACCCAAAGTGCTGGGATTCCAGGCATGAGCCACCGTGCCCAGCCTGCAGGGTGTATTTTCTAGTCTATGTTTTTTTCATTTGTTTGGTAAGATACAGAGAAAGTAACTCCAGAAGAAAGAGCAATGTTGGGAAATCAGTGGAACCTACATTCTAGTCCTGCCACTTTCTAGTTCACAGGAACCTCACTGGGCCTCACTTTCCTAATATGTAAAATAAGAGAATTTCTGCACATTTCAAGTCCTGAAATTCTAGGAATTTCACATCCATCTGAAATTCACTTATATTAATTAGCAAAGTAAATGAGGAATAGGATACAATTCAGTTACATGGCTCTAAAAACCCAAATCTATTGTGACTACTACAAAACTCTCACTTTATTTCATGTATTCCACAATAATCATATTTTAATATATTCAGGAGGAAGGCACACAATAATTAGGATAATCTATTTTAATTTCTAACCATCTTTTCAGAGAATATCCAGCCCAGATAAGGCTCCTATAACAGCTAATATTTTTTGGAACTATGAATTTCAATTCTTAGGCTATTTGTTGTCTACCACACAAATACAGAGAAAAACTAGCCAAAAGTGGAAATACTTATTCTTGTTGGTTTCCTACATTAATAACATTTATGGCTTGTCTTACTTTCATAATCAGGAGGGGAAAAAAATCATTCATATCTTCATCTAGTAGGTAAATAATACTTTCATCTGTTTTTTTCACTTACAGTATGGTAGTGTCTTTTTGTTGCTGTTTTCTTTTTTCATATTCACTCTTAATACTATCTTTTTTTTTTCTTTGAGATGGCGTTTCGCTCTTGTTGCCCAGGCTGGAGTGCAATGGCAGAATCTCGGCTCACTGCAACCTCTGCCTCCTGGGTTCAAGCTATTCTCTTGCCTCAGCCTCCCCAGTAGCTGGGATTACAGGCGCCTGCCACCACGCCCAGCTAATTTTTGTATTTTTAGTAGACAGGGTCTCACCATGTTGGCCAAGCTGGTCTTGAACTCCTGACCTCGGGTGATCCACCCGCCTCAGCCTCCCAAAGTGCTAGGATTACAGGCATGAGCCACCGCGCCTGGCCCTACATTTTTTTTTTTTTTAATTTAAAAAATAGAGATGGGGTCTGGCTATGCTGCCCAGGCTGGTCTTGAACTCCTGGACTTCAGCAATCCTCCCACCTTGGCCTCCCAAAGTGTTGGGATTACAGGCATGAGCCACCCTGCCCAGCTGCTAGTGCCTTTTGATTGCAGTTATTAAATAACTCAAAATACAAAGTCTATTTGGTAAATTACCACCCATCTGTTAATCCCACCCAAAAATAATGTCCAGTGGTTACTTATTAGTGATATTTTAAGTAATCTAATCATTCTTACCTTGCTTCTGCAAATTCCAAATAGATTCCATTTCTGCAAAGAAAAAAAGAGAATTACATACTAAGTTTTGGTGAGCAAAGTCTGAAGCGATGCTTTTCATTTTAAATCTAAAAATCCTAGACTGATTACTGCCAGACTGGAGGTAGGGTTGAAAATGGCAAAATTCTATGAAGTTCAGACAAAGCATTCATATTTTCCTAAAATTTTTTTTCTTTTAAAGAGACCGGGTCTTGCTCTGTTACTGCAGCCCCAAACTCCCAGGCTCAAGTTATCCTCCCACCTCAGCTTCTCAACCACAGGCGCATGCCATCACACCCAGCTAATTTTTTTTCTTTCTTTCTTTTGGTAGAGACAGAGTCTGTTGCCCAGGCTGGTCCTCCTGCCTCAGGCGTGAGCCTGGCTCCTGTAATTCTTTTTTTTTTTTTTTTTGAGACTGAGTTTCACTCTTTGTTGCCCAGGCTGGAATGCAGTGGCCCGATCTCGGCTCACTGCAACCTCCGCCTCTCGGGTTCCAGCAATTCTCCTGTCTCAACCTCCCGAGTAGCTGGGATTACAGGTGCCCGCCACCACGCCCAGCTAATTTTTTGTATTTTTAGTAGAGATGGAGTTTCACCATGTTGGCCAGGATGGTCTTGAACTCCTAACCTCAGGTGATCTGCCCACCTCAGCCTCCCAAAGTGCTGGGATCACAGGCGCGAGCCACTGTGCCAGCCCCGCTGGCTCTTACAATTCTTAAGTGTCATGTAGATTATTATAATCTGAAACCAAACTGCCAGAATAATTTTGTCTTCACAAATTGCAAGGATATGCAAGACACATGCTACAGATAAGATAATACTTCTCATAACAGCTCATCATTATTTAAAAAACACCAAGTATTTCTTGGTAATCCACTGACTCCTCAATAAGGTGCCGAAATTTTTTGAACAAAGCATTCAACAAATTTGACTAATTAAAATTGATGTTTAATTAGTTTAACCATTCAGGCAAGTGGTTCTAACCTCTAAACCACACCTCTTTTTAATTTTTATTTATTATTATTATTTTTTTACCCCCGACACGGAGTTTCACTCTTGTTGCCCAGGCTGGAGCACAATGGCGCGATTTCGGCTCACCATAACATCCGCCTCCCGGGTTCAAGCAATTCTCCTGCCTCAGCCTCCCGAGTAGCTGGGATTACAGGCATGCGCCACCATGCCCAGTTAATTTTGTATATATTTTTTTTTAGTAGAGACGGGGTTTCTCCTTGTTTGTGAGGCTGGTCTCGAACTCCCGACCTCAAGTGATCCGCCCACCTCAGCCCCCCAAAGTGCTGGGATTACAAGCATGAGCCACCACGACCAGCTCTAACCACACCTCTTATTTTAACCTTTAAGGTCAGAATGCCAATCCACATCTATTATTAATGGCACATAATCGTTTGTTCTAATTTCATCCAAAATGTCTACAATGTGCTTAGTTTGGCATCTTAAAATAAGAAAATTATGTACATGCACAAATTACAGTGACATGCACAGAGAATGCAGTTAAAAACTCTACCTGTGATACATGAAAGCTTCAGGAGGCTATATACAGTCAACAGTAATTGACTATTACAGAAGAAACAAAAATTGGACCTTGAAAGGAAATATTCTATCTGGAGATTAACACAAACTACTTAGTAATAGAAATGAACATAACAAATGTTAAGGATAAGTAGTCTTCTGTGGTAATAAAACTATCATTTTGAAAGGACAAAAAGATTATTTTAACCCTGCTTAACTATTATGTGTAACTACATTCAATTTAACAGCAATTAATTATTAAAGAAAAGTAAAACTGAAACTCATTAAGATGGGATACATCTAGACTTGGGTTACAGTTAAGGCACAACATAATCCCTCTGTAGGACAAAATAAGACACAGATGTAAAATGATTACTTTCTGATTGTATGTGTATAAACAGGGGCAGGAAATGGTAGAATCACATTCCTATCTCTCTCCCTACTCCCCTAGCAAAAATTAAAACTCTGTGTAAAAACCATTTTTTTTTTTGCACAGGGGGACAAGGTCTTGCTCTATAGCCCAGGCTGGAGTACAGTGGCATAATCATGGCTCACGGCAGCCTCAATCTCCTGGGTTCAAGTGATCCTGCCTCAGCCTCCCAGGTAGCTGGGACCACAGACACATGCCATTTGTAGAGATGGGGTCTTGCTATGTTGCTCAGGCTGGTCTTTAACTATTGGGCTCAAGCAATCCTTCCACCTCAGCCACCAAGCCTGGCACTTTTTTTTTGAGTCACCCAGGCTGGAGTGCAGTGGCGTGATCTCGGCTCACTGCAAGCTCCGCCTCCCGGGTTCACGCCATTCTCTTGCCTCTGCTTCCCAAGTAACTGGGATTACAGGTGCCTGCCACCACGCCTGGCTAATTTTTTGTATTTTTAGTAGAGATGGGGCTTCACCATTTAGCCAGGGTGGTCTCGAACTCCTGATCTTGTGATCCACCCGGCTCGGCCTCCCAAAGTGCTGGGATTACAGGTGTGAGCCACCGCGCCTGGCCAAGCCTGGCACTTTTAAAAAATATTTTTTACAGTACTCTCAGCTTTTTGAAAATTTGTCAGATCCATATACTGGGATCAATTAATAATTCAGGATGAACAAGATAATTATCCAGATAAAATCCCATTCAAGAGATCACAGTGATTAAACCAAATCTGGGAGTAAGCAGTAAAGGTGCCAATTGTCCAAGCTTAGTTGTATGGCATGTCCATCAAATCTCTGCGCAGACACCTATCCAAAGAAAGGCAGGAAAATTCCCTTTCTCGAGAGGTCTAAAAAGGGGAGAACTATAATCAATCTAATCTGGAGAAAGAGAAAAAAAAAGATGACACTCGGGAATTCTAGTCACAGAAATCACACTTATCACTCCAATATAATTTCTTATTCCATTAGTTTCAAACAATGAGGAACAGTTAAATGGTCTTTATTATCTTACAAATTTCTGGATTTCAGAATGGCCTATTTTTAAAAGTCCAAATATAAGCCTTCTCTCTTGGTTGACCTACTGCAAAAAAAAAATTGATCCAATACAACCAATATTTTTTATTTTAGTTAAAGCACAGAAATTTCATATTTTGTAGCAAATAAATTCCTGAAGAATTTTGTATATAGTAATAACTTTATATTCATTTTGTCTACTGCAAAGATAAATCTATGTTTAGTCATACGTTGAAAAAAAAAAAATTGGCCGGGTGTAGTGGCTCACACCTGTAATCCCAGAACTTTGGGAGGCCAAGGCAGGAGGATCACTTGAGGGACCAGCCTGGGAAACATAGGGAGACCCTGTCTCTATTATTAAAAAAGAAAAAAAAAAAGAAAAAAAGTTAATCCAACTTTTTATGTTAGCCACCTATAAGTAACATTTCCTTTTTTCTTCCCCACTGGAAACTCAACCTGTCCCTGCACTTTCCCCCTTTTTTTGAGAATATACTTCAAAGTCACAGTAACAACACTGCTTTAAAAACAAAGCAAACATACATATTTTAGAATAAAGAAGGCAAAACAACTATTTGCAAACACCCAAGTTGAAGATACTTCTTTACTGCAGCTTAAGATTTTACTCAAATACTATACATTTAAAAATGATTTATGATAAAATGTTATTACCCTTAAATGTGAGCTCTAGAGTAGTGAGTTTGATCATGACTTCTGAGAGGAAATAGGGATGTATGATGTACCTATAAAACTAGCTATGAAGCAAGCCAAGCTTCTAGCAAGGAAATAAATCAGCATATTCCTGGTGCGGTGGGGCTCACACCTGTACTCTCAGCACTTTGGGAGGCCGAGGCAGGCAAATCACGAGGTAAGGAGTTCGAGACCAGCCTGGCCAACATGGTGAAACCCCATCTCTACTAAAAATACAAAAATTAGTCAGGCACGGTGGTGCACGCCTGTAATCCCAGCTACTGAGCAGGCTAAGGCAGGAGAATCGCTTGAACCCCGGAGACGGAGGTTGCAGTGAGCCGAGATCATGCCACTGCACTCCAGCCTGGGTGAAAGAGCAAGACTCCGTCTCAAAAAAAGAAAAAAAAAAAAAAGAAATCAGCATTATCAGAAATGCTGAACTAAAGAAGTGAATGCAATTTCCCTTCCTGTTACTTAATATTAATTACTTCTTTGACTACTAGCAACTTCATTTACTTGATCAAAATTTAAAAGTTTCCCTGAAACTCAAACAAGGTTAGGATCAGAAAGGGAAAATGAATCAAACAGCATTTGCATGATGCTATGCTTAACCTTAACAAGACTAACAAGAAATGACATGGCCGGGCGCGGTGGCTCTCGCCTGTAATCCCAGCACTTTGTGAGGCCAAGGCAGGTGGATCACCTGAGGTCAGGAGTTCAAGACCAGCCTGATCAACATGGTGAAATCCCATCTCTACTAAAAACACAAAAAAGTTAGCCAGGCGTGGTGGCAGGCACCTGTAGTCCCAGCTACTTGGGAGGCTGAGACAGGAGAATCACTTGAACCCGGGAGGCAGAGATTGCAGTGAGCCCAGATCACGCCACTGCACTCCAGCTGGGGCAACAGAGCGAGACTGCCTCAAAAAAAAAAAAAAAAAAAAAAAGAAAGAAATGACATTATCGATAGAACACATAGGAAAGGGCTGACATTACATTCTGTCCTCTTTTAGGTTACAAAAATCTCAATTCAGATTTTAAATATGAAATGTGTTCATTTGTGTGTGTTTTTTTTTTTTTTGAGACAAGAGTCTTGCTCTGTCACCCAGGCTGGAGTGCAGTGGCGCTATCTCGGCTCACTGCAAGCTCCACCTCCAGGGTTCATGCCATTCTCCTGCCTCAGCCTCCCGAATAGCTGAGACTACAGGCGCATGCCACCAAGCCCAGCTAATTTTTTGTATTTTTAGTAGAGACGGGGTTTCACGGTGTTAGCCAGGATGGTCTCGATCTCCTGACCTTGTGATCTGCCCGCCTTGGCCTCCCAAAGTGCTGGGATTACAGGCGTGAGCTGCTGCGCCTGGCCCCTCATTTGTGTGATTTAATGTTTTGACTATCCCTGAGAAGCAAAACAAGTGAATAGTATAAAGAAGGCTAAAGAAGGCAATTTGAATTATACAAAATCATCATACACATACAAGGTGAGTATCCTTATCTGAAATGTTTGGGACCAGAAGTGTTTTAGATTTTGGAATGTTTCCATTATATTATTGGACAAGGAGCATTTCCTTTTTGAACATCATGTCAGTATTGAAAAATTTTGCATCTTGAAGCATTTTGGATCTTAGATTCTCAGATTTGGGATGGTCAACCTCAGTAACTGATTTTTTTTTTTTTTTTTTTGAGAGTCTTGCTGTTGCCCAGGCTGAAGAGCAGCAGTGGTGCGATCTCAGCTCACTGCAACCTCCACCACCTGGGTTAAGCGATTCTCCTGCCTCAGCCTCCCAAATAGCTGGGATTACAGGCACACGCCACCAGGCCCAGCTAATATATATACATATATATTGGAGACAGAGTCTCACTCTGTCACCCAGGCTGGAGTGCAATGATGAGATCTTGGCTCACTGCAACCTCTGCCTCCCGGGTTCAAGCGATTCGTCTGCCTCAGCCTCCCAAGTAGCCGGAACTAAAGGCACACGTCACCATACCCAGCTAATTTTTGTAGTTTTAATAGAGATGGGGTTTCATCATATTGGCCAGGCTGGTCTTGGAACTCCTGACCTCGTGATCCACCCACCTCGGCCTCCCAAAGTGCTGGGACTACAGGCGTGAGCCAACACGCCCAGCCTTGATCTTTTAACACTGCTCTCTTCTACACACACACACACACACACACACACACACAGCACAAAATCTAACTTGCCAGTTCTTTTTGAAGAGTGATCACAGCATCTAATTATGCAAATGTTTATTGAGAAATGCCCACAGGGCCAGACCTAATAGAACCTAAGTAAAAGTTTTTGCTCTTAAGATATACCCAAGTAGGCAATTAGACCTAATAGAACCTAAGTAGAAGTTTTTGCTCTTAAGATATAACAAGTAGGCAATTTTGTTAAAATTCTGTATTTTAAACCACTACCACCACCCAATCTGAAATTTCTTTATATCAACACTTATATTTAGCTATGCCACTCAAATGAAAAGTTAATGTTCCATTTCCTAGAGCAGACTTTCTACATAATACCTCCCTATCACAATGCTTCCTATAGCGAAATGTCCAGTTATCCACAAGTTCTTAATTCCAAGTTGATTGAAAAAAAAATACTACTCACCAGCTCAGGGTATGAAAAAAAACTACTACTCACCAGCTCAGGGTATAGATGCAAAACCAAAGAGTCTGCCCGCTGTGAGCTTACTCTAGTAAGCAACTTTACTGGGAGGGTGGGTTATCAGTAGGAGCATCAGCAACGAACAAAGGTCGGTGGTATGTGTGTGCTTTAACAAGGTATGTTTGAGCAGGGGTGAACAAACAATTACCATCCACCATCTGTTTTTGCAAATAAAGTTTTAATGAGGGCCTGTGGTGGTTCACACCTGTAATTGCAGCACTTTGGGAGGCAGAGGTGGGAGGATCACTTGAGACCAGCCTTAGCAAGATGGCGAGACCCTATGTCTACAAAACATTTAAAAACTAGCTGGGTGTGCTAACAGCACATGCCTGTAGTCTCAGCTACTCAGGAGGCTGAAGCAAGAGGATTGCTTGAGTCCAAGAATTCAAGGAGGCAATGAGCTATATGATCATGCCACTGCACTCCAGCCTGGGCAATAAAGTGAGACAACCATGTCTTAAAAAACAAAAGAAGTTTTAATTGAACACAGCCACATCCACTGTATATGTACCATCTATGACTGCTTTTGAGCTATAATGCAGAACCAAGTATTGAGTGGTTACAACAAAGATGCTATGGTTCACAAAGTCACTAAGAATGAGAGATTTAGAGAACGAACATTATTCAGGGGACAGAGTAAAATGCTACATATGAAGTAAAGTTTGTTATTTCATTATATAGGTGAAGGGAAGCCACTGAAGAAATCTAAGGTTATTGTACTAAATAGTGATGATTCTTCCAGGTAATTAACAGAACAGATGAAGTGACAATAATATTCAGAGTCCCAATAAATGTTAAGAAGAGATGAAGACAGTATGCGAGATAGAAAAGAAAAAAATGGACATCTTAGAGAAATGGTCCATATCATCTAATGACAAAAAATTGGGTTAACGCTAATTCACTAAGAACAGGAAAGAAAAAGCAGGTTTTGGAAGAGAATGAATTCAATTTAATATACACAGAATTGCAGCGATGATATGGAATATGTATGGTCTGAACTCAGTTTTTTTTTGTTTTTTTGAGAAGGAGTTTCACTCGTTACCCAGGCTGGAGTGCTCGATCTTGGCTCACTGCAACCTCCACCTCCTGGGTTCAGGCAATTCCCCTGCCTCAGCCTCCCAAGTAGCTGGGATTATAGGCATGTGCCATCATACCCGGCTAATTTTTTGTATTTTTTTTGTACAGACAGGGTTTCACCACGCTGGCCAGGCTGGTCTCGAACTCCTGACCTCAGGTGATCCACCTGCCTCGGCCTCCCAAAGTGCTGGGATTACAGGCGTGAGCCACCACGCCCGGCCTCTGAAGAAGTCTTAAGCCTAGTATATATAGTAACAGAACTGGACGAGATTATCCAGGGAAATTGATGTAACATGAAAAGGGAACTCAAACAACATTTGAGAAACAGAGAATGACCCCAGGAGGGTTATAGTAAAGGTATAGGATATAAGAGTGGGTAGAGTCAAGGAAATTCAAACTAAGGAATTTACAGAGGCAATGTTCAACTCTGGTAAATCTTAACCAAAGGTTAAGACACTTGCAACTTTCTAGTCATCTATCTCTTTTTCTCAAGCCCAATGTCATTGCCCTGGCTCAAGCAGTAGTATCTTTTGAACGTTTATGCAGTTGCCTTTTAACTGGCCTCCTTTGCCATTACTCAGGCCTCACTTTCTGTCTTCTACAACCTGGCTCTTTTCCTTTAAAAATGTAAATCTGACAGCCGGGTGCAGTGGCTCACACCTGTAATCCCAGCACTTTGGGAGGCCGAGGCGGGCAGATCACTTGCGGTCAGGAGTTCGAGGCCAGCCTGACCAACATGATGAAACCCTGTCTCTACTAAAAATACAAAAATTAGCCGGGAGTGGTGGTGCGTGCCTGTAATCCCAGCTACTCAGGAGGCTGAGGCAGGAGAATCGCTTGAACCCAGGAGGCAGAGGTTGCAGTGAGCCAAGATTGTGCCACTGCACTGACAGCCTGGGAGACAGAGTGAGACTCCGTCTCAAATATATATATATATATATGTATATACATCTGAAAGTGACCACATTGCTCAAAACTTTTCAATGGATTCTCACTACCTACAGCAAAAGCTACCAGCACTATGAAATTGAATTTGTGTCTCCTAGCACTTGACACAATAGCTAGTACATCAACAGATTAATTAGATAACTAAGTTAAAGGACTTTAAACTTGTACCATTCACCTTCCTTTAAACAAACTGAATGGCTGGCAATCTTCAAACACTATTATTTCCTCCACCTAAAGTAATCTTACTCTCCAGGCACAATAAACAGACTAATGCCCACTTCTTTTCGGAATCCTGACTGCCCTTCCCTCACCCTGCCCCCATCTTAGGGGTTCCAATTACACTTGGTACAATCTTGGCTCACTGCAACCTCCACCTCCCAGGCTCAAGCGATTCTCCTGCCTTAGTCTCCTGAGTAGCTGGGACTACAGGCACACGCCACCATGCCTGGCTAATTTTTGTACATTTTTTTAGGAGAGATGGGTGTTTCACCATGTTGGCCAGGGTGGTCTCTAATTCCTGACCTCAAGTGATCTGCCAGCCTTGGCCTCCCAAAGTGCTGGGATTATAGGTGTGAGACACTGTGCCCAGCCAACAATAGTAATACATTTCTTTCCATATGTTTCACTATTAGACCAAGTTTCTTAATGACACAAACTCTTACCTTTCATCTATTTATCACTACTGCTTCCCACAGGGCTTGGTGCAATAGGTAGATACTGATTTGAACAAATACTATTCATAAGTCAGCCAGGAAGTAATAATATAACCGTAAACAGTATTAGGCAGACCCATTTGGCATTGCTCACACTCAACTTCTTCTGACCTACACAAACAGCAATTTCATATAGTCAAACTGAACAGATACAGCATTTAATTATTAAATCCCTCAAGGAAAAAGACTGAAGCTAAAAGGGCTAAAGGTAACAGAAGCTTATTTTTAAAATGAATAATACTATTGTCTCAGCTAATAGAACATTTTTTTTTTTTTTTTTTTGAGACAGTCTTGCTCTGACGCCCAGAGTGCAAAAGCACAATCTCGGTTCACAGCAACCTCCGCCTCCCAGGTTCAACAGATTCTCCTGCCTAAGCCTCCGGAGTAGCTGGGACTACAGGCGCGTGCCACCATGCCCGGCTCATTTTTGTATTTTTAGTAGACACTGGGTTTCACCACACTGGCCAGGCTGGTCTTGAACTCCTGACCTCAGGGGATCTGCCCACCTCAGCCTCCTAAAATGCTGGGATTTGCATGTGCCACCACGCCTGAACCTAGAACATCTTTTAAAAATTAACATCTAAATTAAATGGCTCCACCAGAGATAGATAATAAATCAACATAATGCCAAACAAACTGACTCCTACAACTGAGAACCCCCAAATCAATTTATCACTAATCATGCCTTCCAATCCCTTATTAAGACATTTTGGATCAAATTCTGTAAAATTCAGCAAGGATGGTGACATGGTAAATTAAAATTCTGCTTTTCCCCTCCTAATTCAGATTTGCCCATTTTTTGGATGATTACAGGTTATTACACCATGTTTTGCTATTCTGATTTCCTTTTTCTTAACCAGTCTGCCATACTTGTGCCTATTCTTTTACAAAGAAGCTTGTCAGAAATTTCTACCACCCTTTTTCAGTTTGACAATACCCAGAGAGAAATACAGCATGTTTTCAGGCCAGGTGCGGTGGTTTACGGCTGTAATCCCAGAACTTTGGGAGGCCGAGGCGGGTGGATCACCTGAGGTCAGGAGTTTGAGACCAGCCTGACCAACATGGTGAAACCTCAGTCTCTACTAAAAATACAAAACTAGCCGAGCGTGGTGATGCAAGCCTGTAATCCCAGCTACTCAGGAGGCTGAGGCAAGAGATCGCTTGAACCCAGGAGGCAGAGGCTGCAGTGAGCCGAGATTGCGCCACTGGACTCCAGCCTGGGCAACGAGAGTGAAACTCCGTCAAAAAGGGAAAGGGAAAGAAAAGAAAAAGAAATACAGCATGTTTTCAAGTAATTCTGAATTAAGGTAGTTAGAAGTCACCACCTTTTCAGTAGACCCCTTAATGAACTCTTCTCTGAAGCTACAACAAACCAGGATAAGAAGAATTATCCAGACTACTCCTAAACAGAAACTCGGAACTCAAGTTGTTTGTCATTTTTCTCTTTCTACTGCTCTACTTATTCTAATCCCATGTACTTTATTATTTTTTTTTTTTTTTTGAGACGGAGTTTCGCTTTGTCCCCCAGGCTAGACTGCAGTGGCGCGATCTCGGCTCACTGCAAGCTCCACCTCCCGGGTTCACACTATTCTCCTGCCTCAGCCTCCCGAGTAGCTGGGACTACAGGCGCCTGCCACCGTGCCCAGCTAATTTTTTGTGTTTTTAGTAGAGACGGGGTTTCACGGTATTAGCCAGGATGGTCTCGATCTCCTGACCTTGTGATCTGCCCTCCTCGGCCTCCCAAAGTGCTGGGATTACAGGCGTGAGCCACCGCGCCCGGCCCCCCATGTACTTTATAAGGGTAAAAGTTGCTTGGAATGAAACTGCTACTACTATGATAGTAATAAACAATTTCTGGTTTTGCTACTATCATTATAGTAACAGTGTCTGCTCTTCTTACGGCATAGATGGTTATTTCCCTCACACTCAGGACTTAAGCTAGTGAAATCTGGAAGTTAATTACTTCCAAAAATTCCTTACAAGTGATCTTTCACCAGTATCAAGGTGAATTTATTACTACTGTATTCATAAAGCAGACATCATGAAACATCAAGCAGTCAGTATAGGTGCTAAACAGCCAGTATGAGTTCTCTCACTGGGAGAAAGGGGACCTTATCCCATATTAGGAATTATTTGTTATATTCATTCCTATATGTCCCACATTATTATATCCTCATAAACAGGTATCCTTTCCAAATCTAGGGAATCCAGCCAGGGCTAAAACCAAGGCAAATCTTAAAACTGTCAAATTTGCAGGCGCACATTAATAAGATTATTAGAAAGACAGCTGTGATGTCAAATAGGCATTCAAGAAGCAACTGCAATAAAATGCAGTAAACATAAAATACTTATTCACATTGTGTTTAGAAAATTTAATATTCAGATCCTTCTTTGAACAAATGTCCAAACTGTACACCTAGTACCTGTCAATTTTATGGATTAATCATAATTTGTCTCTTCATATCCTGTTTCCCAAATCTTGTTATGTAATCTTATCTGTTCCCTTATGCCCTTTCCCAATCCAAAAGCTTTTTAAAAAAATAGTTTTTAAAAATTCAGATCATATTTACATGGTTGAAAATACAAAGCAGAAGACCTTTATTATACCCCTGCCTGCACTATTCCAAGAAACTGATCTAGTCAACAGAAAAATGGCTTCCAGTCTACCCAAATTGGTGCCATATTAATCTACCTCAACACAGATCTGTAAGCAATTGCTTAATACCAACTGTTTCATGTTTTTGAGACAGGGTCTCACTCTGTTGCACAACCTTGAGTGCAACCGCATGATTATGGCTCACTGCATCTTTGACCTCTTGGGCTTGGTGATATCCTCCATCTCAGCTTCCACATGCCACCATGCCCAGCTAATGCTTAAAATTTTTTTGTAGAAATCAGGACTCGCTATGTTGCCCAGGCTGATCTCAAACTCCTGGGCTCAAGTGATTTTCCTGCCTCACTTCAAAAATGCTAGGATTATAGGCGAGAGCCACAGTACCCAGACTAGTTTTATTTTCATTTTTTGAAGTGAAGTCTTGCTCTGTCTCCTAGGCTGGATAGAGTGCAGTGGTGTGATCTCAGCCCACTGCAACTTCCACCTCCCAGATTCAAGCGATTCTCCCACCTCAGCCTCCCAATTAGCAGAGACTACAGGCCTGCACCACTATGCCTGGCTAATTTTTGTATTTTCATAGATGGGGTTTCGCCATGTTGGCCAGGCTGGTCTCAAACTCCTGACCTCAGGTGATCCACCCGCCTCGGCCTCCCAACGTGCTGGGATTACAAGTGTGAGCCATGTCCGGCCCCAGCCTATTTTTAAATGAATATTCCAAAATGTCAGCATTTCAAATGCTTCATATCCTTCAGTGCCATAACAGCCATGTAAGACAGATCAACCCAGTTTAAATTGGCATTGTGACCAAACACACAACTCATATCAATTATTATTTCCAAAGACTTGGCTTCAAATGACTTTCAACCATTTCAAAACCAAAAGTTTACTTCAAAAAGTTAGGATCTAGTGTTCAAAGCTTTTAAAGTCAAGTCAAAGAGAGGCTTGCTAACCATTCTGAGATAACTACTTTTAAGAAGGCACAGTTATATGTCCCAGGTATGTACACTAAAAGCCATCACAAGCTAAGCATAGTGGCTCATGCCTGTAATCCCACTACTTAAGGAGGCTGAAGCAGAGGGATCACTTGAGGGCAGGAATTCCAGACCAGCCCAGACCACATGGGTGGTAGCGCGAACCTATGGTCCCAGCTACACAGGAGGCTGAGGTGGGAGGATTCCTTAAGCCCAGGAGTTCAAGGGTGCAGTGAGCTAGGATCGTACCACTGCATTCCAGCTTGAGTCACAGGGTGAGGCCCTGTCTGTTAAAAAAGAGCCATCACAGCCAGGTGTGGTGGCTCATGCCTGTAATCCCAGCACTTTCAGAGGCGGAGGTGGGTGGAGCACTTGAGGTCAAGAGTTCAAGACCAGTCTGGCCAACATGTTGGAACGCCGTCTCTACTAAAAACACAAAAAAATTAGTTGGGCACGGTGGTACACACCTGTAATCCCAGTTACTCGGGAGGCTGACGCAGAATCGCTTGAACCCAGGAGGCAGAGGTTGCAGTGAGCCAAGATCACACCATTGTACTCCATCCTGGGTGACAGAGTGAGGCTCCGTCTCCAAAAATAAAAAATAAAAAAAATAAGGAAAAGAAAAGTTAGGACAGGCATGGTGGCCCACACCTGTAATCCTAGCACTTTGGGAGGCTGAGGCAGGAGGATCCCTTGAGACCAGGAGTTCAAGACCAGCCTAGGTAAAATACGCAGACATCGTCACTATATGTATATGTATGTATGTATGTATGTGTGTGTATATATATATAAAAAAAATACAAAAATTAGCTGGGCAGCGGGGCACGGTGGCTCATGCCTGTAATCTCAGCTACTAGGGAGGCTGAGGCAGGAGAAATCGCTTGAACCTGAGAGGCGGAGGTTGCAGTGAGCCAAGATCACGCCATTGCACTCCAGCCAGGGCGACAGCGCGAGACTCCATCTCAAAAAAATAAAAATAAAAAAATTAGCTGGGCATTGCGGTGCACACCTGCAGTCCCAGCTACTCATGAGGCTGAGGCAGGAGGATCACTTGAGCCCGGGAGCTCAAGGCTACAGTGAGCTATGACCACACCACTGTACTCCAGCCTCAACAACACAGCAACACCCTGTCTCAAAAAAAAAAAAAAAAAAAAGTTAATGGCATAACATATAACATACATAAAAAGCTAAAAGAGGCCAGGCATGGTGGCATACACCTATAGTACTAGCTACTCAGGAGGCTGAGGAAGGAGGAGAGCTTGAGCCCAGTTCCAGGCTGCAATGAGCTATGACAGTGCCACTGCACTCCAGCCTGGGTGACAATGAGATCCTGTCTCTTAAAAAAAAAAACAAAAAACAAATAAAACAGCTAAAAGGAAAATCCCAAGAATTAGAATCCACACAAATTCCCCCCCCCAACCCCGCCACTTTTTTTTTTTTTGAGAAGGAGCCTTGCTCTGTCGCCCAGGCTGGAGTGCAGTGGCACGACCTCAGCTCACTGCAACCTCCACCTCCCGGGTTCACGCCATTCTCCTGCCTGTCTCCCGAGTAGCTGGGACTACAGGCACCCGCTACCACGCCTGGCTAATTTTTTGTATTTTTAGTAGAGACGGGGTTTCACCGTGTTAGCCATGATGGCCTCGATCTCCTGACCTCGTGATCCACCCTCCTCGGCTTCCCAAAGTGCTGGGATTACAGGTGTGAGCCACCGCACCCGGCACAAATCCCCTTTTTATGCTCTATTGTATGTTTACTTCATACCCTCAATTGTACTTAACACTCAAATTTTTAAAAATCCATAGTACGCTTAAGGTTCCAAGTAATTGCTTAATCTAAAAACTTCCTGTATAAAAAAAAGCTCTTGCCAGAAGCTGCCGCCATGCACTTGGACTTCCCAGCTGCCAAAACCTTGAGTCAAATAAACACCTTTCTTTGTTGGGTGCAGTGGCTCACACCTGTAATCCCAGCACTTTGGGAGGCCAAGGCAGGTGGCTCACGAGGTCAGGAGACCAGCCTGACCAACACGGTAAAACCTTGTCTCTACTAAAAATACAAAATTAGCCAGGCGTGGTTGCGTGCACCTGTAATCCCAGCTACTCAGGAGGCTGAGGCAGGAGAATCGCTTGAACCCAGGGGGCAGAGGTTGCAATGAGCCGAGACTGTGACACTGCACTCCAGCCTGGGCAACAGAGCAAGATCCCATCTCAAAAAAAAAAAAACACCAAAAAATAAAAATAAAAACATCTTTCTTTATATAAATTAAATAAATAGCACACCATTCTTAAAGAAGTGACACAACGAACTCTCTTACCCACTATTTCCAAATTAAGTTGCTGAAGGGCTTATTTTTGAAGTCAGGAGAAATGCAGAGAACTTCCAATTCTAAGCCCAACTTCAACTACTCACTTAGAGCTTACTACTGAACATTTGAAAACTACACTAAAGCACAAAGAAAATAATACATATGTTCTTAAAGGATATTCCAGTAGTCCAACTGATTATTACTTCTTTTAGAGTTAACTTTAAAAAAAAAAAAGCCTTCACTTATAAAATATCTTCAAATATAATTCAAGTAAAGAAAAATGAGTGGCCAATGGATCACTCACTAATGGACCAATCAACATTTGGCAGGAATTCAAAGAACTTGCTACTCTGAAACATAATTGAACTGAGTATTATTTATTGTTCTAGAGGGCTAAAAATTTTGATGCCAATCTGATTAATTTCCAATCATGTCCAAATACAAAACTCAAGATGACACTTTACCTAAAGCAAATTTTTTCATTAATACCAGCAAAACTAAATATAACTGCACCCATATACGGGTATTCAGCTTATCTAAATACCACTGATTTCATATTCAGTTAGCCCATGGATAGGGAAAATGCATAAAGAGTAAATTCAAGTTAACATTCCCATCTAAAAATGGCCTGCAATTCCACATAATAGAAATTGTACATAAAAGCTATTAACCAGTTACCTAATGGAACATATCCCACACATTTTGTTGTTTTGTTTTGAGACAGGGTCTCACTCTGTTGCCCAGGCTTGAGTGCAGTGGTGCAAACATAGCTCACTGCAGACCTGGATCTCCCAAGAACAAGTGATCCTCCCTCCTAAGCCTCCCAAGTAGCTGGGACTACACATTGTTGCGCAGGCTGGTCTCAAATTCCTAAGCTCACGTGATCCTCCCACTTCGGCCTCCCAAAGTGCTGGGATTACAGGCATGACCCACCACACTGGGCCTCCCACAATATTTTGGAGGTGGTAAGAGAACATAACACAACCAGATATCCTCTCAGGCTCACACAATGATCACCAGTGCAAAATACTTCGGTAAACATTTTCCAGTAATAGTCTCTAGAGGGCAGACGGCACAGAAAACAATACCAAAAAACCCAACTCTCCTGGCAGAGGTTAACTAATGTATAATACATATCTTAAAAAATGAAGCATTTATCTTTTTGCCCTAATATTCCTAAAAACAACCAACTCCTATATTTACCTCCAAAGAGCAGAGCTGGAGAATAAGTGAAATCAGGTAAATGTTATCAGTGAGGATTCCTAAACTTCCATTAAGCAATTCTACTTCCATTTTTAAGGAAGTAAAATGATATTAAAAGGACATCTATTTATTATACTCAATGTCTTCCAGCTTGCAGTTAAGGAAAGGTATGCAGACTAGGAAATTTGCTTAAAAGTCACATAAATCGCTTTGTTATTCATCCCTGAGGCAGTATTTATTCCAGAGAGAATATGGTAATTACCCAATTCCCACAATCTGGTATGGTCCCCTTTCCCTGCAATTGCAAGTCACTGCCTAAATGAGCCACTGTTAAAATGGGAACGTGCACTATGTATTAAGTGTGTACATGCATGCACGGAGTATGCATTTCTGTTAGAGAAAGGAGGAAGAGGTAGGAAAGATGGAAGACTGAAACCCACTGTTCTCAAAAGCAAGATATAAACATCATCGTTAAACCTCATTATTTGCTCTAAGGATTAGAGTACAGTTATGCCATACAGCGAATTTTTCTTTAAGACACAAACCACATTCTAAGAAAGTGATTAACATGAGGCCTTGCACAGTGGCTCACACCTGTAATCCCAGCACTTTGGGGGACCCAGGCAGGTGGATCACCTGAGGTCAGGAGTTTGAGACCAGCCTGGCCAACACGGTGAAACCTCATCTCTACTAAAAATACAAAAATTAGCCAGGCGTGGTGGCAGGCACCTGTAATCCCAGCTACGTGGGAGGCTGAGGCAGGAGAATCACTTGAACCTGGGAGGCGGAGGTTGCAGCGAGTCAAGATTGCGCCACTGCCCTCCAGCCTGGGCGACAAGAGTGAGACTCCATCCCAAAAAAAAAAAAAAAAAAAAAAAAAAGAAAAGAAAGTTATTAGCGTGAAACTTGAAAAGATACCTAGTTCCCTTTAAGCTTGGGCTTTAGGGCTATGAAAACGAGAATCCCAAGAGCCTGGTCTCAACTATGCCAATCATACCTGACACTGTAATTTGTCTAACTTATTTTCCAGTTACAAACTGGCATCCATTACTCCTTCTAAGACTTATCATAAGACTCCTCTTCAAAAACAGTGTTTCTACTAATTTTAATCAAATTAGAACTATTAAATGAGCTCACTAATAAAGATGCATACGATATAAAAAGCAAAGGAGAGGCTGGGCGCGGTGGCTCACACCTGTAATCACAGCACTTTGGGAAGCAAAGGTGGGTGGATCACGAGGTCAGAAGTTTGAGATCAGCCTGGCCAACACGGTGAAACCCGTTCTCTACTAAAAATACAAAAATTAGCTGGGTGTGGTGGTGCATGGCTGTAATCCCAGCTACTCGGGAGGCTGAGGCAGGAGAATCACTTGAACCCAGGAGGCGAAGGTTGCAGTGAGCCGAGATCGCACCACTGCACTCCAGCCTGGGTGAGAGAGTGAGACTCTGTCTCAAAAACAAATAAACTGGGTGTGGTGGCTCACACTTGTAATCCCAGCACTTTGGGAGGCCAAGGTGGGTGGATCACAAGGTCAAGAGATCAAGGCCAAGGTGAGTGGATCACAAGGTCAAGAGATCAAGACCATCCTGGCCAACATGGTGAAACCCCGTCTCTACTAAAAATACAAAAATTAGCTGGGCATGGTGGTGCGTGCCTGTAATCTCAGCTACTCAGGAGGCTGAGGCAGGAGAATCATTTGAACCTGGGAGGCAGAGGTTGCAGTGGGCTGGGATTACGCCACTGCACTCCAGCCTGGCAAGAGAGTGAGACTCCGCTCAAAGAAAAAAAAAAACACAAAACAAAAAGGCAAAGACAAAAAAGCCAAGGAAGGAGAACATATGTTCAATAAAATTTTTTTTCAAGCACTCGGTCAAGAGAAAATATAACATTAACACCTTTAAGCAAGTTCTCCTCACTTCTATTCTTTGAACCAGGTAGGTCAATTATGTTTGTATTTTTAAAAATCCTTTTAAGTTGGAAAAGTGAACATTTCTTCTGAATTTTAATCATACTAGTTCCAAGGACCCTGAATTAGTTTGACGCCAGCTGCTTATCCACAGTCACTCTTAAAATACTCTTAATATGAACAACTAATTCTCTTAAAATTCTCTTAATATAAACAATACACTAAATTGGCCAATAAAAATCTTTGTATAGGAAACAAACGAGTTACCTTTAGTGTGATATACAATAGCAGCCCTCAGGTCAAAAGAACCCCAGCTATCATTCCTTTCTAGGCCTCTCTGGTATCTCTGTTCTTTGGCAGAGCCTAACAAAGTGTTCGTAGGAGAGGCCAGAGGATTTTGACTTTCTATCTCGTAGTCCTTTGAGAGAAACACTAAAGCACCTTGACTACTGGTGTCTGCTTTCTGCAGGTCACCTATATGACTGGGTTCCAAGGATAAGGCTCCACTCTCACTAGTAGTCCCAGATTTTAGAATGCTACCCAGAACTTGAGGACTAGTCCGTTTCTCCAGCTCATAAGCCTTGGGAAACACAGGATGCTCAGTTCCTGAGGGAATTATTTCAGCACCCTGCGAAACCAAAGTGGCAGGATATTCTCCTTGAAATGTCACCTCCATCACTTTATGCTCTGATGACTTCCCAATAACAGTCTCAGGGCCAGCACTGGGCTCATTTATAAATGATAAACCCCACTGATTCTGGAAGATATCCCCCAGGTTTTGCTGATCTGTCTGAGAGGGCAGATCCACTTGTGCTGTGCTCAACAGCATAGTTTGCATATTTGAAGGATAGATAAAAAGGCTAGTCTTAATTTGTTCAACAGCTGCTGAAGTTAGACTCATGTCCTGGAGAACTGAATCTGTCCCAGAAGAGATGGGTGTTAGAGTATTAGCAGCAGTAGTTAGCAGTGGCTGACCCCCTGGAGGATAAACATTTGCATCAGTCCCTGCTAGAACAGGCCCATTAGAAAAGCTGGCAGAAGTAACAGATTTCAGCGCTGACATAGGGACCTGGGATAAGCGACTTGATGATTGGGTCTGAGTTTCCCCAGTAGATGATGAAGATGATGAAGATGAAGTTGGTGACACAGAAGAGTTCTGTATAGTTTTGTTGAGGTTTTCCTTAACTTTGCTTGCATAACTTATTTTAGGAACTATTTTAGCACTGCTATTGTCCACTGGAAAAACTGGGGGTGGTTTAAATAGGGTCCACGAGTCCTCTTTGGAGGCAACAGCTGAAGCATGCTTTCCTTTGGGCCGATCATCAAACTTTTTGCTGCTCACACCAGGTTTACTATCTGAGCTTTTCCGAAGCATATCACCCACAGCAGGTTTTCCTCGACTTGTTCCTCCAGGCCCAGTTTCATACTTCCAAATGGGCTTCGAACCATCTACTCGATTTCCCTTTTGTTCACTATAGTCAGGCTTGAAAGTTTCAAGTCCCTGTTTTAAGGTTGGGACACTGGTCTCTTGTTGCATTATTTTGTCCTGCACTATATTAAGGTTTTCACAACCCTTGGCACTATTGCGCCTAGCTTTCCTTTTTTTAGGAGTTGTATATCCGCTCTCAGATCCACTACCATCATTATCTGCTCCTTTACCCATATAACCATTAGTAATATAACCAGAATTATTTGTTACCACGCCATTTGGAATTGGTATAGTATCAGACTTATCTACAGACTGATTCTCTCCAGATTTATTTTCATAAGACTTCCCATTCTTTTTGTCCATACTGTTTTTCTGAATGAAATTCTTGGTTTTAATTCCTGCTTTCCCAAAGGTGTTGGCCTTTACAGTCTGCTTCAGGCTAGTGTCTACAACTTGCTGGTTGCCATTGAGGACCCTGGATATAGGGTTGGTGGCTTCATCAGAACTCAGGTTCTTTAAAGATATTTCTCTTTCTCCAGCATTACCGTTTAGTTCACCATAGCCTAGGGGAGGGAAAAAAAAGGGTTTATTAAAAAAAAAAAAAAAAATCACAACACGTAAATTACACTAATACCTAACATTTAAGAACCGTTTATTTACTGTATGCTAGACACTATGCTATGAGCTGTAGCTTTATATTATTTCACATCTCTATGAGAAGACACCTGTCAGCCCCATTTTACAGACTAGGAAATGCTAAGCAAAGCAAGAGGTAGAACTCAGCCAAGATTCAAACCAAAGTCTGAGGCCAGAGAAAACAAGACCTCTTAAGCAGTATGCCAAATACCTCTTATCTAACAGAATCAATCTACCCATCACTCTCACAAGGCTGTTACAAAATTTTCTTTTATCAAGGAGTCTCGCTCTGTCGCCCAGGCTGGAGTGCAGTGGCGCTATCTCAGCTCACTGCAAGCTCCACCTCCTGGGTTCATGCCATTCTCCTGCCTCAGCCTCCAGAGTAGCTGGGACTACAGGTGCCCACCACCACGCTCGGCTAATTCTTTTTGTATTTTTAGTAGAGACAGGATTTCATCATGTTAGCCAGGATGGTCTCGATCTCCTGACCTTGTGATCCGCCCATCTCGGCCTCCCAAAGTGCTAGGATTACAGGCGTTGAGCCACGCGCCCAGCCTAAAATTTTTATTACGATTCAGAGCAGCGATGCCCTCTGGGCAAAAATCAAGTTTTATTGAAACAGTAATTATTACAAGGAAATTAAGGCCTTCATTTCTACAAAACCATAAATAGCTGGTAGTCACTATCAGCAGTTTCCAATGCATCTATCGGACAAATATCTAACACTTGTGAACTTTTTCTAAAGTATTCTTAAATTTCATTTTGACATTTCCCAGATATTGGATCATATTGTTAATACGTGAAACCAAAATATCTACGTACCAATGTTTCCAACCTTTATAAAACATATTTTCTTCATTTTACATTTAGATAAACAGACTTTAAGAGAGATGAAGTAAATTGCCCAAGTCAAAGTGACAGAACTGGAAATCTGACCTCCAGTCTATCTGCAATCCATGGTTTCCTACCACTATGCAATACTGCCTTGACTCAAAAGATGCGATGAGAAAATATTTACTAACAAAACTACAATAAAAAGCATCCAGTTTTTTAGTGTTATGGTATTCAGGTTTAATTAAAAGTCTTCAACTGCCAGTGGATCATGTCTGTAAACATAGCACTTTGGGAGGCCAAGGCAGGCGGACTGCTGGAGTTCAAGACCAGCCTGGGCAACATGGAGAAACCCTGTCTCTACTACAAATACAAAAATTAGCTAGGCGTGGGGCATGTGCCTATACTCCAGCTGGAGGGGCTGAGGGAGGAGGACAGCTTGAACCCAGGAGGTCAAGGCTGCAGTGAACATGCACTGAGATGGCACAACTGCCTTCTAGCCTGGGTGACAAAGTGAGACCCTCTTTCAAGAAAAAAAGAAAAAAAAAAACCTTCAACTACCATAAAAAATCAATTCTATTATAGGTGATTCAAACAGTTTTCCACTGTAACAAAATGGTGCTATTAGTTATCTACCTTTTTATGAAATGTTCACAAAAGCATCTTGAGGTCAAGTCATTAGAAACAGATACACAGGCCGGGTGCAGCGGCTAACGCCTACAATCCCAGCACTTTGGGTGGATCATTTGAGGTCAGGAGTTTGGGACCAGCCTGACCAACATGGTGAAACCCCGTCTCTACTAAAAATACAAAATTGGCCAGGCATGGTGGTGCACGCCTGTAATCCCAGCTACTTGGGAGGCTGAGGCAGGAGAATGGCTTGAATCCGGGAGGCAGAGGTTGCAGTGAGCCCAGATTGGGCCATTGCACCCCAGCCTGGGGAACAAGAGCAAAATTCCACTTAAAAAAAAAAGAAAAAGAAAAAAGAGAGATACACAACAGAAGGACACTCCACACACATTTAAGGCAGCAGAAGTGATGAGTCTAATAGGAATACTGCTATTTTTATAAGTCTGAGAACCACTGTTCCAAAATAAATTAATGTAGAAGTCTGTTAGATTCACAACAGGACTTACTCATTCTACATTAGAAAAAAAGGTACAAATACTAAAACTGAACAAATAAAGGCATTTTCTTCTACTGTATTAAAGTAACCCAAGAAAACATACTCAAGGCATAATCATTCCTAAAACAGACTGGCACAAAACTTGTACCACGAGAGAATACATCTTATAACAGTTTTCTTTTCTTTTTTTTTTTTTTTTTTTTTTTTGAGACAAACTCTCGCTCTGTGGCCCAGGCTGAAGTGCAATGATGTGATCCCAGCTCACCACAACCTCCGCCTCCCAGATTCTCCTGACTCAGCCTCCCGAGTAGCTGGGATTACAGGCATGCACCACAATGCCCAGTTTTGCCATGTTGGCCTGGCTGGTTTCAAACTCCTGACCTCAAGTGATCCGCCGCCTGGGCCTCCCAAAGTGCTGGGATTACAGGTGAGAGCCACCACACCGGCCTCTTAGATTTCTTAGAACTCTTAAGAGTTCTTAGATTCCACAGGGTTACATTTAAAAAAATTTTTTGGCTGCTGGAAAAGCTGTGATAGCCAATCAAATCAAATTTTTGGTGGCACAATTTTAACTATGAAACAGGAAGAAAGAGATTATTGCTTAGGATGTTTTCTAAAAGCTTTTTTCCTCAGAAAAATGCCAGACGCAGTGGCTCACATCTGTAATCCCAGCACTTTAGGATCCCAGGCAGGTGGATCACTTGAGGTCAGGAGTTTGCGACCAGTCCGGCCAACATGGTGAAGTCCTATCTCTACTAAAAAAAAAAAAAAAAAAAAAAAAAAAAAAATTAGCTGGGCGTGGTAGCGTATGCCTCTAATCCCAGCTACTCGGGAGGCTGAGACAGGAGAGTCGCTTGAACCCAGGAGGCAGAGGTTGCAGTGAGCCGAGATCACGCCACTGCACTCCAGCCTGGGCCACAGAGTAAGACTCTGTCTCAAAAAAAAAAAGAAAGAAAAGCATAAATTTCCTAAATAAAGGCTCTCATCATTTTTAACAGATATAACTTTATCTCCTTACCTAACTCTGGATAAGACCTACCCATATCATTTAACATGCTAACAGGTTAAACAAAGGTTTGTGTCCTTGGGCCCATTAGTCACAACTTTTCAGATTTCAATTAAAGATGAGCAATCTGAAATAGCAAAAAATCCAATCTCCAAACTGAGCTGAACCAAAGCTAACTAGACTAATTCTTCCTAAGATTACTAGTATGTAGTGACTCAGATATTGGAAGTCACCAATGAAAAAACGGCTTAGAAGCCACTGTGCTCCCACCCGCAAGTTTTAATAACAAAAAAAAAAAAAGAAAAGAAAATTTTGTTTAACTACATAAAGTTTTTCTCATGACAACCTTGTTGATATGTATGAAGTACGCAGGAAAAATATTTTCTTTTTAAATAGTAGATATTTAAGAAAAATGTAAACATTATAGAATAAATTTAAGAAATTAAAGGATTCCTAACGCTTTTATTATTTAGGGCTGCTTATACTAACCCTACTTCCAAAAGACTCAGCAAAACTTGAGTCCTGATAAATCTAGCTTTTCAATTAGAAACAAATTACTCAACACATTTGGCCTTCTCTTGCGCCCTCTTCTGGATAAAAAAAAACTGTTCCTCTTTAGGTTTGTGAGCAATGGATTACAAAAGCCTACCTCAACATATTACAGATAAATTTCAAAAATACTGTAATGTTTTCTTAGTTATTAGCATTATGCATGTCAAAGCAACAGTACTGCGACCAAACCACACACTCGCCCCAAATTGTTTACATTCTGTCAAAACTGCTAATTCCAGTTTCCTCCTCTTTATCCACCCCCTCCAAGATAAGAAATATTTGGAGGAATACCACCTTGAATGGTTCAGGGGTTGCTTCTGTATGTAGAGAGAAGTCCGGCAAGAGTATATTAACCTGAATGATGAGATACAATTTCTCAACCTCAACAGTAATACTGCCTTATGCAGCCATAATATGGTAGTATTTTCTCATCTTTTGAACAAGATCTAATGCTAAAAAATCTAGTTATATAGTCCCTAACAGTTTTTAAACTGTTCCAAATCTTTAGGATTAAACACCTAACTCGTGTGTATGTGTTCACTTCTATTGCATACTATCGGGTCCCTACGAAGTCCCAAAATGGAAAATCTGACATTCTAATTTCAGTCTTCAAGTTACAATCTGCAATAAAAAAGCACTTAGTTTTTCTCCAGCTCTCAACAATTCCTTCTACCAAATTTGATACGCTGGGTTTAACATACGCTTTCTTACGCTTCATTTCTCTTCGATTTATAAAGAGCCCTTATTTCTTAAAATCTGCGTGGGTTATAAACTTTTAAAATCACTTCTCGTGAAATACTTTCTTACATGACTTTTACCCTCAATTTCTCGTTTGTTAAGATTAGTTTGGGGATCAATATCGATTTTAAAATGCGAAAAACACCTTTCTTTTTAACATGGAGAGAAGCCTCATCCGAGGCAAGATGGTAGTAATCTAACCTCATGGATGAGCCACTTGGGTTCACCCTTAAGGACAAGAAAGAGTGGCCAAAAAGCTCGCACTCTTCCCCATCCTAACATTTTTTAAAATCCCTCACCTCAACGACGCTACCCAAGCTCAGAAGGTAAGTGCTGGGTGAGGAGGGGAATGGAACAAGGTTTTTGGATTTTTTTTTTTTTTTTTTTTGTAGAAAATGAGCTGCTAGAAGGAAAAGGCCCAAGTGAAAGCCTCAGAGGCGGAGTCGTGAGCGAACCTGGCAGGAGACGAGGTTCCTGTGGCAAAGAAACTCGTGACCGGGGAGCTGGGTTCCCGCTGGGTACCCCACCCGGCCTCAGGCACCGCCTCTACCCAAAATGAATCCCCCCGCAGCCCCCCCAGGGCTCCTGCCCCTAGGAGCGCCACGGCCGCCGCCCGCGGCCTCCTTCCCCCTCAGCTCCGCTTCGAGGCCGGCTCCCCGCCCCGACTGCCCGCGCCTCCCGCCGCACCCGGGAGCGGGAAACGGCCGCTGGCGCGCGGGGCCCTGCGCAGGCCGCTCCCCTCGTGGCCGCTTCCCTCCCCCACCCCAACCGCCCCCGCCCCTCACCCCAGGGACCCGCCCGGGGCCGCGCGCCGCCACCGGGTTACACAACCCCGGCCGGCGACGGGGGGAGGGGCGGCCGCGGAGCGGGGGGCGCCTGCGCCCCCGCAGTGCAGGGGGCGAGGCTGCGGCCGGTGGTGATCCCGAGTCACCCGGCTCCGCCGCCCCGTGTGGCCCTCGACACCCTTCCCCCTCCGCTCCTCAGTGGGCCGGAGTCGGTGACAGGAATCGGCTTCCAACATGGCGGACAGGAAGCGGCCCCGCGAGGAGGAGAGAACATTCTAGCCGCGCCGGCTCTGGGGGGAGCGGGCGCGGGGCGCCGGCCTCGGGAGGAGCCGCAGGACAAGACTGCGGGGTCCCGCGCCCAAAAAGGGCGTTTAGCGGTGGAAATGACCCGTGAGATGAGGGGTCCCAACAGCCCCCCCCGAGACGGGGAGCCCCAAGGCCACAGGTGGGCTTGGGGTGGCGGGTGAGGGGCACTTCCTCAACTCAGCCTACCTACCCACTCCTCGCCGCCTGCAAAAGGGTCTCGCGACACCATCCGAGTCGGGATTCGCTAGGCC
The DNA here is from genome assembly GCF_028885625.2 of Pongo pygmaeus. Classification (NCBI taxonomy): domain Eukaryota; kingdom Metazoa; phylum Chordata; class Mammalia; order Primates; family Hominidae; genus Pongo; species Pongo pygmaeus. The sequence continues at coordinate 45,328,452 of NC_072392.2, forward strand.
TTCCTGAGTTACACCTCGAGGGATATTTTTGGGGGGTAGGTTTACCCCATCTCAGGGCCCCCAAATTGAGGTAACTCCAGGGACGCAGGGAGGTGAATGGGAAAAGAATAATGAGGTTGGACTTGCAAGGCCGACCCAGCGGGTCTCCCTTCAGCCGCGGCCGGGGCCAGGAAGGTCACGCTGGCCTGGCTGGGCCTCTCCCATGCTGGAGGGAAGGAGAGGGCGCTGCAAACCCCATTGCTCAGCCCGAGCTCTAGAATGAAAGGGGCATCCCCAGAGCCGGAGGGGACACACGCACACACCCCGACCCCGTCCGCGCTTTTTGGATCCAGCCCCACCCCCATCTCCCCTGTCCTCCACCCCCAACCCCCTTCCCCCACCCGTCCTCCCTCCCAGACCTGTTTTCTTCTTCGGCGTTTCCTGGTGCTGCTGGAGGGTGTGTTTCTGCTCATGTTTCAGCGGCTTTGGCTGGGCCTTCGGGCTGCCCTCGGCTCCATGCTGCAGGTATTGGTGAGGCTGCTGGTGATGATGGTGGTGGTGGTGGTTGTGGCTGTGGTTGTAGAAATAATAATGGTGGTGGTGGTGCGGCTGCTGCTGCTGCTGCTGCTGAGGGTGATGGTGCGGATGGTGGTGGCTGTGATGGTGCTGAGGCTGTGGCTGGCCGGGCTTCTCCTCCATTGAAAGCGGCTGGGACTCCCTGGCTGAGGCTGCGGGCTGCTGCACCGTCAGGATCTGAGACTGCTTCTCAGGGCTCACTCAGTATATCTGAGCGCGTCTCGCCAGCGCACTGGTTAACCGAGCGATTCTGCGAGATTGGCAGCCGCGCTCCAACAATCAGGAGCCACGCTCTGCCGCAAGCCCCGCCCCCAGCTCAAATCCTCTTTCCTTCCCCTTCGCCGCTGCCGCCTGGCCAACGCCACTTACCCTGTGCAACCTCACAGGGCCGGGCCTTCAACGTCAGCACTATGGCTCTCTCTTGTGTCGCTTTCTCTCCTTCACCACGCAGTCTGTGAACAGCACTTTCTACACTCCTCGCCGGCAAGCAAGCTCGTGTCGAGGGTAGCAGATTCCACTGGCGATTCCACTGGCGCTGTGAGCCATCTGCTGGCTTTGCACCTCTTAGAATCTGGTGTTTTTTTGTTTTTTGTTTTGTTTTGTTTTTAATCCTTTTCCGGGTAACCAGAAAGGGAAGCTCAATTCCCTTAACCCCGAGACCACTAAAGGGGCAATACAAAAAGAGGAAATAAATACATTTTTAAGCATACAAGAGCTTCACAATCCAGTAGATCATTTTGTATTCTGGATTCATTTTGCTTTGTATTCATATGCTAATCTCTTCCTTTCCACGAAGGGATTATAGGGTTCCACAATGGGGTATCTGTGTAATTTTCTAAAAGGGCACAAAGGGTTTAAATCATTGTTTCTTTGTAGTTGGAGGCAAGGGAGAGCGGGAGGAATGAAAATTTACACTGAAGGTTTTTTGTTTTTTTTTTTTTTTAATTAAACTCTGCAGGTGAGGTCAACTGTGGAACCAAAATAGATTTTAGAATGAGAAGTTTCAAGAGCAAAGGAAGGGGAGAAAGAGCACTTAAAAGTTATTAAGTGGCTTTTTTTGGGGGCACTTATGGAAAAATTGAAATTAAAAGAAATATTCTGTAGCGTTTTGTAGTGTAGATTTAACTTATCCTGCATTACCACATCACAGTATGATTTTCAAAAGCAAATGTTAGAGCCATTATAGTGGTTCCTCAGGAAGGAAGAGGGTTGTGATGGGGAGGGACACAGGTTACTCTGATAATATTTCATTTTGGGGGCTAGGTGATGATTATACATATATTTGCTTGGTAATTATTTGTTAAACTGAATATACAGGTAAAATGCACTTTTCCCAATGTATGTTACAGATTGGGGGATTTTTTTAATTGTAAAATATTCATAATATAAAATTTACCATCTTAATATTAAGTGTACGGTTCAGGTACATTAGGTACATTCATATTGTTGTAGAACCATGACCATCATCTATCTCCAGAACTTTTTCATCATTCCAAACTGAAACTTCATACCCAATAAAAATAAATGTCCTTTCCCTCCTCCTTCCATCCCTTCATAACCACTGTTCTGTTTTCTGTCTCTACGAACTTGACTATTCTAGATACCTCATATAAGTGGGATTGTACTGTATTTGTCTTTTTGTGACTAGCTTTTTTGCATAATGTCTTCAGAGTAGCATACATCGGAATTTCCCTCTTTTTAAAGGCTGACTAATATTCCATTATATGTATATATCACATTTTGTTCATTCACTCATCAACGGACATATGGACTGTTTCCTCAATGTATGTTACGTTTTTGAATTTTGTAAATGTGGCTTGAATTCCTACAACAGGACAACATTAAAGGAACAAGAAGCTTAAAAGCAAAAAGTTTATGCTATGAAATTAATGAATGTCAATGCAAAAGCTTATTTAAAACATAAAAGCTAGTTTCCAACAACAAATGTCATTGAATCCTGAAAACCATGACCAAATTTTGTAATGTTCTATATAGTGAGGATTTGTGTTGCCTTGCTAAATTTTATTTTATTTTATTTTGAGACGGAGTTTTGTCCTTATTGCCCAGGCTGGAGTGCAATGGCATGATCTCAGCTCACTGCAACCTCTGCCTCCTGGGTTCAAGCGATTCTCCTGCCTCAGTATCCTGAGTAGCTGGGATTACAGGCATGCGCCACTGTGCCAGCCTAATTCTGTATTTTTAGTAGAGATGGGGTTTCTCCATGTTGGCCAGGCTGGTCTCGAACTCCTGACCTCAGGTGATCTGCCCACCTGAGCCTCCCAAAGTGCTGGGATTCATGAGCCACCAGGCCCAGCCAGCCTTGCTAAATTTTAAAGAAAAACCTCTTTGGGGGTACATTTACCCAATTTTCAGAATGAAAACCCTAATAATAATATCATATCACAATAAGTCTTTACCATTGAATAATATTCTGCCACGTTCCCAATTATTATTATTATTATTTTTTTATCCCTCCCCCCCACGTTCCCAATTATTAAAGAAAAAACAGGTCAGGTGTGGTGGCTCACACCTGTAATCCCAATGCTTTGGGAGACCAAGGCAGATCAGTTGACCCAGCAGTTCGAGACCAGCCTGGGCAACATACAGAGACTCTGTCTCTACAAAAATTTTTAAAAATTAGCCTGGCATGGTAGTGTGTGCCTGTAGTTGGGAGGCTGAGATGGGAGGATCACTTGAGCCCTGAAGGTGGAGGCTGCAGTGAGCTGTGATTGTGCTACTGTACTCCAGTCTGGGCAACAGAGCGACACCCTGTCTCAAAAAAAAAGAAGAAGAAAGAAAGAAAAGTACATATACAATTTAGGATTATGTTGGTATTTTTTGTTGACTTAGACGTTTAGTTAGAAGGCTTGAATTTCTGAGTTCCGACTTCCCTGTCTAGGTTTTCTACATTATACTTGCAGGCAAACCAAAAGCACTCATTCTGTATTTCTGATTTATCACACTTTTGCTTGCCTTAGCTTTTCACTTACAGTTGTACTGACTGAGTTTAATAAACTAAATCTTATTCTCAGATGCTCTAGTTACTATGAATGTTGCCTTAGTAGTATGCAGTAGTATGGAGAAAGGCTTATGATATAATGTAAGAAAAAATGCAGAATATTACATTCTTGTGTACATTAGAATCATAATCTTGAAGAACACGAATTTTAAAAATATGAATGGAAATACAACAGTAAAACATAGACCTTTTCTCTTCTTGATTTTTCTGAAGTTGTTTTATATAAAATATAATTGGGATTTGCCATGAATGTGAAATATTCCATTATAATAATGCCCTAGGCCGGGCGTGGTGGCACACTCCTGTAATCCCAGCACTTTGGGAGGCCAAGGCGGGCGGATCACGAGGTCAGGAGATCGAGACCATCCTGGCCAACATGGTGAAACCCCGTCTCTACTAAAAATACCAAAATTAGCTGGGCACGGTGGCACATGCCTGTAATCCCAGCTACTCAGGAGGCTGAGGCAGGAGAATCGCTTGAACCAGGGAGTTGTCGGAGGTTGCAGTGAGCCGAGATTGCACCACTGCACTCCAGCCTGGAGACAGAGCAAGACTGTATCTCAAAATAATAATAATAGTAATAATGCCCTAATACTGAACTTTTGTGAAAAGAAAATAACTGGGTCTACTTATTTCAAGCATGTTTTTATAAAACGGAATCTGCATTAACGAAGAAAACACAAGAAGGGAATATAGCATAAGTCTGATGAAATTGTAGGTGCTTTTTTTTCTTTTCGCTGTTTTCCAAATGTTCTGTAGTAGTTGTTACTTTTCATATACATTTTTTTTTTCTTTTTTGAGACGGGCCTCACTGTGTTGCCCAAGCTGGAGTGCAGTGATGCCATCACGGCTCGCTGCAGCCTTGACCTTCCTAGCTCAGGTGATCCTCCCACTTCAGCCTCCCAAGCTGGGACTACAGGCACATGGCACCATGCCTGGATGATTTTGGGGGTTTTTTTGTTTTTTGTTTTTTTGTTTTGTTTTGTTTTTGAGACACAGTCACATTCTCTCGCCCAGCCTGGAGTCCAGTGGCGCAGTCTCGGCTCACTGCAACCTCTGCCTCTGAGGTTCAAGTGATTTTCCTGCCTCAGCCTCCCAAGTAGCTGGGATTATAGTCATGAGCTACCGCACCTGGCCTTGTGGAAATTTTAAAAGTAATCTATTTTTGTATTTTTTTATTTTTCCCCAAAGATCTCACAAGTCAATTTTTTTTCTTCAATTTCTGCTGACCAGAATCCAGAAGTCATTAGAAATTTTTGCTTTTTTTTTTTTTTTTTTTTTTGAGACGGAGTCTCGCTCTATCGCCAGGCTGGAGTGCCGTGGCACATCTCAGCTCACTACAACCTTTGCCTCCTGGGTTCAAGCGATTCTCCTGCCTCAGGCTTCCAAGTAGCTGGGACTACAGGTGCACGCCACCATACCCAGCTAATTTTTGTATTTTTAGTAGAGACGGGGTTTCACCATGTTGGCCAGGATAGTCTCCGTCTCTTGACCTCATGATCTGCCCACCTTGGCCTCCCAAAGTGCTGGGATTACAGACGTGAGCCAGCGCACCCGGCTACATTTTTTTTTCTTAGTGAGAGTTCCCCAAAACCTGGATTCACCTCTACTTATGGTCATTTTGGAATTCGACTTAGAAGCATTGTAATTGCAGTAAATACTTAAAGGATTATATTTCATAACAATAGGGAAGAATGTGGACACCAGTAACTCAAGTACAAAAAGCAAAGCAACAAATTATATGTATGTAGTATGACTGCATATAAAATATAAATTCAGGCTTGGTGCGTTGGCTTAGGCCTGTAATTCCAGGCTTTTGGGAGACTGAGGCGGGCGGATCACTTGGGGTCAGGGCTGGAGACCAGCCTGGCCAACTTTTGAAACCCCGTCTCTACTAAAAATACACAAATTAGCCGGGCATGGTGGTGGGTACCTGTAATCCCAGCTACTCAGGAGGCTGAAGCAGGAGATTGCTTGAACCCAGGAGGCAGAGGTTGCAGTGAGCCGAGATCATGCAATTGCACTCCATCCTGGGTAACAAAAGCGAAACTCCATATAATAATTTTATATATATATATATATATATAAAATTTCAGCCAGGCACGGTGGGTCATGCCTGCAATCCCAGCATTTTGGGAGGCCAAGGTGGGTGGATCACTTGAGCCCAGGAGTTGGTGACCAGCCTGGGCAACATGGCAAAAACCCGTCTCTAAAAAATGCAAAAAATTAACTGGGTGTGGTGGCATGTGCCTGTGGTCCCAGCTACTTGAGAGACTATGGTGGGAAGATCACCTGAGCCCAGAAGGTCAAGGCTGCAGTGACTCATGATTGCACCACTGCACTGCACTCCAGCTTGGGTGTCTCAAAATATATACATATATATTTTTTATTCATTTTTTAAAGTAAAGTGTATATATATATATGTATATATATATATGTATGTATATGTATGTATGTATGTATTTTTTTTTTTAAGGACCATGACAGAATTTGAAAAATGAAAGCAATTTTTTTTTTTGAGAGGGAGTCTCGCTCTTTCGCCCAGGCTGGGGTGAAATGGTGCAATCTCGGCTCACTGCAACCCCCGCCTCCTAGGTTCAAGCAGTTCTCCTGCCTCAGCCTTTCGAGTAGCTGGGACTATAGGGACTACAGGCATGTGCCACTATGCCTGGCTAATTTCTTTGTATTTTTTAGTAGAGACAGGGTTTCACCATGTTGGCCAGGTTGGTCTCGAACTCCTGACCTCAGGTGATACACCCCCCCCGAGCCTCCCAAAGTGCTGGGATTACAGGCGTGAGCCACCGTGCCCAGCTGCAATAAATTGTTTTATTTGTTTGTTCACTCACAAATATGTATTATGCAACTTTTATGTACCAGTTATTATATTTTTTAATTTTTTTCATTTATTTATACAGCTTTAGAAATTGGTTAAGTATATTTGCAAGACTGTCTCAATTATCAAATGAAAATTTTCACAGGCCATTAATCTTATACTTTGTGTACTATGACAACCTAAAAAGAGACAGAAATGTTTAACTCTCTGGGCTTCAGTTTTCTCATCTCTAAAATATGGAGGATGAGGTAGGTGGTCTCTAAATTTGTTTCTACTCTAGCATTCTATGGTCATATTCTCTGCTCTTTCTTCCCAAACCACGCATTTATTTCATTATAATAAAACTGTACAACTGCAGGACATTTTGCTGAAAAAATCTAGTTTTCAACTGTAACAATTGGCTATAACTTTACAGAAATTATAATCAGAAACAGTATTATGTCATTTTATATAAATGGAAATTGGCTCTCTGATGATAGTTCCAGTTTCAAAATGAGGCAAATCACTGGTAACATTCACTGTTTTATTTCAGCAGGAAAAGAATTTTATTAATGTATATTTCTTTTAGATCTTAAAATTTTTGCCTAGAGACACTAACTTCAAAAACTTTCAAAGGAATGGTACAGAGGTGTGGATAAATTAGGTTGGTCTTTTAATAACTGGAATCTGACGATTTTTCTGACTATGAAAGTTTTTTTAAATGACATTTTGCGTTTATAAAAAGTATAATGGGAAAAAGTTTGAGGGAGAAACTAGAGCAGAGTGGTGTGAGCATAAGTTTTATAGTCAAACAACTGAGATGGGATCCCTTTCATGAAACTCCTTATTTTTATGATCTTGTTTGGGCAGATTATTTAACCTCTCTAAACCTTAGTTTACTCATTTGAAAACTGAGGGTAATCTTATTACCCAACACACAAGGTTCAGTGAGGTTTAAATAAAATAATGAAAAAAAGTTGTCTAGTATAGTGCTTATAACATCAGTAAGTGGTACTAATTTTTTTTTTCTTTTTTTTTTTTTTGAGACAGGCTCTGGTTCTGTTGCCCAGGCTGGAGTACAGTGGTGCAATCTGGGCTCACTGCAACCTCTACCTAGTGGGCTCATTCGATCCTCTGACCTCAGCCTCCCTAGTAGCTGAAACTATAGGCGCACACCACAATGCCCACCTAATTTTTGTATTTTATTTTATTTTATCTGTTTATTTTTTGAGATAGAGTCTCACTCTGTCGCCCAGGCTGGAGTACAGTGATGTGATCTCGGCTCACTGCAACCTCCGCCTCCTGGGTTCAAGCGATTCTCCCGCCTCAGCCTCCTGAGTAGCTGGGATTACAGGTGCCTGCCACCATGCCTGGCTAATTTTTTCTTTTTCTTTTTTTTCTTTTTTTTTTTGAAATGGATTCTCACTCTGTTGCCCAGGCTGGAGTGCAATGGCATGATCTCAGTTCACTGCAACCTCCGCCTCCCAGGTTCAAGCGATTCTCCTGCCTCAGCCTCACAAGTAGCTGCGAGTACAGGTGCCCGCCACCATGCCTGGCTAATTTTTTATATTTTTAGTAGAGACAGGGTTTCACCATGTTGGCCAGGCTGGTCTCAAACTCCTGGCCTCATGATCTGCCCACCTCAGCCTCCCAAAGCGCTGGGATTACAGGCGTGAGCCACTGCGCCCAGCTCACCTGGCTAATGTTTGTATTTTTCAGTAGAGACAGGGTTTCACCATGTTGGCCAGGCTGGTCTCAAACTCCTGACCTCAGGTGATCCATCCACCTCCACCTCTCAAAGTGCTGGGATTATAGTCGTGAGCCACCGCGCCCAGCCTAATTTTTGTATTTTTTTTAAGAGACGGGTTTTGCCGTGTCGCCGAGGCTAGTACTAAATCTTAAATGTTTGTGATACTGAGTTATTAGAGATTAGATATATAAAGCTAAGCTTTCAGATATTTCATTAAGGAAACTGAGTTTTAAAGAAATCAATTATCTGTTTAATCAAGGACAGAGTGTTTTCCCAAGTTTTGAAAGAAAAGGCAAATGCTGTCAACTGAAATTCAAGAGCACATTCAGGCCGGGCACAGTGCTCATGCCTGTAATCCCTCCCTTTGGGAGGCCGAGGCAGGCAGATCACCTGAGGTGATGAGTTCAAGATCAGCCTGGCCAACATGGTGAAATCCCATCTCTACTAAAAATACAAAAAAATTAGCTGGCCATGGTGGCGGGCAACTATAATCCCACCTACTTGGGAGGCTGAGGCAGGAGAATCACTTGAGCCCAAGAGGCGGAGGCTGCAGTGAGCTAAGATCATGCCACTGTACTCCAGCCTGGGTGACAGAGTGAGACTCCATCTCAAAAAAAAAAAAAAAAAAAGTACATTCAATCTCAATAGCAGTCCTCTCTAAGTGTCAGATTCAAAAGTGACTTTCAGCCAGGCACAGTGGCTCACACCTGTAATCCTGGCACTTTGGAAGGCCAAGGTGGGTGGATCACCTGAGGTCAGGAGTTCGAGACCAGCCTGGCCAACATGGTAAAACCCTGTCTCCACTAAAAATACAAAAAATTAGCCGGGCATGGTCATGGGCCCCTGTAATCCCAGCTACTTGGGAGGCTGAAGCAGGAGAATCACTTGAACCCAGGAGGTGGAGGTTGCAGTGAGCTGAGATCACACCATTGCACACCAGCCTGGGCAGCAAGAGTGAAACCTTGTCTCAAAAAAAAAAAAAAAAAAAAAAAGTGACTTTAACTTTCTTCTGTTTGTCTATTTCTCTAAATGTTGAACATTAAATATGTATTTCTTTTCTGTAAAAAGAAAAAAGTGTTTTTAAAGAATGAATTCAGCATTCAACTGTCTTATAAACATTAATCTAAAATAAAGGCCAAGGGGCTGGGCGTGGTAGCTCACACCTGTAATCCCAGCATTTGGCGAGGCTGAGGTGAGACGATCACATGAGACTAAGAGTTCAAGACTAGCCTGGGAAACATGGTGAGACTCATCTCTACAAAAAACAAGAAACTTTTTTTTTTTTTTTTGCGACGGAGTCTCGCTCTGTCGCCCAGGCTGGAGTGCGGTGGCGCGATCTCGGCTCACTGCAAGCTCCGCCTCCCGGGTTCACGCCATTCTCCTGCCTCAGCCTCCCGAGTAGCTGCGACTACAGGCCCCCGCCACCATGCCCGGCTAATTTTTTGTACTTTTAGTAGAGACGGGGTTTCACCGTGTTAGCAAGGATGGTCTCGATATTCTGACCTCGTGATCCGCCCACCTCGGCCTCCCAAAGTGCTGGGATTACAGGCGTGAGCCACCGCGCCCGGTTACAAAAAACTTTACTTAAAGATTAGCCAGATGTGGTGGCCTGTACCTGTAGTTCTAGCTGCCTGGGAGACTGAGGTGGGAGGATCACTTGAGCCCATGAGTTCAAGGCTGCAGTGAGCTATGATTGTGCCAGCCTGGATGCACTCCAGCCTGGGTGACAGAGCAAAAACCTATCTCTAAAAAAGCAAACAAAATAAAGACCAAGGGAATTAGTATGCCATTTTGGATGCCATTTTAAATCTCCAGCAGACGTGATGAATGTATGTATGAATGAATCAGTAGTTAGTTGCCAGTAGGTATACGCAGTATGTTGGAATCAATAGTTAGATGCATATAGAAGTTTGTCTAAAGGTGATCCCTGAAAGTAAAACTAGTAAGACTCAACATAAACTGGATTAAATTAGCCACTAATAAGAATCTAGTCAGTATGATTTGATGTCTAAGAAGCTATAAAAAAACTACAACCTATTGGCCAGGCATGGCGGCTCTCACCTGTAATCCCACACGTTGGGAGGCGGAGGCGGGTGGATTGCTTGAACCTAAGTGTTCGAGACCAGCATGGGCAACATGGTGAAAACATATCCCTAAAAAAAAAAAAATACAAAAATTAGCTGGGCATAGTGGTGTGTGCTTGTAGTCCCAGCTACTTAGGAGGCTGAAGTAGGAGGATCACTTGAGCCCAGGAGATGGAGGCTGCAGTGACCCATGATCACACCACTGTAGTCTAGCCTGGGTGACAGAATGAGACCGTGTCTCAAAAAAAAAAAAAAAAAAACCCACAAAACTACAACCTATTGAATTTATTTCCTTCCTCTATTCTATTTTAATGCTTCAAATTAGTATTTCACATCGTATGATTGGTATTGTTAGTTATTGCTACTAACAATTTACCCCAAAACTTAGTGCCTTAAAGCAACAAACATTGATTGTCTTACAGTTTCTGTGAGTCAGGAATCTGGGTGCTGATTAGCTATGTGCCTCTAGCTCAGGGTCACTCATGAAATCAGTGGGAAGATCTACTTCCAAGCTCACCCATGGTTGTTGGTAGGACTTAGTTTTCAACCCCATGAGGTGTTGGACTGAAGAACTCAGTTCCTCACGACTTTTCACTGGAAGTTTCTCCATAGGGCGGTTCACAACATATCAATTGTCTTTCCTCAGAGCAAAGAACAAGAGAACGTTTTCAAGAAGAAGCTACTGTCTTTTTGTAACCTAATCTCTGAAGTGGCATCCTGTTATTAATACTTCTATGTCCATTTGTTAGAAGTGAGTTATTTAGGCTAGGCACGGTGGCTCTTGCCTGTAATCCCAGCACTTTGGGAGGCCGAGGCGGGATGGATTGCTTGAGGTCAGGAGTTCGAGACCAGCCTGGCCAACATGGTGAAACCCTGTCTCTACTAAAATACAAAAATTAGCTGGGCGTGGTGGCACACATCTGTAATCTCAGCTACTGGGGAGGCTGAGGCTGGGTAATCGCTGGAACCTGGGAGGCAGAGGTTCCAGTGAGCTGAGATCTCACCACTGTACTCCAACCTGAGCGAGACTCCCTCTGAAAAAAAAAAAAAGTGAGTTATTCAGTCCAACCTATATACAAGGGGAGGGGATCACACAAGCTATAAATAGTAGGAGGCAGGGATCATTGGGGGTTATCTCACAGGGGTCAAACCCTACTACAGGTATAAAAGCATTCATTCATCAAACTTACTCTGCTTGCTCTGATGTCATCACTATATTCTGAATGTAATTTTATTTCATATATGAGTTGTCTACAGGGAAAGAGAGAATACTAACCAGCACACAGGTGTTCCTCATCATTTATTAAATTAATAAATTTTTTTATGCTTGAATTTTGACATTTGCTAGACTTGTGATTTTGGTTACTGTGATTCCATGTCCCTAATGCTGGTCAGTATCTGAACCTGAACTTATGACCAGATCCACTATAGTTCTGCCTTGAGATGGCCTACCTGAGCAGATAGAAGGCTGCTCTGGGCAGCAGAAGTGACAATATAAAATGCATACATGGGCCAGGCAGATAACTTAACTTGAGCTACGTTACTTGTGTATAAGCAAAATTCAGTGTAAGAAACATTTCTCCCAACACAGCATCAAATTCTATAGTTCTATTAAAATATATACCTGTGTACCTTAAGAACTAGATGACTTAATTTCTCAGTGCAGTATCTGCAAAAAGATAATGCACACACAGACACAGACACACACAAATAAGTGCATGTGTAACAGGTAAAATCTGAATAAGCTCTATGGATTATACCATTCTCAACTGCCTGATTTTAATATTGTGCTATAGCTGTGTAAAATGTCAACATTTGGCTGGGCGCGGTGGCTCATGCCTGTAATCCCAGCACTTTGGGAGGCCATGGTGGGCTGATCACTTGAGGTCAGGAGTTCGAGACCAGCCTGGCTGACACGATGAGACCCCCCCGTCTCTATTAAAAATACCAAAAAAAAAAAAAAAAAAAAGCCAGGCGTGGTGGCGTGCGCCTGTAAACCCAGTTACTCGGGAGGTGGAGGTAGGAGAATTGCTTGAACCTGGAAGGCAGAGGTTGCAGTGAGCCAAGGTAGTGCCACTGCACTCCAGCCTGGGCGACAGAGCGAGACCAGAGGTTGCAGTGAGCCAAGGTAGTGCCACTGCACTCCAGCCTGGGTGACAGAGCGAGACCACGTCTCAAAAAAAAAAAAAAAAAAAAGTCAACATTTACAGAGGCTGGAGGAAGCGTACATAGGAATTCCCTATATGTTTCTTTGCAACCTCCTGTGAACGTGTAACTATTTTTTTTTCCCAAGATGTAGTCTCACTCTGTCGCCCAGGCTGGAGTGCAGTGGCTGGATCTCCGCTCACTGTAACCTCCGCCTCCCATGTTCAAGCAATTCTCCTGCCTCAGCCTCCCGAGTAAGTAGGATTACAGGTACATGCCACCACGCCTGGCTAATTTTTGTATTTTTAGTGGAGACGGGGTTTCACCATGTTGGCCAGGCTGGTCTTGATTTCTTGACCGCTTGATCCAATTTCATCAGCCTCCCAAAGTGCTGGGATTACAGGCATGAGCCACTGAGCCTGGCCCAAAATGAAAAGTTTTTTGAAAAATAATCTATTCCCAAAGTAAATTTAGCCCTCAACGTCTTCTGTAATTTATTTATTTATCTTTAAATGTAATTATATTGTAAAGCCTTACTTGCTGCCGGGCGCAGTGGCTCACACCTGTAATCCCAGCACTTTAGAAGGCCGAGGTGGGTGGTCAGGAGTTCGAGACCAGCCTGGCCAACATGGTGAAACCCCGTCTCTACTAAAAATACAAAAGTTAGCCCGGCATGGTGGTGGGCGCCTGTAATACCAGCTACTCGGCAGGCTGAGGCAGAGAATTGCTTGAACCTGGGAGGTGGAGGTTGCAGTGAGCCGAGATCGTGCCAGTGCACTCCAGCCTGGGCGACAGAGCAAGACTCCATCTCAAAAAAAAAAAAAAAAAAAAAAAAATTCTTACTTGCATAATATTGACTTAGAACTAAAAAGTATTAATTAGAAAAGAGGCCAGGCACAGTGGCTCGTGCCTGAAATCCCAGCACTTTGGGAGGCTGAAGTGGGCAGATCACGAGGTCAGGAGAGAGAGACCATCCTGGCCAACATGGTGAAACCCTGTCTACTAAAAATACAAAAATTAGCTGGGTGTGGTGGTGCGCGCCTGTAGTCCCAGCTACTCAGGAAGCTGAGGCAGGAGAATCGCTTGAACCCGGGAGGCAGAGGTTGCAGTGAGCCAAGATTGTGCCACTGCCCTCCAGCATGGCAACAGAGGCAGACTCCGTCTCAATAAATAAATAAATAAATAAATAAGAGGCCAGACACGGTGGCACATGCCTGTAATCGCAACACTTTGGGAGGCTGAGGCAGGATGATTGCTTAAGCTCAGAAGTTCGAGACCCAACCTGAATAACATAGTGAGACCCTGTCTCTGCAAAGAAATATCTTTTTTAATTAGCCAGGCATGGTGTTGCATGCCTGTGGTCCCAACTACTCAGGAGGCTGAGGTGGGAGGATTGCTTGAGTCCAGGGATTACTTGTGCCTGGGAGATCAAGGCTGCAGTGAGCTATGATCGCACCAGGGCACTCCAGCCTGGGCAACAGAGCAAGACCTGTATCAAAATATTTTAAATATTAATATTTTAAAATTAATATTTTAAAAATATTAATTAATTAATTAATATTTTAAAAAATATCCGGCCGGGCGCGGTGACTCATGCCTGTAATCCCAGCACTTTGGGAGGCCGAGGCGGGCAGATCACGAGGTCAGGAGATTGAGACCATCCTGGCTAACACTGTGAAACTCCGTCTCTACTAAAAATACAAAAAAATTAGCCGGGCGCGGTGGCAGGCGCCTGTAGTCCCAGCTACTCAGGAGGCTGAGGCAGGAGAATGGCGTGAACCCGGGAGGCGGAGCTTGCAGTGAGCCGAGATCGCGCCACTGCACTCCAGCCTGGGTGACAGAGAGACTCCGTCTCAAAAAAAAAAAAAAAAAAGAGAGAGATGGAGACCATCCTGGCCAACATGGTGAAACCCCATCACTACTAAAAATACAAAAAATTAGCTGGATGTGGTGGCGTGCACCTGTAGTCCCAGCTACTCGGGAGGCTGAGGCAGGAGAATCGCTTGAAACCACGAGGCAGAGGCTGCCCTGAGCCGAGATCGCGCCACTGCACTCTAGCGTGGTGACAGAGCGAGACTCCATCTCAAAAATAAAATAAAATATCCCTCTCCTTAAAAAGTTTCTTTTCAGACAAAGAGATATGAATACTTATGGAGCATTTTGTCAAGCATGAAAGTTATGGCTACATACTTACATAAGGTAAAATGAAACTGTTTAGATCAAAGTCACTGTTATGTATCAAAAGGAAAATCATGGGTAACTTAGCAGTACAGCATGGAAATTTCCACAGCCGTTTGGTAAAAGCAGATTTACCATTTGTCAGTTATTTAGTAAATGTTCCTCCCTCTATATATCCATCTATCGTTCCATCCATCAATTCATCCAACCATGTCTTCTATCTTGAATTTGCAGACCATTGTCACTTCTTCTGTCCATCAAATCTCCCTCTGACTCACTCTTACAGACGCTTGTCATTGGATTTAAGGACCACTCAGATAATCCAGGACAAGCTCCTATTCTCAAAATCCCTCATCACATCTTTTCACATAAGGTGGTATTAACTCTTTTGCCATATGAGGTGATATCTGTTGGTCTGGGGGATTAAGACATGGACATATCTTTCTAGGGACCAACATTCAGTCCACTATAGGGGCATTATCTATAGAGAATTTTAGAATAATAGTAAAACTGACTAAAAGTCCACCTACTTTTTATTATCACCATGTGCAGGCAATTTTATTTATATTTTATTTGTTTATTAATTTATTTAGAGACAGAGTTTCGCTCTTGTTGCCCAGGCTGGAGTGCAATGGCATGATCTCAGCTTACTGCAAACTCCCACTCCTGGGTTCAAGTGATTCTCCTGCCTCAGCCTCCCAGGTAGCTAATTTTTGTATTTTTAGTAGAGATGGGGTTTCTCCATGTTGGTCAGGCTGGTCTTGAACTCCCGACCTCAGGTGATCTGCCCGCCTCAGCCTCCCAAAGTGCTGGGATTACTGGCATGAGCCACCACGCCCGGCCAATTTTATTTATTTTCGTTTATTTATTTGGAGGCAGGATCTTACTCTGTCACCCAGGCTGGAGTCCAGTGGTGCAATCTTGGCATACTGCAGCCTCAACCTCGCAGGCTCAAGAGATCCTCCCATCTCAGCCTCCCAAATAGCTGGGACTACAGGCATGGGGCAGCATGCCTGGCTGCCCCATTTCATTTATTTATTTATTTATTTTGGAGAGACAAGGTCTCAGTATGTTGCCCTGTCTGGTCTTAAACTCCTGAGCTCAAGCAGTCTTCCTGCCTCAGCCTCCCAAAGTGCTGGGATTACAGGTGTGTGCCACCTGCCCAGCTGGCAATTTTATTTATTTATTTTATTATTATTATTATTATTTGAAACAAAGTCAGTGAGATGGAGTCTTTCTCTGTCACCTAGGCTGGAGTGCAGCGGCGGGATCTCAATCTCTGCTCACAGCAACCTCTGCCTCCCAGGTTCAAGTGATTCTCCTGCCTCAGCCTCCCTAGTAGCTGGGATTACAGGCATGCTGCACAATGCCGGGCTAATTTTTGTATTTTTAGTTGAGAAGGGGTTTCGCCATGTTGGCCAGGCTGGTCTCAAACTCTTGACCTCAAGTGATCTGCCAGACTTGACCTCCCAAAGTGCTGGGATTATAGGCCTGGGCCACTATGCCCAGCCTCCAGCTGGTAATTTTAATTGTCAGTGATAAAATACTCCCCATGGGAGCAGATCACTCCCAGCCACCCCTCTTCTTGGTGCGCCACTACTGAATATTCCAATACAAGGTATTTGGCCTGCCTTAGCTTTTCAGGGCCAAATACTGCAAAAGACAATTTGGTTGCTTATCACCCCCTAATCTTGGTATGACTGACTCCCCATCCTTCAGGAATCAGTAAATGTCACCTCCTCAAGGAAAGTTGCCCTAAATATCCTATCCAGACCCTAAGTACCATCCCCTGCTTTTTTCCTGTATTTGTTCCTTTCACACCACTCACCAAAATTTGTAGTTATTTTATCTGTAACTTAACTTTTTTCCATCTCCCTTACTAGTTTATAAGCTCCTATATTTGTCTGTCATGTTCTGAGTTATCCCCAGAGCCTAGCACAGTGCCTGGCACATGGTAGATGCTCAATATATGTCTATTACCATTGTGTTCTCCTCAGTTTCTGTGCTGCCAGCAAAGTGCATTTGCTTAACATTGGACAAATCCTTCTTTCTTCATCTCATGTCCATTACTAAAATAAAATAGCTGCTTGTTGTCTAAGATTGGTGAAATAGAAAGCCATTTAGCAGCATAATTCAGAAACAGCTGCAGCGTCATGGATCTTAGTAAAGTTGTTTTCTCTCATTCCAGACTCCAACTCAGGCGTGATTAGCGATGTTTTATTCTGAAAATTCATGGAGATACAATAAGACTGAATCATAAAATAAACTATAAATGTAGCATTAACGTTCGAAAAGGGACCTATATATTTTGCTGAGGCACCACACTAGGAACGACAGGAACCCAGTCAGGACCCCAAACTTGTCAAGTTTCAAACATAAATCATCAATTTCCTCTCTAAACCACATGCTCCTCTTAATTTCTTTCAGCATTTCTTTTCAGTAACATAACTGTTCACCTGGTTAGTTCTCCAGGCTCAATTCTGGGATTTCTTTTCTTTCCTTTTTTCCCTACGCTCTCATTGGTGCTGGTATGGGCTCTCTTTTCTACTCTCTACATTGTCTTCCTAGGAGATCTTACCCATTTCCAGGGCTAAAATATTAGCCCAGTAGTGTTCACTCCTAATATATGTCCTCAGTCCTCTCCTCTGAGCTCCAGACATACAATTGTCCAGTTGTGATATATTTTTAGATACATCACAAGCATTTCAAATTTATCATGTCCAAAACCAAACTCTGGCCAGCCGCCGTGGCTCATGCCTATAATCCCAGCACTTTGGAAGGCTGAGGCGGGCAGATCACTTGAGGTCAGGAGTTTGAGACCAGCCTGGCCAACATGGTGAAACCCCATCTCTACTAAAAATACAAAAATTAGCTGGGTTTGGTGACACGCGCCAGTAATTCCAGCTACTCAGGAAGCTGAGGCAGGAGAATCACTTGAACCCGGGAGGCAGAGGTTGCAGTGAACCGAGATCATGCTACTGTACTCCAGCCTGGGTGACAAGAGCAAAACTCCATCTCAAAACAAAACAAAACAAAAACAAACAAACAAACAAAACCTCTTAGTTTTTCTTCTCCAAATCCCTTTCTCTCTGATCTTCACCATCTGTAATGATACCACCATTCCCCAGTGACTTGCTCCAGAAACTTAGGAGTCATACTTGTTTCTTCTTTTTCTCCCACCCCCCCAACTAGTTCATTGACAAGATCTATCAACTCTATTTACAAATGTATACTAATTGGATTTTCTTCCTTCTATCTCCTCTACATCCTAGTCTAAGCTACAATAGTCTCCTAATAGGTCTCTCTACTTTCATTCTTTTTTTCCCCCTCAGTCTTGCTGTCATCCTATCTACTTTCATTCTCAAACTCCTACCCATTCCCCCACAAAACACATGGAGTAATCTTAAAACATAAATCTAATCACTCCATTCCACTCTAAACTCATTTTATCTCACTCTCTGCTCAACCGCTGTGTCACCACCATTCATCATGACTTTTAGGTCTTTGCACAAGTCAGAGCCTTAGCACATTCTGTTTATTCTGCTCTTCCCATAGTAGATTCCTGCTCATCCTAAGGCTTGATTTAAGTGTCACTTCAAATAATCTTTTCCTTCCTGCCCTGTCAAAGTATTTCTTGCCTCTCATACTCTTATTTGCATTTATTGTATCCTATACATTTTCTTCATAACACCTTATGTAATTAATATATTTGATTAATTTTCCTCCCTGGGAACTATGTGTTGTCTGCTCATGTATATCTAGCTCCTAGTGCAGTGTCTGGCATACAACAGGTATTTAATCAGTTGTTGAACTATTAAGTTGTCCTATTCTGTTTTGGCCTATAGGTTACAAGTGTGATACATTTGCACAACGTTGCACAGAAGGAAGAAAAAAAATTTTTTGAGACAGAGTCTCACTCTGTTGCCCAGGCTGGAGTGCAGTGGGGCAGTCACAGCTCACTGCAACCTCCACCTCCCCAGGTTCAGGTGATCCTCACACCTCAGCCTCCTGAGTAGCTGGGACTACAGGCGCACGCCACCATGTCTGGCTGATGTTTTCTATTTTTGTAGAGATGAGATCTCTCTGCGTTGCCCAGGCTGGTTGCAAACTCCTGAGGTCAAGTGATCCACCTGCCTCAACCTCCCAAAGTGCTGAGATTACAGGCGTGAGCCACTGAGCCCAGCCATAAGGAAGAAATTCTTATTCCTTTATTTCATGTCCATCGCTTCTAAAAAGTCACATGTCTAAGACTAATGACAGAGAGAGCCCCTTATCTCCATAGTGCAGAAATAGCTGCAGTGTCATGGATCTTAGTGAAGATAATATCTTTTCCCACGATTAGGAAAATTCCATACTGAATCTTATAGAAACTTCATTTAATGATTGAATCATAAAATACAGGAAGGATTAATAGCATAAGGGGGGTAGAACAGAAAAATTTTACCTGGCACAATAAGATATTTTCTTTAAACTTCTGAGATAACCATACAGATGTTTCTTCTTGCACACTTTCAAATCATCTCACAAAAATAGACAACATCTGTGGCCTGTGCTGGCCAGAAGTATGAAAATTGTTTACAGAGGCATAATTAACCCACCAAGAGGCCTTCATTTCCATAAAGAGGGGAGGCAAACTAATTTCAGATAAATCTGGTGTAGTAATTTGACCTAACAGAAAAGTGAGACTACATTTACCACTGTCTTTTTTTGTTTGTTTTTTTGTTTTTGAGACAGAGTCTCGCTCTGTCAGCTAGGCTGGAGTGCAGTGGCACGATCGATCTCGGCTCACTGCAACCTCTGCCTCCCGGTCTCAAGCAATTCTCCTGCCTCAGCCTCCTAAGTAGCTGAAATTATAGGTGTGTGCCACCACGCCCGGCTAATTATTATATTTTTTTAGTAGAGACAGGGTTTCACCATGTTGGCCAGGCTGGTCTTGAACTCCTGACCTCAGGTGATCCGCCTGCTTCAGCCTCCCAAAGTGCTGGGATTACAGGCATGAGCCACCATGCCCGGCCAACCAGTGTCTTGAATCTTACAGAAGATGACAGTGTCTAAAGCAGTGTCTCTACCCCAACTACACTTCAGAGCTGTTTTGCATACCAGGGCTTCCCAGCAACCAGGCCTCATCTGCCATCCCTCAAGCGCACAGTCTTTGGGCTAGCTCGAAAGTACTCAAAGCTGTAATAGCATTCAAACAATAACAAAAAGCCCTCAGATTTCCTTATTGTCTATCTTCGAACAGTTCAAAGAGCTTCCACATTTATTTTTTTCATAGTGCTTTCTCTGTCACACTATGACGTAAGAAAATCTAAGATTAGAGAATCTGAAGTTCAAATGGTTTGTTCAAAGCTGCAGTGAAATTACATATCACAATCAGAATCTATTCTCTCAATTCCCACTAGACCATGTAGTTTCCCAAGGGATTTGAAACCTTTTATGAAAAAATGTTAAAACTACATATAATTATGAGTCTTGAGCATTTTTTTCTAACCTTCTTCACACAGAAAAAAAAGTGTTATTTTGTGGTTTTTAAATAAAATGGCTTTGCGAGGACAGGCTTCTAAATTGCCTCATTCTAAATTCACATTGAAATGATCAAAGGAATAAAAATAGAGGGAAAATTTTCCATATGCCAGAAACTTTGAGGAATTTCTGCTAGTTAGAATGTAGAAGGTCCCAATTAGAAGGAGAGGTCAGACCAAGATTCTACTTCTATAAAATATCTTATCACCCCATTCGAGTTCTATGAACACCCCATTACTCAGGGTTGAAGACTAGGTGAGGGCAGTGGAAAGGGAAGATAGGGGATATACTAAGACCCATTCCAGTTCTTTTTTTTGTTTTCTTTTTTTTTTTTGTTTAGACAGAGCCTTGCTCTGTCGCCCAAGCTGGAGTGCAGTGGCACAATCTCAGCTCACTGCAACCTCCACCTCCCAGGTTCAAGCGATTCTCCTGCCTCAGCCTCCTGAGTAGCTGGGATTAACAGGTATGAACCACCACGCAGAGCTAGTTTTGTTTTTGTATTTTTAGTAGAGACGGGGTTTCACCATGTTGGCCAGACTGGTCTGAACTCCTGACCTCAAGTGATGAGCCTCCCAAAGTGCTGGGATTACAGGCATGCACCACTGCGCCCAGCCACACTCCAGTTTCTAATAGAATTCACCGCAATCTTCATTTAAGTATTATCGAAAGCAGGACAAACATAAACCTCTTTATGTTAAGATGAGCAAGTGGTGGCCAGGCTCAGTAGCTCATGTCTGTAATCCTAGCATTTTGGGAGGCTGAGGCAGGAGGATTGCTTGAGGCCAGGAATTTGAGACCAGCCTGGGCAAGATAACGAGACTATGTCTCTACGTCCCAGCTACTTAGAAGGCTGAGATAGGAGGATCGCTTGAGCCAGGAAGGTAGAGGCCACAACGAAGCATGATTGTGTCACTGCACTACAGCCTGGGTGACCAAGTGAGACAGTCTCAAAAAAAAAAAAAAAAAAAACAAATGGAGAAAAACCATATGACTATGAAAAGATGCTATAGGCTGGGCACAGTGGCTCACGCCTGTAATCCCAGCACTTTGGGATGCTGAGGTGGGCAGATCACTTGAGGCCAGGAGTTTGAGACCAGCCTGGCCAACATAGTGAAACCCATCTCTATTAAAAACACAAAAATTAGCCCGGCATAGTGGTGCACATCTGTGGGCTCAGCTACTCAGGTGACTGAGGCATGAGAATCGCTGAACCCAGGAGGCGGAGTGCAGTGAGCCAAGATCATGCCAGGTGACAGATCAAGACTGTTTAAAAAAAAAAATTATCTCTAAGGAACAAAAGTCAAGCTGGCCTCAGAATTCTGCAACTCTGTTTTTTAATTTTATTTATTTTATTGAGACTGAGTCTCCCTCTGTCGCCCAGTCTGGAGTGCAGTGGCGTGATCTTGGCTCACTGCAACCTCCGCTTCCTGGGTTCGAGCAATTCTCCTACCTCAGCCTCCCGAGTAGCTGGGACTACAGGCGCCCACGACCACGCCCAGCTAATTTTTGTATTTTTAGTAGAAAGGGGGTTTCACCATGTTGACCAGGCCGGACTTGAACTCCTGACATCAGATTATCTGCCCACCTCAGCCTCTCAAAGTGCTGGGATTACAGGTGTGAGCTACCTACCAGTCCAGGCAGAATTCTGCAACCCTGTAAGCCACAAGTCATTAAAGCATATAGTACAGAATTCTGAGGGTAATTTAAGAATTCTACATTCAGCTAAGTTGTCATGCAATTGTGAAGACCTCAGAAATAAGTACTCAGATATAAAAGACTCAAAAATGATACCACCCAGGTTATCTGTTCTGAAAGAAAACTGCTCAAAGATATACTACTGCTGAATGAGAATTTAAGAATAAAAAAGAACTATAAAAGAGGCCGGGCGTGGTGGCTCACACCTGTAATCCCAGCACTTTGGGAGGCCGAGGCGGGCGGATCACGAGGTCAGAATATCGAGACCAACCTGGCTAACACGGTGAAACCCTGTCTCTACTAAAAATACAAAAAATTAGCCAGGCGTGGTGGCAGGCGCCTGTAGTCCCAGCTACTTGGGAGGCTGAGGCAGGAGAATGGTGTGGACCCAGGAGGCGGAGCTTGCAGTGAGCCGAGATCATGCCACTGCACTCCAGCCTGGGCGACAAAGCGAGACTCCATCTTAAAACAAAACAAAACAAAAAACAGAAACAAAAAAGAACTATAAAAGGACTTATACATAATAGTACTTTACTTAAATGTCCAAAATAATTTTGTAAGAAAAAATTGTAATGTAAAAAAAGAAATGTCTTTTTCCAAGAGGAATAATAAAGGTTTAAAAGGAAAAATAATATTAATAAAACCAAGCTGGGAGGGTTGGGAGTGGGAGGTAAAGAATGAAGGAAAATAAAAGTATGCTAAATACCCCAATCATACACAGAAGAAATCAAGAGCTGCTATTTCATTTTAATATTGAAAATAGGTGGGGTTTTTTAAAATTTAAAGGTAGGCACTTTTAGAATAAAACCCAGATGATTACCTTTCAAAGCAGTAGACAGCATTTTAAAAGCAAAGAAAACAGTTCATATAGAAAGAGACAAAAGGCTGGGTGCAGTGGCTCCCGAGGCCCAGGCGGGTGGATCACGAGGTCAGGAGATCGAGACCATCCTGGCTAACACGGTGAAACCCCGTCTCTACCAAAAATACAAAAACTTAGCTGGGCATGGTGGCACGCACCAGTAGTCCCAGCTACTCGGGAGGCTGAAGCAGGAGGATTGCTTGAACCCGGGAGGTGGAGGTTGCAGTGAGCCGAGATCACACCACTGCACTCCAGCCTGGGCGACAGCGCGAGACTCTGTCTCAAAAAAAAAAAATTAAGATGATTAAAATAATCTCAAACATCAGAATGTCTATTCAATCTAAGCTATACCAGTGTGTGT
This sequence comes from Pongo pygmaeus, assembly GCF_028885625.2. Taxonomy (NCBI): domain Eukaryota; kingdom Metazoa; phylum Chordata; class Mammalia; order Primates; family Hominidae; genus Pongo; species Pongo pygmaeus. Next base: position 45,351,433 of record NC_072392.2, read on the forward strand.
GTGTGTGTGTGTGTGATAAACAATATCTTATTCATTCATTTATATTCCTTAATCTTATAGATCATAAAGTCATGAAAATTAAGTTAGCAAAACATGTGAAATGCTGTAAGAGTCGGGCATGGTGGCTCACACCTGTAATTTCGGCACTTTGGGAGGCTGAGACAAGCGGATTACTTGAGCCCAGGAGTTCCAGACCAGCCTGGGCAACATGGTAAAACCTCATCTCTAGAAAAAAATAGAAAAAATTAGCGAGGCATGGTGGTGCATGCCTGTAGTTCCAGCTACTCGGGAGACTTTTTTTTTTTTTTTGGAGAGGGAGTCTCGCTCTGTCGCCCAGGATGGAGTGCAATGGTGTGATCTTGACTCACTGCAACCTTCGCCTCCCAGGTTCAAGCGATTCTCCTGCCTCAGCCTCCCGAGTAGCTGGGATTACAGGTGCCCGCCACCACACTCGGCTAATTTTTGTATTTTTAGTAGAGACGGGGTTTCACCATGTTTGTCAGGCTGGTCTCTAACTCCCCACCTCAGGTGATCCGCCCACCTTGGCCTCCCAAAATGCTGGGATTACAGGGTGAGCCACCGTGCCCAGGCTACTTGGGAGATTGATGTGGGAGGATTGTTTGAGTCCAGGAGGTTGAGGCTGCAGTGACCTGTGATTGCACCACTTCACTCTAGCCTAGGTGACAGCACAAGACCCCATCTCAAAATAAACAAAATTATTTCTACTGTAATTCCAGTTTGATTTAAAACATAGAAATGTACACACAGTTATATAGCATAATGATTGAGATTATAGACTTTTAGATCTAGATTTGCATCTCAGATCTACCATTTACTAATGACATGACCTTAAGCAAATAAATTGATACTCTCAGCCTCCGTTTACTCATTTGTAAAGTAAGAATAAAAATATCTTCTCATATAACTATTGAGAGGATTACAAGAGGTAATATGTTTAAAAAGGAAATGAAGTTTCCTGGCATATTCAGTCAATAACTAGTATATCCTTATTTATGTGATAATTTTTTTGAGACAGAGCCTCACTCTGACACCCAGGCTGGGAGTGCAATGGTGTGATCTCAGCTCACTGCAACCTCTGCCTCCCAGGTTCAAGAGATTCTCGTGCCTCAGCCTCCTGAGTAGCTGGAATTACAGGCATGTGTCACCATGCCCAGCTAATTCTTTGTATTTTTAGGAGAGATGAGGTTTCACCATGTTGGCTAGGCCGGTCTCCCAACTCCTGGCCTCAAACAGTCCGCCCACCTTGGCCTCCCAAAGTGCTGAGATTACAGGTGATAACTATTATAAATATATGTGTGCACCTACCCAAATATACACATAGAAATAAGGCTGAGCTGGCCAGGCACGGTGGCTCACACCTGTAATCCCAGCACTTTAAGAGGCTGATTCCCTCTCCCTCTCTCCCTCTCTCCCTCTCTCCCTCTCTCCCTCTCTCCCTCTCTCCCTCTCTCCCTCTCTCCCTCTCTCCCTCTCCTCTCCTTCTTTTTTCGGTCTCCCTCTGTTGCCGAAGCTGGACTGTACTGCCGTGATCTCGGCTCGCGGCGGCCTCCCTGCCTCGGCTCGCTGCGGCCTCCCTGCCTCGGGCTCCTGTGACTCTCCTGCCTCGGCCTGCCGAGTGCCTGGGATTGCAGGCGCGCGCCGCCACGCCTGAATGGTTTTTGTATTTTTGGTGGTGACGGGGTTTCACCGTGTTGACCGGGCTGGTCTCCAGCTCCTGGCCTCGAGTGATCTGCCTGCCTCGGCCTCCCGAGGTGCTGGGATTGCAGACGGAGTCTCGCTAACTCAGTGCTCAATGGTGCTCGGGCTGGAGTGCGGTGGTGTGATCTCGGCTCGCTGCAACCTCCACCTACCAGCCTCCTGCCTTGGCCTCTTAAAGTGCTAGGATTGCAGCCTCTGCCCCGCCGCCACCCCGTCTAGGAAGTGAGGAGCGTCTCTGCCTGGCCGCCCATCGTCTGGGATGTGAGGAGCGCCTCTGCCTGGCTGCCACCCGGTCTGGGAGGAAGTGAGGAGCGTCTCTGCCCGGCCGCCCCGTCTGGGAAGCGAGGAGCGCCTCTGCCCGGCTGCCACCCCATATGGGAAGTGAGGAGCGCCTTTGCCCAGCCACCCCTTCTGGGAGGTGAGGAGCGCCTCTGCCCGGCCGCCCCGTCTGGGAGGTGAGGAGCGCCTCTGCCCGGCCGACCCGTCTGGGAGGTGAGGAGCGCCTCTGCCCGGCCGCCCCGTCTGGGAGGTGAGGAGCGCCTCTGCCCGGCCGCCCCGTCTGGGAGGTGAGGAGCGCCTCTGCCTGGCCACCACCCCATCTGGGAGGAAGTGAGGAGCGCCTCTGCCCGGCCGCCCCGTCTGGGAAGTGAGGAGCGCCCCTGCCCGGCCGCCCCGTCTGGGAAGTGAGGAGCGCCTCTGCCCGGCCGCCCAGTCTGGGAAGTGAGGAGCGCCTCTGCCCGGCCGCCCCGTCTGGGAGGTGAGGAGCGCCTCTGCCCGGCCGCCCCGTCTGGGAGGTGAGGAGCGCCCCTGCCCGGCCGCCCCGTCTGGGAAGTGAGGAGCGCCTCTGCCTGGCCGCCCCGTCTGGGAGGTGAGGAGCGCCTCTGCCTGGCCGCCACCCCGTCTGGGAGGAAGTGAGGAGCGTCTCTGCCCGGCCGCCCCGTCTGGGAAGTGAGGAGCGCCCCTGCCCGGCCGCCCCGTCTGGGAAGTGAGGAGCGCCTCTGCCCGGCCGCCCAGTCTGGGAAGTGAGGAGCGCCTCTGCCCGGCCGCCCCGTCTGGGAGGTGAAGAGCGCCTCTGCCCGGCCGCCCCGTCTGGGAGGTGAGGAGCGCCCCTGCCCGGCCGCCCCGTCTGGGAGGTGAGGAGCGCCTCTGCCTGGCCGCCCCGTCTGGGAGGTGAGGAGCGCCTCTGCCTGGCCGCCACCCCGTCTGGGAGGAAGTGAGGAGCGCCTCTGCCCGGCTGCCCTGTCTGGGAAGTGAGGAGCGCCTCTGCCCGTCGCCCTGTCTGGGAGGTGAGGAGCGCCTCTGCCTGGCCACCACCCCGTCTGGGAGGAAGTGAGGAGCGCCTCTGCCCGGCCGCCCTGTCTGGGAAGTGAGGAGCGCCTCTGCCCGGCCGCCCCGTCTGGGAGGAAGTGAGGAGCGCCTCTGCCCGGCCGCCCTGTCTGGGAGGTGAGGAGCGCCTCTGCCCAGCCGCCCCGTCTAGGAGGTGAGGAGCGCCTCTGCCCGGCCGCCCTGTCTGGGAGGTGAGGAGCGCCTCTGCCCGGCTGCCCTGTCTGGGAGGTGTACCCAACAGCTCCGAAGAGACAGCGACCATCGGGAGCGGGCCATGAGGACGATGGCGGTTTTGTTGAAAAGAAGGGGGGGAAGTGTGGGGAAAGGAAGGAGAGATCAGATTGTTGCTGTGTCTGTGTAGAAAGAGGTGGGCATAGGAGACTCCATTTTGTTCTGACTAGGAGAAATTCTTCTGCCTTGGGATGCTGTTGATCTATGGCCTTGCCCCCAGCCCCGCACTCTCTGAAACATGTGCTGTGTCAACTCAGGGTTAAATGGATTAAGGGCGGTGCGAGATGTGCTTTGTTAAACAGGTGCTTGAAGGCAGCATGCTCTTTAAGAGTCATCACCACTCCCTAATCTCAAGTACCCAGGGGCACAAACACTGCAGAAGGCCGCAGGGACCTCTGCCTAGGAAAACCAGAGACCTTTGTTCATGTGTTTATCTGCTGACCTTCTCTCCACTATTATCCTATGACCCTGCCATATCCCCCTCTCCAAGAAACACCCAAGAATGATCAATAAATACTTCATAAATTAAAAAAATAATAATAAAATAAAATAAATAAATAAATAAAAAGAAAAAATTCAAAAAAAAAAAAAAAAAGAGGCTGATGCAGGCAAATTGCTTGAGCACAGGAGTTTGAGACCAGTCTGGGCAACATGATGAAACTGTGTCTCTACAAACAATGTAAACAATTAGCCAGGCAGCTGGGTGCGGTGGCTTCTGCCTGTAATCCCAGCATTTTGGGAGGCCAAGGTAGGTGTATCATTTGAGGTCAGGAGTTTGAGACCAGGCTGGCCAACATGGTGAAACCCCATCTCTACTAAAAATACAAAAATCAGCCAGGCAGGTGGCATGAACCTGGAATCCCAGCTACTCAGGTGGCTGAGGCATGAGAATCACTTGAACCCTGGAGACAGAAGTTGCAGTGAGCTGAGATGGTGCCACTGCACTCCAGCTTGGGTGATAGAGTGACTCTGTCTCAAAAAAAAAAAAAAAAAAAAAAAAAAAAAAAAAATTAGCCAGGCGTGGTGGCATGTGCCTGCATTCCCAGCTACTCAGGAGGCTAAGTGGGGAAGACCACTTGTGCCTAGGAGGTTGAGGCTGCAGTGAGCCATGATTGCACCACTGCACTCTAGCCTGGGTGACAAAGCAAGACTCTGTCTCAAACAAAAAAAAAGAGAGAGAGAGAGAAAAGAAAAGAAATGAGGCTGAGAGAAACTATACCAAAATGTTAGCAAGGATTATCTCTAATGATGAGATTCTGAGTGATATTTTTTATTTCTTTCTACTTTTTGCTTCTCCTTCATGCTTTTCTGCATCTTCTAAAATTTCTACAAAGAACATACTTGTTTTTACAATTAGAAAAAATACATTATTAAACTATATAATAAAAAGTTTGTAGGGTATCAATACAAATAGAAATAATATATTATTTAGGCCGGTTGCGGTGGCTCACGCCTATAATCCCAGCACTTTGGGAGCCTGAGGCGGGCGGATCACGAGGTCAGGAGTTCGAGACCAGCCTGGCCAACATAGTGAAACCCTGTCTCTACTAAAAATACAAAAATTAGCCAGGCATGGTGGCGCATGCCTGTAGTCCCAGCTACTTGGGAGGCTGAGGCAGGAGAATCGCTTGAATCCGGGATTTGGAAGTTGCAGTGAGCTGAGATGGTGCCACTGCACTCCAGCTTGGGCAACAGAGTAACACTTTGTCTCAAAAAAAAAAAAAAAAAAAGAAAGAAAGAAAAAAGAAAAGAAAAGAAATATTATGTCCATCCAAAAACAATGCCCACTCTTGGATACCTAAAATGCACAAAATTATCTATAAATGCAGCTGTGTCTTTCATATAGTTTAAGTTCAGTTTTAGCAAAACAAAACAAATGTCTTTTCCTTTGCATGGTGAATGCCTTGGAGTTACTCCAGAATAACATGGAATTATTCACATTGAATGGTGAATGCCTGGAGTTAATCCAGAATAATGTGAAATCAAACTTTATTTCAGTAAGAACCCCTAAGCCTAAAATCCTGTAAACTGAATCAGTCTTGGAACATGTATCTGTTCCAAAAACTAGTCTCCAAATATACAGAGATTAGGGCTTGGCACTAGGAGATTAGATGTGGTAGACAAATGCTACTTGATGGTGAGGGTAGAGATGGGGTGACGGTAGAGGATGCTTAAACCTAACATCAATCATTTAAAAATTGTTAGTAACATTTATTTCTACCCCAAGCTATCCTTTACCAGAGTAGCATGTGATAAACAACATTTCATTCATTCATTCATTTATTCTCTCAATTAATATGTATTTAAGAGCCTGCTATACATGCAGCATGCAGCACTGTGTTAGGCATTGGGTTAACATGAAGAACAAAACAGATGGGGGGCCGGGTGCAGTGGCTCACGCCTGTAATCCCAGTATTTTGGGAGGCAGAGGCAGGTGGATCACTTGAGCCCAGCAGTTTGAGACCAGCCTGGGCAACATGGTGAGATCCTATTAAAAATACAAAAAAAAAAAAAAAAATAGTGTGCAGTGTCTCATACCTGTAATCCCAGCACTTTGGGAGGCTGAGGCAGTGGATCGCCTGAGGTCATGAATTCTAGATCAGCCTGGCCAACATGTGGAAATCCCATCTCTACTAAAGACACAAAAAATTAGCTGGGCATGGTGGTGGGCGCCTGTAATCCCACCTACTCAGGAAGCTGAAGCAGGAGAATCACTTGACCCCGAGAGGTGGAGGCTGCAGTGGGCTAGGATCGTGCCACTGCACTCCAGCCTGGGTGACAGAGTGAGATTCCATCTAAAACAAAAACAAAAACAATAACAAAAAAATAGCCAGGCATGGTGGTGTGGTCCCAGATACTCAGGAGGCTAAGGTGAGATGGGAGGATCGCTGGAGCCCATGGGGTGTGGGTGTGGAATTTGCAGTGAGCTGAGATCGTGCCACTGCACTCCAGCCTGGGTAAGCGAGCAAGACCCTGTCTCAAAACAAACAAACAAAACAAAACAAAAAACAAAACAAAAAGACAACAACAAAAACAGATGGTATCCCTGCCTGCATAGGGCTAAGAGCCTGTTAGAGAAGACAAATACATACACAAATAGACATATAATTGCAAATTGTGATGAGTACTCTGGAGGAAAGTATAAAATACTGTGAAAGAGAATGAGGGAGGTAGGGCAGGAGAGGGATACCCAAACAGTCTCTCTGACATCTCAACCAGGACCCAAAAGATAAGAGTTAGGGGAGGGGCCAGGTACGGTGGCTCACGCCTGTAATCCCAGCACTTTGGGAGGCCGAGGCAGGTGGATCACGAGGTCAGGAGTTCAAGACCAGCCTGGCCAAGATGATGAAACCCTGTCTCTACTATAAACGCAAAAATTGGCCGGGCGTGGTGGTGGCCGCCTGTAATCCCAGCTACTTGGGAGGCTGAGGCAGAGAATTGGTTGAACCTGGGAGGCAGAGGTTGCAGTGAGCCAATACAAAAGCCATTAAGATAGAAAAAAAGCTTGGAGCCTTGGGGTAACTGAAAGAAGACCAGTGCAACCTCTTATGGGAAGGCATGTGTAGGCTTCACTGTTCCTCATCCCAGGAAGAACAGAGCACAGTGCAATGATACAATGCACAGATGGCAGCAGCACAGGTCTTTCTCAGGTCTGGCACCTAACTTTATTGCTGGGCCTTGTTTCAGCATCTTCAAAATGAGAATAATGGACTTCCTGAACCCCTTGTGAAAATTCATTCTATTTCATCTGTACAATACTTGCCCTTTTTATGACATTACATAAGCATGTATGTCATGTAATAATCAACAAAATGTGGCATTTTTACTATTAAAGTGCACATTCTGAGGAAGAAGAGTAGAAACTCCCTACCAGTATAGGAAGTGAAAGGAGAGAATTATATTCGCGCATTAGCAGTTGTCATTCAATTCCAGAAGACTAATTATGATCATGAGCTAGGTCACTTATTTTTGTGAAAGTACACTGTTATTTGCAAGGAAATGGTCTATTTGAAGCTTTCTCAATGGGAATCCGCTGGCTTAGCCTGAGAGTTTTCTTGTAAGTTTTCTAGATCGTCATGACTTTCACTTAAACTCTTGCTTTGAGCCATGTGGTACCTGGATAAGTGTCAGAATCAAACTGACAAGAATATATCCAGAGCGAGTCTCACCCCAATCTCTACCACCATTCTGCATTGGTCCTTAACTCCCATTTGGTAGCTCTTATTAAATAGTAGAAATGTAATACTAAAGTATCACCCCCTTATCACCTTATGTAGCTTTCCATAGAATTTTACTACCATAATTTGTTTGTTACCATAATTTGCTGAACACTTGCATGCAATAGTTTAGTTAAGCCCTGCAACAACACTATGTATGAGATAGTGAATTATTGTTATTTTTAGTAGTTATATTTTTTGTTTGTTTGTTTGTTTTGAGACAGAGTCTCACTCTATTGTCCAGGCTGGAGTGCAATGGCATGATCTCGGCTCACTGCAACCACTGCCTCCCGGGTTCAAGCAATTCTCCTGCCTCCGCCTCGCAAGTAGCTGGGATTACAGGCGCCTGCCACCATGCCTGGCTCATTTTTTGTATTTTTAGTAGAGACCGGGTTTCGCCATGTTGGCCAGGCTGGTCTCAACTCCTGACCTCAGGTGATCCACCTGCCTCGGCCTCCCAAAGTTCTGGGATTACAGGCGTGAGACACTGCGCACGGCCTATTTTTAGTAGTTGTATTTTATAAAGTATCCATGAACACTGAATTAGTGAATAGCAAGCCATTGCTCCTAGGGGATACACAGGGTTAGGTTCCTTCAAGCCTCTGATCACAATATTTTCTTTTTTTTTTTGAGGCAGGGTCTCGCTCTGTCGCCCAGGCTGGAGTACAGTGGCGCGAACTCGGCTCACTGCAAGCTCCGCCTCCCGGGTTCATGCCATTCTCCTGCCTCAGCCTCCCCAGTAGCTGGGACTACAGGCGCCCGCCACCAGGCCCGGCTAATTTTTTTTGTATTTTTTAGTAGAGACGAGTTTTCACCGTGTTAGCCAGGATGGTCTCGATCTCCTGACCTCAAGATCTGCCCACCTCGGCCTCCCAAAGTGCTGAGATTACAGGCGTGAGCCACCGTGCCTGGCCTCTGATAACAATATTTTCATCAACCAATCAAAGACATTATGTTCAATACATACTCTTGACTCCTTACCATTAAACCCATGGCTGGGTGTGGTGGCTCATGCCTGTAATCCCAGCACTTTGGGAGGCTGAGGCGGGAGGATCCCTTGAGCTCATGAGTTTGAGACCAGCCTAGGCAATATAGTGAGACTTCATCTCTAAAAAAATTAAAATTAAAATTAAAAAAAATCATTGAACTCATGGCCAGCAGCATTATAACTCATGCTTGAATGAAGCTTATGTAACACACATCTTTTTTCCATCTTTTCTCCATCACAATTTTCTTGCACTTAAGAACTGTAGACAGAACTTCAGCAATACACTTGGGGGCAATTTTAACAGTGAAATCACCAATAAAAAGCACAGAAATGTAAAAAGCATGGCACTAAATAGACCACAACGAGGATACTTGTTACAGTATGAGAGCTAAAACAAGAAGGCAAAGCATTGCCTTGTTCCACCTTGGCTAGGAACATGCATTTTGGGCAGCTCAAATGTTTTCCTCTCTGTAGTGTCAAGCAATGAGTTAAAAAACATCATGAGTATTGATTTTGGGGTTACAAATAAATTTTGGCATGTAAGCAAATTCACAAATACAGAATCTGCAAATCATGAGAATAAATTATAGGTTAATGATTTTCATAATTCAGATGAAAAAATTGAAGATGAGAGAGGTTAAAGTCACTTACCCAAAGTTACTCTGATAATAAATGATAGAGATGGGATTTAAACACAGATCTGCCCAACACCAAAGCCAGATGAACTTGACCACTATTATCTTCTGATGTCCTTTAATAAGGAACTAGTTAAACAAATTATGGTAGTAAAATTCTACTGAAAGCTACATAAGGTGATAAGTGGGTGATACTTTAGTGTTACATTTCTACTACTTAATAAGAGCTACCAAAAGAGATCTTAGATGCTATATAAGGAATTTTCTATTTATTTCTTTCTTGATTCTCACAGTTACCCAATGAAGTAGGTGCCATCAGAATTACCATTTAATGGATTAGGAAATTGAGGCTCAGGCTGGGTGCAGTGGCTCACACCTGTAATCTCAACACTTTGGGAGGCTGAGGCAGGCGGATGACTTGACGTCAGAAGTTCGAGGCCAGCCTGGCCAACGTGGTGAAACCCTGTCTCTACTAAAAATATGAAAAGCCAGGCATGGTGATGCGTGCCTGTACTCCCAGCGACTCAGGACGCTGAGACAGGATAATCGCTTTGAACCTGGGAGTCGGAGGTTACAGTGAGCCAAGATTGCATCATTGTACTCCAGCCTAGGCAACAAGAGCAAAACTCCATCCCCACCCCCCACCAAAAAAAAAAAGAAAAACAAAAAGAAAAACAAATAGAAGAAGAATCATTTCATTCTGTAGGTGTCTTATTACTAGCATGAAAAATCTTTCCTCAAAGACATTCTCACTCCCCCCAGCAGAACTGTTTTTATATATCATTAGCCATAATTATATCACATGCTCATGCCTAAACCTTGACTGGCTTGGACCAATGAAAATTCACCTCTTGGAGATAGGGAGGACCCAGATATCTGTATCTTAATAAAACTGGGATTCTGTTAGAAAGAAAAAAATGGGAGGAGGGGGCTGGGCACGGTGGCTCACACCTGTAATCCCAGCACTTTGGGAGGCCAAGGTGGGCAGATCATGAAATCAGGAGATCGAGACCATCCTGGCTAACATGGTGAAGCCCCATCTCTACTAAAAATACAAAAAATTAGCCAGGCGTGGCGGCACACGCCTGTAGTCCCAGCTACTGGGGAGGCTGAGGCAGGAGAGTTGCTTGAACACGGGAGGCAGAGGTTGCAGTGAGCCGAGATCATGCCACTGCACTCCAGCCTGGGCTACAGAGCGAGACTCCATCCTTAAAAAAAAAAAAGAAAAGAGGAGGGAACAATAGTTGGGTAGGCAAACAACAAGTGTCTATCATACTGCCCAGTGCAGTGGCTCATGCCTATAATCCCAGCACTTTTGGAGGCCAAGCTGGGGCAGATCACTTTAGGTCAGGAGTTCGAAACCAGGTTGGCCAACATGATGATATCCCATCTCTGCTGCAAATACAAAAATGAGTCAGGTGTGGTGGCACATGCCTGTAGTCCCAGCTACTCGGGAGGCTACGACAGGGGAATCTCTTGAACCCAGGGGGCAGAGGTTGCGGTGAGCCGAGATCACACCACTGCACTCCAGCCTGGGTGACAAAGCAAGACTCCATCTCAAAAAAAAAGAAAGAAAATATACTGCATGGGTACTAATATCCTATACACATTATAGATGTCATTGATTAATAATGGTGCTCTTTAATGAGTCATATATTCAACATCACAAGTTTACTTTTTTTAATAATAATACTATAAATAGGCCGGGTGCGGTGGCTCAAGCCTGTAATCCCAGCACTTTGGGAGGCCGAGGCGGGCGGATCACGAGGTCAGGAGATCGAGACCACGGTGAAACCCCGTCTCTATTAAAAATACAAAAAATTAGCCGGGTGCGGTGGCGGGCGCCTGTAGTCCTAGCTACTCAGGAGGCTGAGGCAGGAGAATGGCGTGAACCCGGGAGGCGGAGCTTGCAGTGAGCCGAGATTGAGCCACTGCACTCCAGCCTGGGCGACACAGCGAGACTCCGTCTCAAAAAAAAAAAAAAAACAAAAAAAAAAAAATAATAATACTATAAATAACTTTCTCCCCGATTTACTTGGATGAAAGTTGACAACATTATGTCCCATTACACACAAATACAGTATGTAATTAGAGTGTAATTCCTACAAACATAAATATTCTCCTACATAACCACAATACAATTATCAAAATCAGCAAATTAACACTGATACATTACTACCATCATTGTCCGTTTAATGCCCTTTGTAGCTATAGCATTCAACCCAAGATCGTATGTTGCATTTAGTTGTGTCCTTTTATCTGAAACAATAGTTCCTCAATCTTTCCTTGACTTTCAATATCTTACACTTTTGAAGATTACAGGCCAATTATTTGGTAGAATATTCCTCAGGTTTGTCTGATGATTCTTCATCAATAGAGTCAAGTAATTTATTTTTGGCAAGATTATCACAGGAGTGATGCTGTGTTTTTCTCATTACATCCTATCAGGTGGTGCACGATTTCAATTTCTCCTGTTAGTGGTAATGTTAACTTTGATCACTTGATTAAGGTGGTATCTGCCAGGTTTCTCCACTGTAAAGTTACTTTTTCACTTTGAAATTATGAAGTATTTTGAGGGGAAGTATTTTGAGACTATGCAAATATTCTGTTCCTCATCAAATTTTCACTCACTAGTTTTAGCATCCACAATATTTCCTGGCTGGTTTTTTGTGGGTTGGTTTGTTTGTTTGTTTTGAGACAGAGTCTCACTCTGTCTCCCAGGCTGAAGTGCAGTGGCACGATCTCAGCTCACTGCAACCTTTGCCCCCTGGGTTCAAGGGATTCTCGTGCCTCAGCCTCCCAAGTAGCTGGGACTACAGGTGCACACCACCACACCAGGCTAATTTTTTGTATTTTTAGTAGAGACGGGGTTTCACCATATTGGCCAGGCTGGTCTTGAACTCCTGATCTCAAGTGATCTGCCTGCCTCAGCCCCCCAAAGTGTTGGGATTACAGGCGTGAGCCACCGTGCCCAGATTCCTATTTTATATAATTCATTACTATATTATTTATTTTGATGCTCTTATTGTCCCGAATTTAATCCCATAGAGCTAGCTTCTGTGTTGTTTGACATGCTCCCATTATTCTTTGAATACTATCTTATTTTGGCACAATATATTGTTCCAAGCTTATCTTGTACTTTTCATATCCCAGACCTGGAATAAGCTGTATTTCCCAGCATCCTTGATATCTTTTAACAGAGTACTATATAGAAACCAAGATATCGGCTGGGCAGTGCGGCTCACACCTGTAATCTCAGCCCTCTGGGAGGCTGAGGTGGGTGAATCGCTTAAGTCCAGGCGTTCAAGGCCAGCCTGAGTAACATGGAGAAACCTCGTCTCTACAAAACAAAAACAAAAACAAAAAACAGAAACCAAGATAAGGGCACTTGGTGTGCTCATTGATATTGGGTTTTTGCTGCTCCCAGACCGTATATGAGCTAAAGGATATATATCTGCTATAGTCTGAATATATGTGTCCTCTCAAAATTCATATGTTGAGGTTCGGCACGGTGGCTCATGCCTGTAATCCCAGCACTTTGGGAGGCTGAGGCAGGCAGATCATTTGAAGTCAGGAGTTCGAGACCACCTTGGCCAACGTGATGAAACCCCATCTCTACTAAAAAATACAAAAAGTAGCCAGGCATGGTGGTGTGCATCTGTAGTCTCAGCTACTCAGGAGGTTGAGGCATGAGAATCACTTGAACCTGGGAGGCAGAGGTTGCAATGAACCGAGATCACCACTGCACTCCAGCCTAGGCAACAGAGCAAGACTCTGTCTCAAAAAAAAAAAAAAAGTATACGTTGAAATGCTACCCCTAAGGTCATGGTATTAAGAGGTGGGGCTGGGTGTGGTTACTCATGCCTATAATCCCAGTGACTCAAGAGGCTGAGGTGAGAAGATGGCTTGAGGCTGGGAGTTCAAGATGAGCTGGGCAACATAGCAAGACTCTGTATCTAAAAAACAAAAAAATTAGGCCCAACACAGTGGCTCATGCTTGTAGTCCTAGCACTTTGGGGGGCTCAGGCAGATGAATTGCTTGAGCCCAGGAGTTTGAGACCAGCCTGGGCAACATGGCAAAACCCCGTCTCTACAAAAAAATACAAAAATTAGCTAGGCATGGTGGTGTGCCCATGTAGTTTCAGCTACTCAGAAGGCTGAGGCAGGAGAATTGCTTCAACTCGAGAGGTTGAGGCTACAGTGAGCCATGATCATGCCCCTGCACTCTAGCCTGGGCAATGGAGCAAGACTCTATTGGGAATAAATAAATAAATAAGTAAATAAATAAATAAATACAAATTTTTAAAAATTAACCAGGCAAGGTGGCTCATACTTGTTGTCCCAGGTACTTAGGAGGCTGAGGTGGGAGCATCACTTGAGCCCAGCAGTTTGAGGCTGCAATGAGCTGATTGCACCACTGCACTCCAGCCTGGGCAACAGAGTGAGACCCTGTCTCTACGAAAAAAAACAAATGACAGAGCCCTTGAGAATGGAATTAGTGCCCTTATAAAGGAGGCCTGAGGGAGCTTTTTGCCCTTCTGCCATGTGAGGACATACAGAAGGTGCCATTTCTGAGGAACAGGGCCCTTTGCCAGATGTCAAATCTGCTGGCATCTTGATCTTGGGCTAGGAAGCCTCTAGAACTGTGAGTAATACATTTCTGTTTTTTATAAATTACCCAGTATCAGGTGTTTTGCTATAGCTTCCCAAACACATTAAGACGGTGTCTCTTATACATTTAAATTGAAATAAATCACAACACTTAAGCTAGAGCCTTGCTACTCCACAGACCAGTATCATCAGTATCATCTGGGATCCTATCAGGAATACATGACCGGGCGTGGTGGCTCACGCCCGTAATCCCAGCACTTTGGGAAACCGAGGCGAGCAGATCACATGAGGTCAGGAGTTCCAGACCAGCCTAGCCAACATGGTAAAACCCCGTCTCTACTAAAAATACAAAAATTAGCTGGGCGTGGTGGCATGCGCATGTAATCCCAGCTACTTGGGAGGCTGAGGCAGGAGAATTGCTTGAACCCGGAGGCAGAGGTTGCAGTGAGCCAAGGTAGTGCCACTGCACTCCAGCCTCAGCGATAGAGCAAGCTCTGTCAAAAGAAAGAAAGAGAGAGAGAGAAGGGGAGGGAGGCAAGGAAGGAAGGAAGGGAGGGAGGGAGGGAGAGAGGGAGGGAGGGAAGGAGTCTCATCCCACACCCTAGACCTACTGAATCAGAATCTGCATTTAACAAGATCCTCCCAGGAGATTCATCTTCATATTAAAATTTGAAAAGGATTGAGGGCTGGGAGCGGTGGCTCACATCTGTGTAATGCCAGCACTTTGAGAGGCTAAGGTGGGAGGATCACTTGAGCCCAGGAGTTCGAGACCAGCCTGGACAATATAGGGAGACCTCATCTCTACAAAAAAATTTTTAAAAAAAATTGAGCCCAGGAGGTCAAGGCTGCAGTGAGCCATGACCGTGCCGCTGCACTCCAGCCTGGGTGATAGAGCAAGACCCTGTTTCAAAAATAAAAATAAATAAAAATAAATAAAAAGCACTGAGTTAGAACAGTCACCAGCTAGTAGCAAAATCTACTCTGGGTTTACTCACAAAATGTAGGTAGTGAAAGTTCATCTCCTCTAGCCCTAGAAGTCAAGGATAAAAGTATATACTCCTAGTCAGGTACAGTGGCTCATGCGTGTAATCCCAGCACTTTGGGAGACTGAGGTGAGTTGATCACTTGAGATCAGGAGTTCAAGACCAGCCTGGCCAACATGGAAAACCCCGTCTCTACTAAAAATAAAAAATTAGCAAAGCAGTGGTAGCGCACGCCTGTAGTCCCAGCTACTCAGGAGGCTGAGGCACGAGAATTGCTTGAACCTGGGAGGCAGAGGTTGCAGTGAGCCGAGATCGCATCACTGCACTCCAGCCTGGGCGACAGAGCAAGACTCCATCTCAAAAAAAAAAAAAAAAAAGTAAATACTCCAGCCAGCAGTGCCATGCACCTATAGTCCCAACTCAAGTCCCAAGGCCAAGGCAGGAGGATTGCTTGAGCCCAGGAGTTCAAGTCCAATCTGGGCAACATAGCAAGACCCTACCTACTAAAAAAAAAAAAGTGAATATTTTGTCTTATTTCTTCCCTTGTACTACTATTTTTATTCCCTCATTTTCTTCTTCCCTTCCTATCTGTCTGCCTGCCTCATCCCTTCCTCCTCTCCTTTTTAAATGCCTCCTTCCCCTAACTAGGTGATACACAGCTTTATAATAAGAACCATTTGTTCTGCAAGTTTACAGTGTAGTAGGCAGATATCAAAAAGTCTGGCTACACATGCACACGTATGTTTATTGCGGCATTATTCACAATAGCAAAGACTTGGAACCAACCCAAATGTCCAACAATGATAGACTGGATTAAGAAAATGTGGCACATATACACCATGGAATACTATGCAGCCATAAAAAATGATGAGTTCACGTCCTTTGTAGGGACATGGATGAAACTGGAAATCATCATTCTCAGTAAACTATCACAAGAACAAAAAACCAAACACCGCATATTCTCACTCATAGGTGGGAATTGAACAATGAGAACACATGGACACAGGAAGGGGAACATCACACTTCGGGGACTGTTGTGGGGTGGGGGGAGGGGGGAGGGATAGCATTGGGAGATATACCTAATGCTAGATGACAAGTTGGTGGGTGCAGCGCACCAGCATGGCACATGTATACATATGTAACTTACCTGCACATTGCGCACATGTACCATAAAACCTAAAGTATAATAATGATAATAATAATAATAATAATAAAAGAAAAAAAAAAAAAGTCTGGCTAGTGATTTACACACTAACTTCAGGGGAGCTATATCTAAAGAGTACAATGAAATAAAGCCCAGTTAGATTGCTCTAGTTTCAGAATTAGCTCCAAATCAGAGGATAAATTATTTTTCATTATTTTTCTTACTAGAAAATGTTAGCATTTCAATTATGGAATCAGATAAACCTGGATTCAGATATCATTCTTCAACTGTGGGCTGTGTAATCTTGAGCAAGTCCCTTAAACTCTCTGAACTTACATTTCTATTTTTGGACTGCCTAAGCTCATGAGCTTTGTAATTAGAGAGACTAGCTTTCAATCCTGCTTCTTCTTCTTACTTATGTAGACTTGAGCAAACTATTTGCTCTTGATAAAATACAGACCTAGGCCGCGCACAGTAAAATACAGACCAGGCCAGGTGCAATGGTTCACACCTGTAATCCCAGCACTTTGGGAGGCCAAGGCAGAAGGATTGCCTGAGTTAATTTTGAGACCGGCCTGCACAACATAGTGAGACCATGTCTCTAGGACAAAATTTTAAAACATTAGCCAGGCGTGGTGGCACACACCTCTAGTCCCAGCTACTCCAGAGGCTGAGGCAGGAGGATTGCTTGAGCCAGGAGTCTGAGGCTGCATTGAGATATGATCACACCACTGCACTCTAACCTAGGTGACAGAGCAAGACCTTGTCTCTAAAAAAAAATAAAAAATAAAAAAAAATACAGACCAGGCATGGCATGGTGGCTCACACCTGTAATCCCAGCACTTTGGGAGGCCAAGGCAGGTGGACCACTTGAGGTCAGGAGTTCAAGACCAGCCTGGCCAACATGGCGAAACCCCATCTCCACTAAAAATACAAAAATTAGCCAGATTGGGTGGTGTGCACCTGTAATCCCAGCTACGCAGGAGGCTGAGGCAGGAGAATCACTGCCAGGAGGTGGAGGTTGCAGTGGAGCCAAGATCACACCGCTGGGTGACAGAACAAGACTCCATCTCAAAAAAAAAAAAAAAAAAAAAAAGCAGACCTGTTTCAAAGGTTTATCATGGGAAAATGTATATCAAGTGCTTAGCACAGTGCCTTGGCACATATCACATGTTCAATAATTATTAACTTTATGTTCTTTTCTTCTATTTTGAAATAAGAATAATAAAAATCTACAGCAAAAGTGCTTATGAAGACTTAGATGACATGACACAGTCTGAAAAGTATCTGGCACAAAGTAAGTGCTCAGTAAATATTAGCTATGATAGGCACACAGAGTTGTTTTGAGGACTCATTGGGTTAAGATGTATGATACTCATAATCATTGTTGTCCTCTCCTGACAAGGGGAAATTCTCACCCTGAGTTCAGAGAATTTTGACTATACCGTTTTTTGTTTTTTGGATTTTTTTGAGATGAGTCTCGCTCTGTTTCCCAGACTGGAGTGCAGTGGTGCAATCTCAGCTACTGCAACCTCTGTCTCCTGAGTTCAGGCAATTCTCCTGCCTCATTCTCCCGAGTAGCTGGGATTACAGGTGCCTGCCAACATAACTGGCTAATTTTTTTTTTTTTTTTTTTTTGAGATGGGGTCTCACTCTGTCACCAGGCTGGAGTGCAGTGGTGTGATCTCAGCTCCCTGCAACCTCCACCTCCTGGGCTCAAGCAATTCTCCTGCCTCAGCCTCCCGAGTAGCTGGGACTACAGGCACGTGCCACCAAGCCCGGCTAAGTTTTTGTATTTTTAGTAGAGACGGGGTTTCATCATGTTAGCCAGGATGGTCTTGATCTATCGACCTTGTGATCCACCCTCCTCGGCCTCCCAAAGTGCTGGGATTACAGGCGTGAGCCACCGGGCCCAGCCTAGTTTTCACATTTTTAGTAAAGATGGGGTTTCACCATGTTGGCCAGGCTGGTCTCGAACTCTTGACCTCAGGTGATCCACTCACCTTGGCCTCCCAAAGTGCTGGGATTACAGGCGTGATCCACCACACCCGACCTTAACTATACTGTTTATAACCTGCGTGGGGTTTTAAAAAGCCATTCCAGGCTGGGCACGGTGGCTCACGCCTGTAATCCCAGCACTTTGGGAGGCCGAGGTGGGCGGGTCACCTGAGGTCAGGAGTTCGAGAGCAGCCTCAACATGGGAAACCCCGTGTCTACTAAAAATACAAAATTAGCCAGGCGTGGTGATGCATGCCTGTAATCCCAGCTACTTGGGAGGCTGAGGCAGGAGAATTGCTTGAACCTGGGAGGCGGAAGTTGCAGTGAGCCGAGATCAAGCCATTGCACTCCAGCCTAGGCAACAAGAGCGAAACTCCATCTCAAAAAAAAAAAAAAAAAAGCCATTCTACACCTTGCTTAATCCCTACACTTATCACTTATTTACATCCTGCGATGCTCTAGAAGTCAGCAACCAGGCATTTCAATTCAGACCAGTCTTGGTAGTGTCCTTTTGATCCTAAGGTCCTGCTCCTGAAATGGCCGGTGCCATCCAGCTCTTCCCAGATGAATGGCTGGACCAGACGTCACAAAGAGAAAAGGAAAAGCAGGTGGAAAGGAATGTTCCAAAATCTTTAAGATAAATGGCAAGGACTATGTCTGCCTGGGAAACCATTTTAAAGGCCATGCAAAGGATAAAAGGAGGACCAGTGGAAAGAGCAGTATCCAATTGCTATGGCAACTGAAATTTTGCAAATAAATACTTCAGCATAGCTTGTTTATCAAACAAACTGACCTATTCTTTCCATTCTTTGGTCCGCCTCCTGCTTCCTCATCCTTCCTTCATTAGTATACACCCATTCCTACCATACCTTGAGACAAAAGGAATAGTACTCCCTCTGAGCCATTCCCCCCCACCAAATAAAATCTAGCAGTATATTGTTTGTTCATACACTGGAACAGGAAGTGTCTTTACTACATATCATGAACTCTGTCCCTTTATGGGTGTTGTCATATTGAGCTCCTAGGAAGTATGGTAAGCCAGGAACCTTTTCAAAATCCTGACAATCAAAGCCACACTGGTCTACTAATGACTAGCTGAGTCACCAAATTTCTCTAAGCCTCCCTTTCCCTGTGTGCATGAGGGAAATACTGCTCTAAATTATAGGAAATATGGGCAAGATTTGGGTCATTTGTATTTTTATTCAACTGACCCAGTTTGGGCCCAGTCTCTCTTTCTAGCCTAAGCTCTCACTGGTCTCCTGTGCCTTAGCCAAACACGTCTACTTGTTCCTGGCACACACATTTCTGTGCCTTGGCTCTTGCCATTCTTTCTGCCTGGAACGCCCTCTCTCCTTCTCTCCATTTCCTCCTTCTATTTTATTAAACTCTCATCTGTCTTCCTATATGTCTCAAACCAAATAGCATCTCTTCCACAAAGCCTTCTCTGATTCTATAGCTGGTAGAGATCTTGCTTTTCTTATTTGTGTGCTTTTCTGGCATTTGTGGTTGCTTATGTGCATCTTTCATCCCCCCTGCCACCCCCAGAACAAATGAACACCTTGAGAGCAGAGACCATGTTTTCGCCTTGAGCACCCCAAATTATAAGTGGCCTTTTAATTAGATGTATCCCTCCCCAATTAACCTTTGACTAATAAGCTCTTTGGGACCAAGGGCTACTTCTTGTTCCCTGTTATCTACCCAGCACCTAGCTCATTGCTTGGCACATAATTGGTGCTCCAAAAATATTGGTTAAAGTAATGAATAAAAATAGATGCTTTGTGGGGAAATGAAGTAAATCAACTTGTAAACTAGAGCTTTAATGGGAAAAGTATGTTGAGCAGTTACAGCTGTGTGGGATTCATTCATTCATTCATTCATTCATTCAGCAGTGATCAAGCCAATTTTTTTTTTTTTTTTTTTTTTTAGATGGAGTCTCAGTCTGTTACCCAGGCTGGAGTGCAGTGGTACGATCTGGGCTCACTGCAACCTCCACCTCCCTGGTTCAAGCGATTCTCCTGCCTCAGCCTTCCAAGTAGCTGGGATCACAGGCACGCACCACCACACCCGGCTAACTTTTGTATTGTTAGTAGAAATGGGGTTTCACCATGTTGGCCAGGCTGGTCTCGAACTCCTGACCTCAGGTGATCCACCCGCCTCAGCCTCCCAAAGTGCTGGAACTATAGGCGTGAGCCACTGCGCCCGGCCGGCAATTTTTTTTTTTTTTTTTTTTGATACAGAGTCTCGCTCTTGTTGCCCGGGCTGGAATGCAATGGCGCTACCTCGGCTCACTGCAAACTCTGCCTCCTGGGTTCAAGCGATTCTCCTGCCTCAGCCTCCCAAGTAGCTGGGATTACAGGCATGTGCCACCACACCCAGCTAATTTTGTATTTTTAGCAGAAATGGGGTTTCTCCATGTTGGTCAAGCTGGTCTGGAACTCCCGGCCTCAGTTGATCGGCCGGCCTCGGCCTCCCAAAGTGCTGGGATTACAGATGTGAGCCACCGCAACTTGCCGAAATATTTTTTTTTTTGAAACAGGGTTTCACTCTGTCACCCAGGCTGGAATGCAGTGGCACAATCATGGCTCACTGCAGCGTTGACCTCCTGGAGCTCAAGCGATCCTCCTGCCTCAGCTGGGACCGAAGGTGCATGCCACCCAACAGACTAATGTTCAGATTTTCTTTTTTAGTAGAGATCAAGCGGTTCTCATTTTGTTGCCCAGGCTGATCTTGAACTCCTGGACTCAAGTGATTCTCCCACCTCGGCCTCCCAAAGTGTTGGGATTACAGGCATGAGCCACCGCACCTGGCCACAAATGAGCAATGAGAATCTTGACTTCATGAAACTTACACTGAGGCCGGGCGTGGTGGCTCATGCCTGTAATCCCAGCACTTTGGGAAGCAGAGGCAGGATTCCATCTCGAAAAAAAAAAAAGAAACATATATTGTAGTGGAACAAGTACAGAATTAACAAATAAAAAATAAATAAATTCACATTGTGAATAAATAAACAGAGCAATGAAATAGAGTCATTTTAAGTAGGATGTTATTTATAGTATTGTTTGTAGGATTTCCCAACCTCGGCACTATGGACATTTTGGGCTAGATAATTCTTTCTTGCAAGGGGCTGTCCTGTGTACTGTAGGATATTTAGTAATATCCCTAGAGGCATGTAGTGGCCTCTAACCACTACGTGCCAGTAACAAACAATCCCTAGGGTTGTGACTATCAAAAATCTTTCTAGAGATTGCCAACAATCTCTGGGGATCAAAATTACCCCTACTTGAGAACTACTGTGTTAAAGGGGTGCCTCTTTGAGCGAATGACATGAGCTGAGACCTAAAAGACAAGACAAAAATAAACCTTCAACACTAGTGAAGTGTATTCCAGGCAGGAAAGTGGACAGCAACGCAAACAATGAGACCACAGTGGCCGAAGATAATGAGTGAGGAGGGGAGTGATATATGATGAGACTGGAGAGAGAGGCAAGGACATACATCACATAGTTGCTTGGAGTCATATAAGAAAACTTAGATTTCATTTTAAAGCAGTGGAGTCCATCAAAGTTTCATGTGTTTTTGTTTTGTTTTGTTTTTCTTGAGACGGAGTCTTGCTCTTGTCACCCAGGCTGGAGTGCAGTGGCACAATCTCGGCTCACTGCAACCTCTGCCTCCCAGGTTCAAGCGATTCTCCTGCCTCAGCCTTCCAAGTAACTGGGATTAGAGGGGCATACCATCATACCTGGCTAATTTTTGTATTTTTTTGTAGAGACGGGGTTTCACCATATTGGCCAGGCTGATCTTGAACTCTTGGCCTCAAGTCATCTGTTCGCTTTAGCCTCCCAAAGTGCTGGGATTACAGGCCTGAGCCACTCACTGCGCCCGGCCGACAAGCTTAGTTTACTTAGCACAATGTCTTCAAGGTTCATCCACATTGTATCATATATCAGAATTTCACTCCTTTCTTCCATCTGGGGGGCCTGAATCAGGGAAGAAAAAGAATTTCATTTTAAGGCTGGATAATATTCTGTATATATATATATATACACACACACTATATTTTGTTTATTCATTTATCTGTCCATGGACATTTGAGTTTCCACCTTTTGGCTATTGTGCATAATGTTACTGTGAACATGGGTGTACAGATATCTCTTCAAGACCCTGCTTTCAATTCTTTTGGGTCCTAAAAGTGTAATTGCTAAACCATATGGTAATTTTATGTTTATGTTTTTGAGGAGCTGCCATACTATTTTCCATAGTCTCATACCATTCTACATTCCCACCAGTAATGCATGAGGGTTCCAATTTCTCTACAATCTGACCAACATTTCTTGTTTTCTGTTTTTTGGTAATAGCCATCCTGATGGGTGTGAAATGGTATCTCATTATAGTTTTTTGTTTTGGTTTGGTTTTTGGTTTTTTTTTTTGAGACAGGGTTTCACTCTGTCACCCAGGCTAGATTGTAGTGGCGTGATCAAGACTCACTGCAGCCTCAGCCTCCCGCACTCAAGTGATCCTCCCACCTCAGCCTCCTGAGTAGCTGAGGCACTAAGCGCATGCCACCATGCCCAGCTAACTTTTACACTTTTTGTAGAGACGGGGTTTTGTCATGTTGCCCAGGCTGGTCTCCAACTCCTGGGCTCAAGCGATCCACCCATCTCTGCCTTCCAAGGTGCTACAATTACAGGCATGAGCCACCACACATGGTTGACTTGTATAGTTCTTCATAGATTCGGAATATTAATTCATTATTCAATATATAATTTGCAAATATCCTATTTTGTGGATAAGACGGAAATTTTAAGATTTAGTGCCTGATTAAGCAAATGCTGTGAAACAACTTCACCGAAACAAGCTCTAGTCTTGTTTCAGCTTGCTCTGGAGGTCTGGGTCAAGGTGATATTAAATAGCGGCTTAAAACAGTTCATGGCTGGGCACAGTGGCTCACGCCTATAATCCCAGCACTTTGGGAGGCCGAGGCAGGCAGATCGCTTGAGTCTAGGAGTTCAAGACCAGTCTGGCCAATATAGCAAAACCCATCTCCACTAAAAATACAAAAATTAGACCTGGCACAGTGGCTCACGCCTGTAATCCTAGCACTTTGGGAGGCAGAGGCGGAGGCGGGTGGATCACTTGAGGTCAGGAGTTCGAAACCAGCCTGGCCAACATGGTGAAACCCTGTCTCTATTAAAAATACAAAAAAATTAGCCAGCTGTGTGGCGGGTGCCTGTAATCCCAGCTATTTGAGAGACCGAGTCAGGAGAATCGCTTGAACCCGGAAGGCGGAGGTTGCAGTGAGCTGAGATCACGTCACTGCACTCCAGCCAGGGTGACAGAGTGAGACTCCGTCTCAAAAAGAAAAAAAAGAAGTACAAAAATTAGCTGGGAGAGGTGGTGCAGGCCTGTAATCTCAGCTACTCTGGAGGCTGTGGCACGAGAATTGCTTGAACCCGGGAGGTGGAGGTTGCAATGAGCCATGATTGTGCCACTGCACTCCAGCTTGGGAGACAGAGAGAGACTCTCTCAAAAAACAAACAAACAGTTCATATCTACTCCAGAGAGCCCCCCCGAGAAGCTGGTTGTGTTTCACATTTACCCCCTAGATATTTTATTTTCCTCCTTAAAGATCAAAGAATCAAGGCAGAGGAAGCCATGAATGAGAGAGTCAAGGTAAGGCTGGAAATAAAAGACTGTCCTATTCTTATCACAGCTGGATTATTCTCTTATTTTCTAACTTAGTCTGTAAGTTTCTTGATGGCAGGTACTGCTATATAAATTTAAAACCAATATTCTATTCAGCACCTAGCACATCAGCCTTTACATAGTAAATGCTCAATAAATTGTTGTTTATTGACATTAATTGATTAGCAATTCCTATAATTCTAGAAGATTGTCATGAAGTGGTCTATATTGTCTCATATGAATAATAACAGATTGCATTCTTACTTGAATATTTGATATCAAATAAATATTTGTATAAAGTATTTATAAAATTATGAAATAAAGATATGCTACAAAGCTTCTTTTTTCTTTTTCTTTTTTTTTTTTTTTGAAATAAGATCTTACTCTGTCCCTCAAGGCTGGAGTGCAGTGGCACAATCATGGTTCACTTCAGCCTCGACCTCCTGGGCCCAAGTAATCCTCCTACCTCAGCTTCCCAAGAATCTGGGAGTATCTGGGACTACAGGCATGTGCCACCATCCCTGGCTAATTTTTCTGTAGAGATGGGATTTCGCCATATTACCCAGGCTGGTCTTGAACTCCCGACTCAAGCGATCTGCCCACCTCGGCCTCCCAAAGTGCTGAGATTATAGGCGTGAGCCACCATACCCAGCTAAAATTTATTTTTAAATTCAATAGACATGAGGGCCAGTCTCAGTGGCTCACGCCTGTAAACCCAACACTTTGGGAAGTAGAGGCGGGCAGATCGCTTGAGGTCAGGATTTTGAGACCAGCCTGGCCAACATGGTAAGACCCTGTCTCTACTAAAAATATAAAAATTAGCTGGGTGTAGTGTCATGTGCCTGTATCCCAGCTACTGGGGAGGCTGAGGCACAAGAATCACTTGAACCTGGGAGGCAGAAGTTGCAGTAAGCCAAGATCGTGCTCCTGCACTCTAACCTGGGCAACAGAGTGAAACTGTGTTTCAAAAAAAAACAACTTTGTTAATCACTAGACCTGTGATAGATTGGGAGGATTCAAAGGTGGACAAGGCAAATCCTTCAAAGAATTTGCGGTTTCATAGTTAAGTAGACAATAAGCAGCAACCATGCCATGATAATGGGGTGCTATAATACAGGTAAGCACTGGATGCCATGGGGCAGAACGTAAGGGGCACCTAACTCGGTTCATAATTGGAAGAAAGGGAAGTTGGAAAGGTTCCTGAGCTGCTTCTTAAAAATAAGTATGGGCCGGGCACAGTGGCTCGCACCTGTAATCCCAGCACTTTGGGAGGCCGAGGAGGGTGGATCACCTGAGGTCAGGAGTTTGAGACCAGCCCTGCCAACATGGCAAAACCCCGTCTCTACCAAAAATACAAAAATTAGCCAGGTGTAGTGACAGGTGTAATCCCAGCTACTTGGGAGGCTGAAGCAGGGAGAATCACTTGAATCCGAGAGGCGGAGGTTGCAGTGAGCCGAGATAGCGCTGCTACACTCTAGCCTGGGTGACAGAGTGAGACTCTGTCTCAAAAAAAAAAAAAAAAGTATGATCAGTTCTTATGAGTACAGAAATAAACTCTCGCATTTATGGTCAATTGCTTTTCAACAAATGTGCCAAGATGATTCAATGGGGAAAAGAAAAATCTTTCCAACAAATGGTGCTAGGACAACCAGATATTCACATATAAAAGAAAAAAATTGGACCTTTTTCCAACACTATACACAAAAATTAACTCAAAATAGACCACAGACCTAAATGTAAGAGCTAAAACAATAAAAATCTTAGAAGAAAATGTAGAAATATGTCTTTGGGAACTTGAGTTAGTTAAAATCTTCTTAGATACGAAACTAAAAGCACAAAGCAGCAAAATAAAATAAATAAAGTGAATTTCATCAAAATTAAAAACTTTTGTTCTTCAATGAAAGGCATCCAGAAAGTAAAGACACCTCTCAAAATAGGAGAAAATATTTGCAAATCATGTATCTTTTTTTTTTTTTTCAGACAGAATCTTACCCTATTGCCCAGGCTGGAGTGCAGTGGTGCAATCTCAGCTCACTGCAACTTCCACCTCCCCGGTTCAAGCAATTCTCCTCAGCCGCCTGAGTAGCTGGAATTATAATCATGCACTACCACACTTGGCTAATTTTTGTGTCTTTAGTAGAGATAGGGTTTCTTCATGTTGGCCAGGCTGGTCTCGAATTCCTGGCCTCAGGTGATCCGCAAGCCTCAGCCTTCCAAAGTGCTGGGATTACAGGCATGAGCCACTGCACCCGGCCATGCAAATCATATATCTTAAAAGGGATTTATATTTAAAATATCTAAAGAATCTTAAAACTTGATAATAAAAGACAACCTCATTAAAACTTAGTAAAGGGAAGGATGAAATAAAATTATCTTTGTCACAGATGACATGATTATGTAGAAAATTGGAAATGACAAAAGAAACACTTGGAACTAATAAGCAATTATAGCAAGTGATGATAGTTGCAGAATGCAAGGTTAGTATATAAAAGTCAGCCAGTTGCGGTGGCACGAGCCTGTAGTCACAGCTACACAGGAGGCAGAGGCAGGAGGATCACTTGAGCCCAGGAGTTCAAGGCTGCCGTAGGCTCCATGGAGTGATTCATGCCTGTAATCCCAGCACTTTGGGAGACTGAGAAGCACAGATCACTTGAGTCCAGGAGTTTGAGACCAACCTGCGCAACATGGTGAAATCTCGTCTCTACAAAATATACAAAAATTAGCTGGATGTGGTAGTGCACACCTATAGTTCCATCTTCTTGGGAGACTAAAGCAGGAGGATCGCTTGAGCCTGGGAGGTGAAGGTTGCAGCAAGCTGAGATAACACCACTGCATTCCAGCCTGGGCAACAGAGTGGGACCCCCACCTCAAAAAAAAAAAAAAAAAAAGCCAATGACTTTCCCATATCTCAGTAATGGACAAGTGAGCAAGACTCCATCTAAAAAAAAAAAGAAAGAAAGAAAGAAAAAAAAGAAAGCAAGCATAATTTCATTTACATTAGGCACCCTCCAAAATGATTTTTTTTTTCTCATATGGAATTTCGCTCTTGTTGCCCAGGCTGGAGTGCAATGGCACGATCTCAGCTCACTGCAACCTCTGCCTCCTGGGCTCAAGCAATTCTCCTGCCTCAGCCTCCCAAGTAGCTGGGATTACAGACATGCGCCACGACACCCGGCTAATTTTGTATTTTTAGTAGAGAAGGGGTTTCACCATGTTGGTCAGATCCACCTGCCTCGGCCTCCCAAAGTGCTGGGATTACAGGTGTGAGCCACTGAGCCCGGCCTGAAATGCTTTTTTTACAAGAGCACAAATCCACTTTTATTTATTGACTTTTCATTAGTTTAAATCCTTGAGGGGTACAGCATGAGGGTACAGCATCACTTGGATTCTGTGTCCAATAGCCTTAGCAGGAAGATTGCTTTGGAATTTGGCACAAGCCATGCCACTGTTTCTGTGGGCCAGAGTTACCTTTCCCCAGATTACTCTGGTTTTGTTTGGTTTGCCATCAGGAGTCACTCTGTTGTTCTTTGCTTTGTATACATAAGCACATCTCTTGCCCAAATAGAATTCTGTTTCATCTCGGGCATAAACACTGTCAATTTTAAGGAAAGCTGTGTGCTCTCTTTGGTTCTGGAGACCCTGCTTACAGCCAGCAAAAATGGCCTTGGACCACAGCCTTCCAGACATATTTTCTTTTAGAAGTCTTGTTCCTAGCAGGATCCAAGATGGCAGGAAAAACCAAAATGAAACATTTTGATATAAATATATGTATTTTTTGAGACAGAGTCTTGCTCTGTTGCCTAGGCTGGAGTGCAGTGGTGCAATCTTGGCTCACTACAATCTCTGCCTCCTGGGATCAAGTGATTCTTCTGCCTCAACCACCCGAGTAGCTGGGATTACAGGCACTTGCCGCCACACCTGGCTAATTTTTTTTTTTTTTTTTTGTATTTTTAGTAGAGACAGGGTTTCACCGTGTTTGTCAGGCTGGTCTCCAACACCAAACCTCAAGCAATCCACCCGCCTTGGCCTCCCAAAGTGCTGGGATTACAGGCATGAACCACTGCACCTGGCCTATATTTTGATTTGAATCTAACAAAATGTTTAAGTTCTATGAGGAAAACTAAAACTCTGATTTTAAAAAATCAAAGAAGAACCAAATAAATAGGGAGCTATTCAATGATTGTGGGTAGGAAAACTCAATTATCAAGACATAAGTTCTTCACAACTTGATCTACAGATTTCAATACAATCCCAATCGAAATTCCGCAAATGATTGTATGGATATCAACAAACTAATTGTATAGCCAACACAATACTGAAGGAGAAGGCAAAGTTAGAAGACTGACAAGGTCAGAGGACTAACATTACCTGACTTCAAGACTTACTATAAAGCTACAGTAATCAAGACAGTGTAGTATTGCTGAGAGAATAGACAAATAGATCAATGGAAAAGAATAGAGACCAGAAAGAGCCCTGGCAGAAAAGTAGAGGGGGAGGGTGGTAGGATGGGGAAGGGAAGAGGGTGGAGAGGAGCGAAGGGTGGGGAGGGGAGTTGGAGGACAGGTAGAAGATTGAAAATGGATGGAGGGATGATGCCTGGAATACAAACCAGGATATGTTCTAGAGCACTTATGGATAGGCTTGGAGAGCAGGCAGGACTCTTTTTCCTTTGAGAATAGGGAGAAAGATGGAGACTGCTGGTAAGATAGAGATAATTTGTTCAGAGGCAGGGCAAGAAGTTGAGGGAATCTCTGACTGATGTAACATGTTATTCATCCAGCAAATGTTTACCGGGCAACATTTATGTGTCAAGCCCTAAGCCTAGTGCTAGAGATTCAGAAATGAATGAGATAAAGCGCTTGCTCTCTCAGAACTTAAGAGTCTGGCCAGGCATGGTGGTTCACTCTTGTAATCCCAGCACTTTCGGAGACCGAGGCAGGCAGATCACTTGAGGTCAGGAGTTAGAGACCAGCCTGGCCAACATGGTGAAACCTTGCCTCTACTAAAAATACAAAAAATTAGCCAGGCATGTTGGCATGCGCATGTAATTCCAGCTACTCAGGAGGCTGAGGCAGGAGAATCGCTAAAACCCAGGAGGCAGAGGTTGCAGTGAGCAGAGATTGTGCCATTGCATTCCAGCCTGGGCAACAGAGCAAAACTCTGCCAAAAATAAAAAATCTTAGAGTCTAATGGTCTCTATTTTCTTTCTTTCTTTCTTTCTTTTTTTTTTAAGAGAGGTTCTCATTCTGTCACCCAGGTGGAAGTGCAGTGGTATAATCTGGGCTTACTGTAGTGATTCTAGTTGCAGGATATAAGACAACCTGGGGCTCAAGCGATTCTCCCACCTTGGCCTCCGGAGTAGCTGGCACTACAAGTGCCACAGCACCTGGCTATTTTTTGTAGAGACAGGGTCTCACTGTGTTGGCCAGGGTGCTCTCGAGCGATCTTCCTGGGCTCAAGCGATCTTCCCGCTGTGGCCTCCCAAATGCTGAGACTACAGGCATGAGCCACTGCACCCGGCCCTCTACTTTCTTTATGAAGTAGAAGATAAAGTTTTGCTGGAAGAAGGTATGTGGGAGAGGTAGGGGACTTGAGCAGAGTGGCGAATATTTAGAATACTTTTTCAGGAAATGAGAAACCAAAAATGAATAGGAAAATGTTGTAAGAATTGCTGCTTGCCATGGAGTATCCAGGTGAGAACAGATATGTTTATGGTAGTATGAATCCAAAAAATTATGTTATTTTTTTTCTACTAAATTTCTTTCTTTCTTTTTTTTTTTTTTTGAGACGGAGTCTCACTCTGTCGCCCAGGCTGGAGTACAGTGGCACGATCTTGGCTCACTGCAAGCTCTGACTCCCGGGTTCACGCCATTCTCCTGCCTCAGCCTCCCAAGTAGCTGGGACTACAGACACCCACCACCGCGCTCGGCTAACGTTTTGTATTTTTAGTAGAGACAGGGTTTCACTGTGTTAGCCAGGATGGTCTTGATCTCCTGACCTCGTGATCCACTCACCTTGGCCTCCCAAAGTGCTGGGATTACAGGCGTGAGCCACCGCGCCCGGCCTTTTCCTACTAAATTTCAGTAGCCCAGATGAAGTAGCAGAGGAGATTGAGGGATAGATTCATTTGGAATTGGAGGTTTTATGAGGCAGTTGCAATAGAAGGACAAGGAAGAGAGAGAGTTGACAGTGCTGGCAAAAGAAGAGTTGAGCTGATAAACTACTGGATGGGACATTAGTCTCTTTCAGTTGGCAAGAAGCTGAGATACCCTTAGTTCAGGTTATCACAAAGGCTGAAGTAGAAGATAATGACACTGAAGTAGAAGGCAGGAAGCCCAGGAAACTTGCTCCACAGACAGGCACCGGGGAGAAACGAAAAAATGCCTAGAATAGGATGCAATAGATGTTCTATTCTGTTGAATAGAAGTTCACCCTAATGTCAGCTCTAATCATCTGGTTTGCTTCTACTCTCTCAGAAGTAAATGCCCATTTACTCCTTTTTCCAGGAATTCTCCCATATTCATAACTCAGCTTCTTACTGTCTAGTTTCTCTCTCTCCTCTTCTGCACATACTTACTACTTCTCCCTGTTTGTATTAATTTTTCTGTGACTTGCATCCAAATTCCCCCAAAAGAGGACTTATTGAGTCAGGTTCATCCAATATGGACCACATTAAAGACTTCTGATCTTCCCTTATGTTTAGCCTATAAATGTTTATCTTCTGCTATTTTACAGATTTCTGATCTAATCAGCCACAACCAGGGTAACACAATGATGGTGCTGGAAAAAGGTCCCAACTCAGACCCCAAAAGAGGGGTTCTTGGATTTCACGCAGAAAGGAATTCAAGGCAAGTCACAGAGTGCAGCAAGAAGAGACAATTTATAGAAAGCTACTCAGTTACAGAGTAGGGCATCCTTAGAAAGCAAGCAGAGGAATGAGCACTGTCTTTGTTTTGTTTTGTTTTGTTTTTGAGACAGAGTTTCGTTCTTGTTGCCCAGGCTGGAGTGCAATGACGCGATCTCAGCTCACCGCAACCTCCGCCTCCCGGGTTCAAGCGATTCTCCTGCTTCAGCCTCCTGAGTAGCTGGGATTACAGGCATGTGCCACCATGCTTGGCTAATTTTGTATTTTTAGTAGAGACAGGGTTTCTCCACGTTGGTCAGGCTGGTCTCAAACTCCCGACTTCAGGTAATCCGCTCGCCTCGGCCTCCCAAAGTGCTGGGATTACAGGTATGAGCTACCGCGCCGGCCTCTTTGTTTTAAACTCTTCTTATATAGAGGTCTTATCTATGTAAAAGCTAAGCTATGTCTACATGCAGGTAGGCTGACAACATGACAACATTTATTACTTTGTTGATTTAAAGATAGTTATCCTTGGCATTTTAGTGCGTAAGTACATCAAAGCATGACTATAATCATCTTAAAAGCATATATTGTTATGTGATATCGGGGCATCTGGACATTCTGTGGTTGCAGGAGTTTGTCCTTGCAGGCATTATTAAGCTGCTTTCTTAGCCGTAAACATCTTGTGACCATGGGTCATGAACTGGTGAGGAATGTGCCTTGCTAACTTTAAGATGGAGTATATTTTAAAATGGTGTCAACCTTGCTCTCTGATACTCCTGTTTCCCTAACAATCATATAACATACAGCATGGCCACCCCAGCCTACTTTTCTCAGAAAGAAATTGTGAGTAGAGCTTCACAGACCATGGAGGACTGCATTATAGAAAAGGAAAGAAAAGCAGGAGGGGGATTGATGGCCAGGTGTGGTGGTGTGTGCCTGTAGTTTCAGCGACCCCAGAGGCAGAGATAGGAGAATCGCTTACGCCTGGGAGCTCGAGGCTGCAGTGAACCCTGATCATGCCACTGCACTTCAGCCTGGGTGATGGAGCAAGACTCTATCTTTAAAAATGTGTGTCTATACATATATGGCTCCATAATCTTAAAGAACTGGAGTATTTGGAGTGGGGAAATGAAAGAGCTAGAAGGAACGATAAGAAATTTCAGATTGTTAGAAGAGTGAAGATAATGGGATGGTATAAGCCAAAAAATGTTGAGGACAGAATCTTAGATGGCTCATCCACATGAATAAAGTTACACAGCTCAGAAGACGACAGATGCTAGGTTGAAAAAAAGCCAGATTATCGAAGTTTGCAACAAATGTAGAGGCATGTCTTGGAAGTCAATACAAAACAATGATCAGGAGAGATAAAAGGTAAGATGAGGAAAGCATGGACTGCAAAGGAGGATAGTGTAGTGGTTGGAAATGCATCTGAGGAATGATGACATAATCCCTCATCCCCAAGATGCAGGGAACATGACGGAATGCATAGGGAAACATGTGTTATGTAAGACAAAATTAATGCATAGTGTATATTAGGAGGTGCAGTGATCTATAAAGTAAGTATATAAGACACAGAAAGTACCATTTTATTGTTTCACAGTTTTTGTCTGAAATTAGTGTATGTGGTATAAGAAACATTAAATTGGCCGGGCGCTGTGGCTCACGCCTGTAATCCCAGCTTTTTGGGAAGCCGAGGTAGGCGGATCACCTGAGGTTGAGAGTTCGAGACCAGCCTGATCAACATGGAGAAACCCCATCTCTACTAAAAATACAAAAAAATTAGCCGGGGGTGGTGGCGCATGCCTGCAATACCAGCTACTCAGGAGGCTGAGGCAGGAGAATTGCTTGAACCCGGGAGGCGGAGGTTGCAGTGAGCCGAGATCACACCATTGCACTCCAGCCTGGGCAACAAGAGCGAAACTCCATCACAAAAAAAAAAAAAAGAAACATTAAATTTTAAAATTAATGTTTATTTTGCTAATAGTGTTAGAGATGAGGTAATTAAGCATCCTCATTTTACAGAAAGCTTCAAAAGGTTTAGTGATTTCCTTAAGGCATGCAGGTAATTAAGGCTGCCCAGGCTGGAGTGCAATGGCGCGATCTCAGCTCACCGCAACCTCCATGTCCTGGGTTCAAGGAATTCTCCTGCTTCAACCTCCTGAGTAGCTGGGATTACTAGAATTTAGAAGTATTTTTTAAGCATCTTGGCCTCCCAAAGTGCTGGGATTACAGGCATGAGCCATCACGCCCGGCCTAGAACTTAAAAGGATTTTATGGGGAGGATGATATTGCTGGCCCAGACCTGTTAAACTGTTAAAAGTGTTAAAGTTTGATTTGTTTTTTGTTTTTTGTTTTTTTTTTTTGAGACAGAATCTCGCTCTGTTGCCCAGGCTGGAATGCAGTGGCCCAATCTCGGCTCACTGCAACCTCCACCTCCTGGGTTCAAGCCCAGATTTTTGTGCCTCAGCCTCCCGAGTAGCTGGGACTACAGGCAGGTGTCACCACAACAGGCTAATTTTTGTATTTTCAGTAGAGATGGGGTTTCGCCATGTTGGTCAGGCTGGTCTCACCTGGCCAGGCTGGTTTGACCATGTTGGCCAGGCTGATCCTGACCTCAGGTGATCCCCCTGCCTTGGCCTCCCAAAATGCTGGGATTACAGGCATGAGCCACTGCGCCTGGCCCCTGTTTGTTGTTTTTTTTGTTTGAGACAAGGTCTCACTCCGTCACACAGGCTGGAGGGCACTGGCACCATCACAGTGCATTGCAACCTCAACCTCTCTGGTTCAAGTGATCCTCAGCCTCTCGAGTATCTGGGACTACAGGCATGGGCCACCCCACCTAGCTCATTTTTATTTTGTAGTGATGGAGTCTCCCTGTGTTGCCCAGGCTGGTCTAACTCCTGGACTCAAGTGATTCTCTTGCCTCGGCCTCCCAAAATGCTGGTACAGGTATGAGCTACAGCACCTAGCCCTCTTTGTTTTCTTCTTTTTTTGTTTTTTTGAGACAGAGTTTTGCTCTTCTCACCCAGGCTGGAGTGCAATGGCACGATCTCGGCTCACTGCAACCTCCGCCTCCCAGGTTCAAGTGATTCTCTTGTCTCAGCCTCCCAAGTAGCTGGGATTACAGGCGCCCAGCACAATGCCCGGCTATTTTTTTTTTCTTTTTTTGAGATAGAGTCTTACTCTATCACCCAGGCTGGAGTGCAGTGGCGTGATCTTAGCTCTCTGCAACCTCTGCCACCCGGCTTCAGGCAATTCTCCTGCCTCAGCCTCCTGAGTAGCTGAGATTACAGGCACCTGCCACCGTGCCCGCCTAATTTTTGTATTTTTAGTAGAGATGGGGTTTCACCATCTTGGCCACCATCTGGTCTTGAACTCCTGACCTCATGATCCACCTGCCTCGGCCTCCCAAAGTTCTGGGATTACAGGCGTGAGCCACCGCACCTGGCCAATTTTTGTTTTTTGTTTTTTGTTTTTTTTTCAGATGGAGTCTCATTCTGTCACCCAGGCTGGAGTGCAATGGCACGATCTCAGCTCACTGCAACCTCTGCCTCCCGGGTTCAAGCGATTCTCCTGCCTCAGCCTCCCAAGTAGCTGGGACTCCAACTGCCTGCCATCATGCCCAGCTAATTTTTTGTATTTTAAGTAAAGACGGAGTTTCACCATGTTAGCCAAGATGATCTCGATCTCCTGACCTCGTGATCTGCCCACTTCGGCCTCCCAAAGTGCTGGGATTACAGGCGTGAGCCACCGTGCCCGGCCCAACCAATTTTTGTGTTTTTTTAGTAGAGATGGGGTTTCGCCATATTGTCCAGGCTGGTCTCAAACTCCTGACCTCACGTGTCTGGGAGGCCCACCTTGGCCTCCCAATCTTTTTTCTTAATAAACTTTCTTGAAACCAGAGTACAGTTTTCAAGACCAGCTCCAGCTCCACTCCTAATATTCTAGTTCTGAGTAGCTCCAGTTACTCAGGAGACTGTAGTGGGAGGATCCCTTGAGGCTATGATTGCATCACTGCACTCCAGCCTGGGTGACAGAGTGAGATCCTATCTCTAAAAAATAAAATAAATAAATAAATAAATAAATTTCCTTGAAGCAAAGAGACACAGTCAAAATCAGTCTAATGATCTTCAAGCTGTTTCTAAAATTAGGAACTCCATAAATATTGTGGTTGATGATTATGGCATTTCTCCCATGGAAGGCATATTTTAAAGTAATGGTTGATGAAATATATCTTCCTTTCTCTTTCAGTTTCCTCCTCTACACATGCAACTCTTGGATGACAACTTAAGCCAATCACTGTATCTCGTCTCGTATTCCTTTAACTCCTCTCACTCCCAGATTGGTTCAGGAACAGAAATGTAATCATATGACCCAACTAAGGATATTCAATGCTGATAAGACTAAATTTTTGGAACTTTTTTCCAGCTCTCAGGGAAATTGAGTCTCTTTTCTACTGGATGGAAGTACATGGCTTCAGGACCTATTAGCAGCCAGCTTGGCACCATGAAAGGAGAGCCTGCCCAGAAACAGAGTCATCACCAAGGAAGAAGTCATTTGAACCCTGGATCAAGTTTCTTTCAAGAAGAAGCAAGAAACTGTTTGACTGGCATATGAGCAATAATAAACTCTTTTTTTGTTGTTGTTGTTGCTGTTAAATCAGTTCTAGTTGGATTTTCTACCATTTGTAACATACAGTCCTAACTAATACAGATAAGTTCTGGTATACAAAACCATAGTAACCATGTTTCTTTTTTTTTAGGTGGAGTCTCACTCTGTCACCCAGGCTGGAGTGCAGTGGCACAATTTCAGCTCACTGCAACCTCTACCTCCCAGGTTCAAGCGATTCTCCTGCCTCAGCCTCCTGAGTAGCTGGGATTATAGGCACACACCACCACGCCAGCTAATTTTTGTATTTTTAGTGCAGACAGGGTTTCACCATGTTGGCCAGGCTGGTTTCGAACTCCTGACCTCAAGTCAGGCCCACCTCGGCCTCCCAAAGTGCTGGGATTACAGGTGTAAGCCACCACGCCTGGCCATAACCATGTTTCTTAATACCAAGTCTGCATTGCAACTAGCTATATACAAAGATACAGTTTTAAACTGTG
Source organism: Pongo pygmaeus (assembly GCF_028885625.2). Lineage (NCBI taxonomy): Eukaryota > Metazoa > Chordata > Mammalia > Primates > Hominidae > Pongo > Pongo pygmaeus. The sequence goes on from NC_072392.2 coordinate 45,386,921, forward strand.
ATTTTTGGAATTCTTGAGACTCTTAACATGCCATCACTCCGCTTCACACTTTATTGGAAAACCATCAAAAAAAAAAAAAAAAAAAGGCTGTGTCTTAAATACAGTTTAAAAAATCTATTCAAAAATAATTTCCTCTTAATAAAATGGAAATCACTATATCCCAAAGTCAATTCAATGGTTGCAACAGATAAAGGATTTCTTTCCATTTTCTATACTTTGCTTTCACCCAAACTTAGATTCAAATTTAAACACAGATGTTTTAAGTGATACATTAAAATACTGCTTCATATTTGCTAAGATAGATATAAAATGAATCTCTAACTTCCCATATAGTACTGTGCTTGTTTTATGCAAAAACTGGAAATAAAGAAGTAAAAAGTGGTTTTAAAAAATGTGATATAGGTAGATCTTAAATAAACATTGTTAAGCTGAGTAGTATAATACAGTAAGTGTCATAAAAGGGATATACGCAAAATGTTTTTGGAAGCCCAGAGAAGGGTAAAGTAATGTGCCAGCAGCCAGAGAGGAAGTGACATTTAGCTATGCTAAAAGATTGAGAAGGAATTTGCCAGGCAGAGAAGAAGAAAATAGTTATACTATACAGGAGGAAGAGTTATGGCATTTTCTTTTTTTTCTTTTTGTTTTGTTTTGTTTTTGAGACGGAGTCTCGCTCTGTTGCCCAGGCTGGAGTGCAGTGGCGCGATCTCAACTCACTGCAAGCTCTGTCTCCCGGGTTTACGCCATTCTCCTGCCTCAGCCTCCGGAGTAGCTGGGACTACAGGCGCCTGCCACCATGCCTGGCTATTTTTTTTTTTTTTTTTTTTTTTTTTTTTAATTTTTAGTAGAGACAGGGTTTTGCCGTGTTAGCCAGGGTGGTCTCAATCTCCTGACCTCGTGATCCGCCCACCTTGGTCTCCCAAAGTTCTGGGATTACAGGTGTGAGCCACCGCTCCCGGCCGAATTATGGCATTTTCAAAGTCTGTTATGTAGCTAAACTTTTCTCTGTCTGTCTTAGAAGCTAAGAGCTGAAAAATTACCTATTATTATTTGGGTCTAGGGTTGATGACTGTGAAGGCAATGTAGAATATATAGATTGGAAGCTGCAATGCCTTTTATGACCTAGTCTCTGAACTCAAATACCATCACTTCTGCTGTATTCTTTGCATTACAAGCAAGTTACTAAGCCCAGCCCACACTCAAGAGGAGTGGGATTAAACTCAGTCACTTAAAGGAAGGAGTATCAAATATTTCTGTGGACATATTTTAAAACCACAACAAATATCTAGCGCACTGTTGCTCCTTGAGGGTAATCTTGGACACTCTTTTCTTCTCTATTAATCTTTTCTTTTCTTTTTTTTTTTTTGAGACAGACTCTCACTCTGTTACCCAGGCTGGAGTACAGTGGCGCAATCTCAGCTTAACCTCAACCTCCACTTCCCTGGTTCAAGCCACTCTCCTGCCTCAGCCTCCCAAGTAGCTGGGATTACAGACGTGCACCACCAAGCCCAGCTAATTTTTTTGTATTTTTAGTAGAGACGAGGTTTCACCAGGTTGGCCAGGCTGGTCTCAAACTCCTGATCTCAAAAGATCCACCCTCCTCAGCCTCCCAAAGTGCTGGGATTACAGGCATAAGCCACTGCGCTCAGCCTGTTTTTTTGTTCTTTGGTTTGTTTTTTGAGACAAGGCCTCAATCCATCAGTGGTGTGAGCCACCATGCCCGCCTAGTTATTTATTTGTTTGTTTTGGGACGCAGTCTTGCTCTGTCACCCAGGCTGGAGTGCAGTGGCATGATCTCAGCTCACTGTAACCCCTGCCTTCTGGGTTCAAGCGATTCTCCTGCCTCAGCCTCCCAAGTAGCTGGGATTATAGGCGAATGCACCACCACACCAGGCTAATTTCTGTACTTTTAGTAGAGACAAAGTTTCACTATGTTGGCCAGGCTGATCTCAAACTCCTGACCTCAAGTGATCTGCCCATCTCGGCCTCCCAAAGTGCTGGGATTACAGGTGAGAGCCACTGTGCCCGGCCTTCTCTATTAATCTTGATTTTCTTCCAAGCCTGGTCTTCCGTTAGCTTTCCCCTTCTTAGTAAATGACACTACCTCCACTTAGTTACTAAAAGCCACAGTCATTCTTGATTCTTTTCTTTTCCTCAACCTCCATTCCCTAATAAATCCATCAGCAAAGATAAAGTATATACCATGTTCCTTGGTATCTGTGGGGGACTAATTCCAGGTACCCCTTGGACACCAAAATCCATGGATGCTCAAGTCCTCCATACAAAATGGCATAGTATTTGCATATCGCCTACACATATCCTCCCATATACTTTAAATTATCTCTAGATTACATATAATACAATGTAAATGCTATGTAAATAATTGTTATTTACAAACATTGTTTACAGAGTAATGACAAGAAAAAAAATGTCTGTACGTGTTCAATACAGATGCAATCGTCCATTAAAAAAAAATTTCCATTCACAGTTAGTTGAATCCAGGGATGTAGAACCCACAGATACGGAGGGCCAACTGTATATGTCATTTGTTTATTCCCTCTTCCGGCCATTAATCCATGCTACCGTGAACTCTTACTTCAGTGGCTTCATAACTTGTCTTATTCTACTTTTGCCTCCCTACTGTCCATCTCCACACACCAGCCACCTTTTTTTTTTTTTTTTTTCAGAGACAGGGTCCTCCTCTTTTTTCCAGGCTGAAATACAATGGCAAAATCATAGCTCACTGCAGCCTCAAACTCCTAAGCTTAAGTGAGCTTCCCACCTTAGCCTCCAGAGTAGCTGGGACTACAGGGGCACACCACTATGCCTGGCTAATTTTTAAATTTTTAATTCTTATTTTAATTTTTATTTATTTGTTTATTTATTTATTTTTGAGACAGGGTCTGGCTCTGTCACCCAGGCTAGAGTATAGTGGCGTTATCTCGGCTTGCTGCAACCTCTGCCTCCCGGATTCAAGCAATCCTCCCACCTCAGCCTCCTAAGTAACTGGGACTACAGGTGCATACCACCACACCTGGCTAATTTTTGTATTTTTTTGTAAAGAAAGAGTTTCACCATGTTGGCCAGGCTGGTCTCTAACTCCTAAGCTCAAGAAATCTGCCCACCTCAGACTCCCAAAGTGCTGGAATTACAGGCATGAACCACCACACCTGGCCTAATTTTTAAATTTTTTGTACAGATGAGATCTCACTATGTTGCTGATCATAGGTGTTAGCACCAGTCTAGACTGGCCAGTCAGCGTTTTTGTTTGTTTGTTTGTTTTAAGACAGACTCTCACTCATTGCCCGGACTGAAGTGCAATGGTAAAATCATAGCTCATTGCAGCCTCAAATTCCTAAGCTAAAGTGATCTTCCTACCTTAGCCTCCCAAGTAGCTGAGAATACAAGTGCATGCTACCACACCTGGCTAATTTTTTTTTGTAGAGACAGGGTTTCTTCATGTTACCCAGGCTGTCCTTGAACTCCTGTGTTCAAGTGATCTGCTTACCTCGGCCTCCCAAAGTCCTGGGATTACAAGCATAAGCCACCACATCTGGCCCAGCCAGCCACCTTTTATTAAGCATGTACTTTGTGCTTTGCAGAACAATAAGTAATTTGCATGTATCATCTAATTTAATCACCACACCTGTCTAAGAAATAGTTATTACTATTTAACACCCTTGCTTAAAAACCTATTTTCACTATTATAAAGATAATGCATCTTCACAAATATATTTTTCCCTCTCCTGTTAAATTATTTTTCTTAGGATAAATTTTAGGAAGCAGAATTACTAGGTTAAAGAATATAAAGATTTTAAAGCCACCAATAACTCTTTTTCTATTCTTACTTGGAGGACTTGTCAGTTCTCTTTCTTTATATTTAATTTTTCACGGTGGTGGGGGGTGGTCCTCCATTTTCTGATGTCCTGTCCATGAGTAGATACATGTTCCTGGAAAATAGTCTAGAATAGTAGTTCTCAAGTTCAACTGCACATTACAATTACCTAGGGAGCTGTTAAAAATATCAATGCCAAGGACTCTAGATATTCTGATTTAATTAGTCTAGGGAAGCATGAGCATAGACTTTTGTTGTTGTTGTTGTTGTTGAGGTAGAGTCTCACTCTGTCGCCCAGGCTGGAGTGCAATGGCGCCATCTTGGTTCACTGCAACCTCTGTCTTAAAAATGTCCACGCTTGGCCAGGTGCGGTGGCTCACACTTGTAATCTCAGCACTTTGGGAGGCCGAGGCAGGCAGATCACTTGAAGTTAGGAGTTTGAGACCAGCTTGGCCAACATGGTGAAACCCCGTCTCTACTAAAAGTACAAAAATTAGCTGGGCGTGGTGGCAGCTGCCTGTAATCCCAGCTACTTGGGAGGCTGAGGCAGGAGAATGCTTGAATCCACGAGGTGGAGGTTGCAGTGAGCTCAGATTGCGCCATTGCACTCCAGCCTGGGTGACAAGAGCAAAACTCTGTCAAAAAAAAAAAAGAATATCCTTGATGAAACAGAAAAAAAATATTGGTTTTATTAGATCCCTCAGAACATGTTTTTAATTATTTGGTATGACAAGATATGTATGCATGAAGCACTTCTGTTGCATATCAAAGAATGCTTGGTGGTTGTCTTGAGGAAAACCGTTTCTCTAATTCATTGAGCTATGAGCTGACCTTTTTCATTGACCACTATTTTTACTTGAAAAAATAACTAACAGACAAACTATGGCTATCAAAACTTGGGTATTTGGCTGAAATTTCCCCATAATGAAGAAAGTGATCTTGCACGTCAAGAAAAATAACTGATAAACTGATATTGTTTCTTGCCAATGACAAAATTTGAGTTTTCAAACAAAAATTAGAATTTTGGAAAACTTACATCTACTACCATGAGCTTGACAGTGTCCCAATACTTAAAGATTTTCCTGATGATAATAAATGTGTTTTTTTTTTTGTGGGGGGGACATCATATAATGAAATGTGTCAACATTTGGAAGATATGCATATCTCAAGGAATTAATATTTTTCAAACGACTAGTGCATATATTAAATCATGCTTGGGTAAAAGATCCATTCAAAGAGAAACACAGACCAGTGGATTTTATTTTATTTTATTTTATTTTATTTTATTTATTTTTTGGAGATGGACTTTCGCTCTTGTTGTCCAGGCTGGAGTGCAATGGCAAGGTCTCAGCTCACTGCAACCTCTGCCTCCTGGGTTCAAGCAATTCTCCTGCGTCAGCCTCCCGAGTAGTTGGGATTACAGGTGCTCACCACCATGCCTGGCTAATTTTTGTATTTTTTTCAGTAGAGATGGGGATTTTACCACATTGCCCAGGCTGGTCTCAAACTTCTGACCTCAAGTGATCTGCCCACCTCGGCCTCCCAAAGTGCTAGGATTATAGGTGTGAGCCACTGCACCCAGTCCCAGTGGATTTTAATGAAACAGAGGACAAAAAGTTCATTTAATAAGGTTTCAGATTCTACTTTGCAACTAACTTTTTTTTTCCTTTAAAGACATCAGATCTCACTATGTTGCCCAGGCTGGACTCAAACTCCTGGGCTGAATTAATCCTCCCACCTCAGCCTCCTGAGTAGCTGGTACTATAAACCTACACCACTGTGCCTGGCTGCAACCAACCTTTAAGAAATTACCATTTGTTGGCCGGGTGCGGTGGCTCATGCCTGTAATCCCAGAACTTCAGGAGGCTGAGGCAGGTGGATCACGAGGTCAGGAGTTCAAGACCAGCCTGGCCAACATGGTGAAACCCTGTCTCTACTAAAAATACAAAAAAATTAGCCGGGCGTGGTGGGGCACACCTGTAATCCCAGCTACACGGGAGGCTAAGAGAGGAGACTCACTTGAACCCGGGAGGTAGAGGTTGCAGTAAGCCGAGACTGCGCCACTGCACTCCAGCCTGGGACAGGGTGAAACTCCATCTCAAAAATGAAAAGAAATTACTGCGTGTTGCATTTCCATGTAGTATCAAAGAATAACCACAATGGTCAGAAAAAAACTATCTAAAAACTTCTTCCAGCTACATATCTGTGTGAAGCCAGATTTTCTTCATATCCTTCAACTAAAACAACATATTGCAACAGACTGAATGCAGATGCATATATGAGAATCTATTAGCTAAAGCTGATGTTAAAGAAATTTGTAAAAATGTAAAACATTGATACCCTTCTCATTATATTTTTTGTTTTGGAAAATATAACTGTTTTTCATAAAAATATTTATGTTAACGTACAATAAGTTTGCTGTTATTTAGTTTTAAATTCTAATACAGTAATTGATAATACACATATCCCACATAAACAAAAGCTCATTAGTTCTTAAGACTTCTTGGTTTGAGAACCACTACTCAAAATTTTTTGTTTGTTTGTTTGTTTTGAGAGAGGGTCTCTGTTGCTCAGACTGGAGTGCAATGGCACAATCATAGCTCCTGACTACAAACTGAACCTCCTGGGCAATCCTCCCATCTCAGCCTCCTGAGTAGCTGGGACTACAACACCTAGCTATTTTTTTTTTTTAATTATTTTTAGTAGAGGTAAGGTCTTGCTATGTTGTCCAGGCTGGTCTCGAACTCCTGAGCTCAAGTGATCCTTCTGCCTCAGCCTCCCAAAGTGCTAGGATTACAGGTATGAGCCACTGGGTCCTGCCTAGAAGTTTTACTAAATTTTAGAGGCCTAAAATCTGAAATAGTTAAGAACCACAGACCTTTGAAAAGAATAGATGAACTGATTGCATATTCTCAGTGAAGATTATTTTTCTCAGCTAAAAGCTTTTGAAAAGTATGAAATGGCAACGAGTTCTAGATTCTATTCCTGATAAGAACTTGCCAACAGCTCTGACATGCCAACTAACCACTGACCCTTCATATTAATGGGTTTTAAACAACTCTTAGTCGTTCAAATCCCAATTCCTTAATATGATATACAAAGCATCCTGTATAAACTGTGCTTTCCAAGAATTAACTGATTTAATTTGTGACAACTCTATGTAGTAGGTACTGTTATCATGTATGATTTGTACATTCTGTTGAACAAATGAATGAATACAATGAGTAAATAAAATTAAGAATTTTTTTTTTTTTTGAGACAGAGTCTTGCACTGATGCCCAGGCTGGAGTGCAGTGGTGCGATCTCAGCTCACTGCAAGCTCCGCCTCCTGGGTTCACACCATTCTCCTGCCTCAGCTTCCCGAGTAGCTGGGACTACAGGCGTCCACCACCACGCCTGGCTAATTTTTTCTTTTTTTGTATTTTTAGTAGAGATGAGGTTTCACAGTGTTAGCCAGGATGGTCTTGATCTCCTGATCTCGTGATCTGCCTGCCTCAGCCTCCCAAAGTGCTGGGATTACAGGTGTGAGCCACTGTGCCCGGCCAAAATTAAGTAATTTTTATTTTTATTTTTTTGAGATGGAGTCTCGCTCTGTTGCCTAGGCTGGAGTGCAGGGCGCAATCTCGGCTCGCTGCAGCCTCCGCCTCCCGGATTCAAGTGATTCTCCTGCTTCAGCCTCCTGAATAGCTGGGATTACAAGCATGCACCACCATGCCTGGCTAATTTTTGTACTTTTTAGTAGAGACAGGGTTTCACCATGTTGGTCAGGCTGGTCTCAAACTCCTGACTTTGTGATCTGCCAGCCTGGGCCTCCCAAAGTGCTGGGATTACAGGCATCACCATGCCCGGCCTAAGTCTTTTTTTTTTTTTTTTTTTGAGACTGAGTCTTGCTCTGTCGCCCAAGCTGGAGTGCAGTGGCACAATCTTAGCTCACTGCAGGCTCCGCCTCCCAGGTTCACAGCATTCTCCTGCCTCAGCCTCCCAAGTAGCTGAGACTACAGGCGTCCACCACCACGCCCGGCTAATTTTTTCTTTTTTTGTATTTTTAGTAGAGACGTGGTTTCACCGTATTAGCCAGGATGGTCTTGATCTCCTGACCTCGTGATCCGCCTGCCTCAGCCTCCCAAAGTGCTGGGATTACAGGCATGAGCCACCGCGTGTGGCCAGTAATTTTAAAATCTAGATCCAAGTCCAGTTTAGAAAAGAGAAGCATTCTCAACTCCAGCTCTGTTCATTCAATTAATGATCACTTCCTGTCTTTTTCCTCATTATTTGCCTATATGCAGTTTTCTTCTGTGTTTTTACTGCCACCTGCCTCTTCTCTGTTTCATCTCTTCAAAAGTCTCACTGTTAATTCCTTTCTTTCTTGGGATTTTAGATCCCTCTAAATCTGCATGCACCTTTTGAAGACAAATACGAACATCACAATCTTTACCAACTAGTCTCATAGGAAGAGCTAACCTTCATGGAGTGATCACTATGTGATACATGCTTTACTGCATGACCTTACTTAGTCTTCATTGTACTACGGTACTATTTTTATCATCCCTATTTTACAGGGATGGGAAAACAAGGTTAACAGAACCAAAATAACTTGGCCAAATCTCACAGCTAGACAGTGGTAGAGCCAGGATTTGATTTAAACTTGTGTCTTTTCTTCCTACAGCTTTAATTAGAAATAATTTATGAATTATAAAATTCACCTATTATAAGTGTACAGTTCAATGCTTAGTAAATTTATAGAGTTGTGCAACTGTCACCACAATTCAGTTTTTAGAATATTTTCCTCACCCCAAAAAGTTCCCTTGTGCTCATTTGCAGTCAATTCCTGCTCCCACCCCTAGCCCCAGACAACTACTAATCAGCTTTCTGTCTCTATAGAGTCGCCTTTTGTGGAACTTACATAAATGGAATGCTACATTGCATGTAAATGGAATCTTTGTGTCTGGCTTTTTTCATTTAGCATGATGTTTTTGAAGTTCATCCATGTTGTATAGTGTGTCAGTCATTCATTCCTTCTTATTGCTGAACAATATTCTGTTGTACAAATATACCGTGTTTTGTTTATCCATTCACCATTTGGGTCATTTCCACTTTTTGGCTATTATGAATAATGCTGTTGTGAACATTCACATACAAGCTTCCGTGTGGTCATATATTTTCATTTCTCTTGAGCAGTACCTAGGAGTGAAATTGCTGAGTCATAGAGTAAGTTTATATTGAACTTTTTTTTTTTGAGACGGAGTCTCACTCTATCGCCCAGGCTGGAGTGCAATGGCGCAATCTCGGCTCACTGCAACCTCTGCCTCCTGGGTTCAAGCAATTCTCCTGCCTCAACCTCCCAAGTAGCTGGGACTACAGGCACATGCCACCAGGCCCGGCTAATTTTTTGTATTTTTAGTAGAGATGGGATTTCACGGTGTTAGCCAGGATGGTCTCGATCTCCTGACCTCGTGATCAGCCCGCCTCGGCCTCCCAAAGTGCTGGGATTAGAGGCTTGAGCCACCGCTCCTGGCCTATGTTGAACTTTTAAAGAAACTCCAAAACTATTTTCCAAAGTGGCAGTATCATTTTATATTCCCACTAACAATGCATGAAGGTTCTAATTTCTCCACATCCTCATACACATTTGGCATTGTTGGTCTTTTTAATTATAACCATTCTAGTGAATGTGAAGTGGTATCTCTGTGGTTTCAGTTGGCATTTCCCTAATGACTAATGCTGTTGAATATCTTCTCCTACATTTGTTAGCCATCCATATATCTTCTTTGGTGAGAACTCATGACTACAAAGTAAATGCCACTCAACCAATGTTTCCCAAACATGCCATACACATTCTTGCCTCTCTGCTTTTTATTTATTTATTTTCTTGAGACAGGGTCTCCCTGTATCACCCAGGCTGGAGTGCTGTGGTGCCATCACAGCTCACTGCAGCCTCAACCTCCTGGGCTCGAGGAATCCTCCCACCTCAGACTCCCAAGTAGCTGGGACTCCAGGTGCCCACCATCAAGGCTGGCTAATTTTTGTGTTTTTTGTAGAGACGGGGTTTCTCCATGTTGCCCAGGCTGGTTCGAACTCCTGAGCTCAGGCAAACTGCCTGCCTTGGCCTCCCAAAAGGAGACCTCCCAAAGTGCTGAGATTACAGACATGAGCCGTCATGCCTGGCCACCTCTCTGCTTTTAAGTATACTCTTCTTCTAATCTAAAATGCCCTGTTATTTTATGACCCAAATTTGCCATTTCAAAAAATTTATCGGCCAGGCATGGTGGCTCATGCCTGTAATCCCAGCTCTTTGGAAGGCCGAGACGGGTGGATCACCTGAGGTCAGGAGTTCAAGACCAGCCTGGCCAACATGGTGAAACCCCATCCATATTAAAAATACAAAAAATTAGCCAGGAGTGGTGGTGCATGCCTGTAATCCCAGCTACTCGGGAGGCTGAGACAGGAGAATTGCTTGAACCCAGGAGGCAGAGGTTGCAGTGAGCTGAGATCGTGCCATTGCACTCCAGCCTGGGTGACAGAGCGAGACTTCCTCTCAAAAAAAAAAAAAAAAAAATGTATATATGTGTATGTATACATATATGTGTGTGTGTGTGTGTGTGTGTATATATATATATATAAATATAAACTAGCTAGGCAAGGTGGTAGGCGTTTATAATCCCAGCTACTCAAGAGGCTGAGGCAGGAGAATCATTTGAACCTGGGAGGCAGAGGTTGCAGTGAGCTGAGATTACTCCACTGCACTCCAGCTTGGGCAACAGAGTGAAACTGTCTCAAAAAAAAAGTAAGGCCAGGCACGGTGGCTCATGCCTGTAATACCAGCACTTTGGGAGGCTGAGGTGGACGAATCACCGGAGGTCAGGAGTTCATGACGAAGTGGCCAACATGGTGAAACCCTGTCTCTACAAATATACAAAAATTAGCTGTGTGTAATCCAAGTTACTAGGGAGGCTGAGGTGGGAGAAGTGCTTGAACCTGGGAGGCAGAGGCTGCCGTGAGCCGAGATCGTGCCACTGTACTCCAGCCTGGGCAACAGAGCGAGACTGTCTCAAAAAAAAAAAATTATCCACAGATTCTCATCTCCTGTAAGAGTAATGTTGGTCCAACCCTTTACACTTCCTATCTGTCACAGTATTCTGCATATAGCAATAAGACAATAAATGTTAAGTTTATGAATGAACTTTGACCTGGTTAAAACATACAAAGTCTATTCCATTTCTGAGCAGAACAGATCCTCAATATATATTTCTTGAAAATGGGTACTATAGAAGATACAAAGACAAATAAAGCAAAATAAAATATAAAAATGTTTTATTGGCCAGGTGCGGTGGCTTATGCCTGTAATCCCAGCACTTTGGGAGGCTGAGGTGGGTAGATCACAAGGTCAGGAGTTTAAAACCAGCCTGGCCAAGATGGTGAAACCCTGTCTCTGCTAAAACTACAAAAATTAGCCAGGCATGGTGGCAGGTGCCTGTAACCTAGCTACTTGGGAGGCTGAGGCAGGAGAATCGTTTGAACCTGGGCGGCAGAGGTTGCAGTGAGCCAAGATCGTGCCACTGCACTCCAGCCTGGGTGACAGAGTGAGACTCCGTCTCAAAAAAAAAAAAAAGATTTATCGTCTAATGCGATGCACAGATATGGGTCCTGCTCTGGTTTGAATGTGTTCCCTAAGGAATACATGTTGGAAACAATCCCCGATGCAACAGTGTTGGGAGGTAGGGCCTAATGGGAGGTGTTCAGGTCATGAGGATGGAGCCCTCATGAATGTGTTAATATCCAATTAAAAAGGGCTTAAGGCTGTGAGTTCTATGGCCTGCACTCACCCTTTGCCTTTCACCTGCCAAGGGATGACACAGAAAGAAGGCCTTCATCAGATGTGGGTCTCTAGAACTTAACCTTCCCAGCCTCCAGAAATAAATTTCTTTTCTTTGTAAATTACCCACTCTGTGGTATTCTGTTATAACAACACAAAACAGACTAAGACAGGCCCTAATGATGCAAAAGTATATCCTCTGCAATTGTACTACCACTTCAGGCCTAAATAAGACCCAAAGGCCTAGTATCCATTTATCTATTAATTTGTTTAACAATCATTTATTAATCATCTTTAATGTATTTGCCACTGTGTAATTGCTATTGTTAGAGGGAGAATAGAAGTAATAGATATGATATTTCTATTTGTTCATAGAAAGATGAAGGGAAGTGACAGGTAATCAAATAATTTTAATACAATGATAAGTGCTATAATAAAGGTAGCTCCAGCCAGGCGCGGTGGCTCACGCCTGTAGTTCCAGCACTTTGGGAGGCCTAGGCAGGCGGATCACGAGGTCAAGAGATCAAGACTATCCTGGCCAACATGGTGAAACCCCATCTGTACTAAAAATACAAAAAAATTAGCCAGGCGTGGTGGCCCGCGCCTGTAGTCCCAGCTACTCGGTAGGCTGAGGCAGGAGAATCACTTGAACCCGGGAGGCGAGGTTGCAGTGAGCCGAGATCATGCCACTGCACTCCAGCCTGGTGATAGAGTGAGACTTCATCTCAAAAAAAAAATAAATAAATAAAGGTAGCTCCACCTGTAGGACTCTACATGTTATCACAGTGTCACAAAAGAAATGGTTTTGATTTGGTTCTTTAAGAAAGAATATTAGCCAAATGAAACATAGGGCTTCCTGGTGTCATTCTGGCCCAGCTCTGGGTTTTTCCCTCACCACAAACTGTCAAAAAGCCTGATCCAATTTTGTATCAGTAAAATAATCAAGACATTCGAAAAAGTGCTGGACTGATCTGGGTTCCTGGGGTTATTGGGATAATGTCAACAATAGCACTTCCCCCCACATTTCCCCTTTTCTGGACTCATTTCTAGGTATCATCCTGAGTTTTTAAGACACTTAAATAGTTTTAGAAATCAACAAGGGTAGTCTGGGTGCAGTGGCTCATCCTGTAATCCTAGCAATTTGGGGGGCTGAGACCAGAGGATAGTTTGAGCTCAGGAATTCGAGACCAGCCTGGGCAACATAGCAAGACCTCATTTCTACTAAAAACCAAAAGAACTAACTGGGCATAGTGACACATGCCTGTAGTCTCAGCTCTTCAGGAGGCTGAGGTGGGAGGATCACTTGGGCCCAGGTGATGGAGGCTGCATGAGCTATGATCATGCCACTGCACTCTAGCCTGGGCAACAGAGCAAGAACCTGTTTCAGTACAAAACAAAACGAAAAAACACAACACATAACAACAACAACCACCAAAAAAAAAAAGGAAAGAAAAAAGAAATCAATAAGGGTAGGAGGACTTGAGGACTAGATAAAAAATGAACCTCTTGAAAAAGACTGTCTTTAGCAGTCTGATCTCTCCAAGCCTGGAGGAGAGCCCAAGAGCTGGAGGTGAGCCAAAGAGCTGTAGGCTCTGTATTGTAAATAGGGTTAGTTGTTCCCAGGTAAACCATTAGGTTTTTAGATCCCCAAATTCTGCCCATTGGTATTGCTCAGTTGTTGTTTGGTTTTAGTCCACACGGCCTTTTATTTAAACCTCCCTTGGAGGGCTTAATCTGGAAAGCAAAAATGGATGATGGCCAAGGAAACAGGGAAAATATGGAATAGTAATATTTGTCCTGGGCATCACTATTCTGAATAACAGGAAGCTATTTCTGCAGCCATCAACCTGTCGTAATGAAAGACAATCAAATTTCAGTCATAATTTGAATACTGACGCTGAAATCTTGTTCAAACTACTCAACACTATTAAATCAAAAGCTCTTTAACAGAAAAATAATCTACCTTTAATTCTTTGGTGAAAATTAAAGGAAAGTATGTAGCAACCCCTTGTTACCAGTTTGATGATGGTGATGATAATACTAATACTTCTACTACTCACTTACATTTATAGAGCATTGTCTATGCACAGGCAGTGTTTCACAGTGCTTTGTATGATAATGATGATTTGTTGAATTTCTAAGTCTCAGTTTCTGATATTATATCGGCTCCCCACTACGCCTGTATGAAAGACCAGTATATTGCAGATCACTTGTGGACAGGAGTTCGAGATCAGCCTGGCCAACATGGTGAAACCCCGTCTCTACTAAAAATTCAAAAAAATTAGCGGAAATTGCTTGAACCTGGGAGGCAGAGGTTGCAGCGAGCCGAGATTGTGCCATTGCACTCCAGCCTGGGCAACAGAGTGAGACTCCATCTCAAAAAAAGAAAAAAGGGCCAGGCGCAGTGGCTCACGCCTATAATCCCAGCATTTTGGGAGGTCGAGGTTGACGGATCACCTGAGGTTGGGAGTTCCAGACCAGCCTGGCCAACATAGCGAAACCCCATCTCTACTAAAAGTACGAAAATTAGCCGGGCCATGGTGGTAGGCACCTGTAATCCCAGCTACTCAGGAGGCTGAGGCAGGAGAATCGCTTGAACCCAGGAGGTGGAGGTTTGCAGTGAGCCGAGATCGCGCCACTGCACTCCAGCCTGGGAGAAAAGAGCAAGACTCCATCTCAAAAAAAAAAAAGCAAAGCAAAGCCAAAAAGAAAGACCAGTGTGTTGCTGTTTGTCTTAGGCAGCTTGAGGTGCTGTAACAAAATACCATAGATTAAGTGGCTTAGACAACAGATTTTGGCGGGCGCAGTAGCTCATGCCTATAATCCCAGCACTTTGAGAGGCCAAGGCGGGTGAATCACCTGAGGTCAGGAGTTCAAGAGCAGCCTGACCAATATGGTGAAACCCCATCTCTACTACAAATACAAAAATTAGCCAGGCTTGGTGGCAGGCACCTGTAGTCCCAGCTACTCAGGAGGCTGAGACAGGAGAATTGCTTGAACCCGGGAGGCAGGGGTTGCAGCGAGCCGAGATCACACCATTGCACTCCAGCCTGGGTGACAGAGCAAGACTCTGTCTCAAAAAAAACAAAAACAAAAACAAAAACAAAACAGATTTATTTCTCAAAGTTCTGGAGGCTGGGAAGTCCCAGATCACAGGGTCAGCATGATCAGGTTCTTGGTAAGGGCCTTTGCCCTGGCTTGCAGATGACCAACTTCCAGCTGTGTCCTCACATTGTGGGAGAGAGACACACACACACAGAGAGGTCTGGTCTCTTCCTCCCTATCAGGACACTAATCTCAATATGGGGCTTTACTCTCAAGACCTCATCTAACTCTAATTACCTCCCAAGGTCTCACTCCCAAAACCCACCACATTAGGGGTTAGGGCTTCAACATACGAGTTTAAGAGGGGCATATTCTATCCATAACATCATTCTAAGAACTGCTTCTCCAAACTGGCTGCACATTTTATCATTCAGGGAGGCTTTTAAAAAATGCCAATGCCTATATGCTAAACCAATTAACTCAGAATATCTGGAAGTAGAGCCTAGCTCCTCTTTGTAGATTGAACGAGAGTTAGAAAAGGGTAACTAAGGCCAGGTGCGGTGGCTCACACCTATAATCCCAGCACTTTAGGAGGCTGAGGCAGGCGGATCACCTGAGGTCGGGAGTTCTAGACCAGCCTGGCCAGCATGGTGAAACACAGTTTCTACTAAAAATACAAAATTAGCCGGGCATGGTGGCGCATGCCTGTAATTCCAGGTACTCGGCGAGGCTGAGACAGGAGAATCGCTTGAACCTGGGAGGTGGAGGTTGCAGTGAGCTAAGATCACACCACTGCACTCCAGCCTGGACAACAGAATGAGACTTTGTCTCAGAAAAAAAAAAAAAAAGAAAGAAAGAACAGGGTAGCTCACATTCACATTTTCCCTAAGTAAGGAGCATCCGACTTTTTTTCTTAAAGCCTTAGTGGTCAGCCCAAGGAGCCCTGATTTCACTCAATTTTCACTCAATTTCTGAGTTTCTGTTTTTCCATGTGGGAAGAGAAGCTTCTTTGAGGATTTCTATGTTTTGTTTTAAGACTGGGTTTTGTTTTGTCACCCAGGCTGGAGTGCAGTGGTATGATCAGGGCTCACTGCAGCCTCAGCCTCCAGGGCTCAGGTGATCCCTCTACCTCACCTCAGCCTCCCAAGTAGCTGGGACTACAGGCCTGCAACACCACGCTGGCTAATTTTTGTAATTTTTTTTAGACAGGGTTTCGTCATGAGTTCAGGTTGGTCTTGAACTCCTGGGCTCAAGTGAGCTGCCCCCCCGCCTTGGTCTCCCAAAGTACTGGGATTATAGGCATGAGCCACCGTACCTGGCCGATTGCTTTTTTTTTTTTTTTTTTTTTGATACAGAGTCTCACTCTGTTGCCCAGCCTAGAGTGCAGTGGTGCGATCTCAGCTCACTGCAACCTCTGCCTCCCGGGTTCAAGCGATTCTCCGGCCTCAGCCTCCTGAGTAGCTGGGAATACAGGCGTGTGCCACCACGCCTGGCTGATTTTTGTATTTTTTAGTAGAGACGGGGTTTCACCATATTGGCCAGGCTGGTCTCGAACTCCCAACCTTGTGATCCACCCGCCTCTGCCTCCCGAAGTGCTGGGATTATGGGTGTGAGCCACCACACCCGGCCACCTGGCCGATTTCTATGGTTTTTAAAGAAAAGATGTTTTTGAGGCATGATTAACACAGTATATGCCTTTTCTCTTTTTTTTCCTATTTATTTATTTATTTATTTTTTTTTTTTGAGACGGAGTCTCGCTCTGTCACCCAGGCTGGAGTGCAGGGGCGCGATCTCGGCTCACTGCAAACTCCGCCTCCCGGGTTCACGCCATTCTCCTGCCTCAGCCTCCCTCCGAGTAGCTGGGACTATAGGCGCCCGCCACCATGCCCGGCTATTTTTTTGTATTTTTAGTAGAGACAGGGTTTCACCGTGTTATCCAGGATGGTCTCGATCTCCTGACCTTGTGATCCGCCCGCCTTGGCCTCCCAAAGTGCTGGGATTACAGGCGTGAGCCACCGCGCCAGGCCTTTTCAGTATTTGTCTTTTCTCAAGAGTCCTATCAGGTCTCTTATTATTAGTTTCTGGGATAACTTGTGTTTTTCTTTTAAAGATACTCTGCCCTGGATTTACTAATTTGCTTACTATATATTGACTGCATTCCATGCATCAAGAGCTGTACTGAGTGGTGGGGATTTAAAGAAGATAACAAATCTCTTATCCCTAAAGAATTCACTCTTTGGGGTAAGAGACTCACAAAAATAACACATATAAAATGTGAAAAGTTAATGTGAAAGTATTGTGAAAGGCTCTGGGAAGGGAACAGTTAATTGTGGACTATCAGGGAAAACTAAAAAGGGAATGCACTTGCCCTTTGAGTTGAGCTTTAAGGACAAGATGACAATATGGGATGGGAAGTAGAGGGAGTAGAGGGGGGCATTTCTGGGAGAGAAATAGTGCGAACAGTGGGTTGGAGGCGTGATGGAATGTTAAGTGGTCCAGTTTAACTCAAATTCAGGGCATTTAAGGAGATTATAGAAAATGAGAATAGTGGCCCGACGTGGTGGCTCACTCCTGTAATCCTAGCACTTTGGGAGGTCAAGGAGGGCAGATCACCTGAGGCCAGGAGTTCGAGACCAACATGGTGAAAACCCATCTCTACTAAAAATATAAAAAATTAGCTGGGTATGGTTGCGGGCAATTGTAATCTCAGATACTCTGGAGGCTAAGGAAGGAGAATCGCTTGAACCTGGGAGGTGAAGGTTGCAGTAAGCCAAGATCGCACCATTGCACTCCAGCCTGGGCAACAAAAGCGAAACTCCGTCTCAGAAAAAAAAAAAAAAGAGAATAAGATAGTGATTTCTATCTTATTTTAAGGAGGTAAAGATTAGAGGAAGAAGTTTGAAGAGAGTGGTATAGCTTAGAAACAGCCATTTTGCAGCATGAAAAAGGGAGTTCACTAGGAATAATGACATCAGCTACCATTTATGAGCGCTTACCATGTGCTAGGCATTCTGCTAGGTTCACCATATATCTTGATGAACTAAGCAGCCATGGTCCTTGTTCTCATATGGAGCCTACAATCTAGTAGGGGAGATAGAAAACAAATAGGTATATTCTTTTTGGGGGGCGTAGGGGGACAGGGTCTCATTCTGTCACCCAGGATAGAGTACAGTGGTATGATCACTGCTTATGGCAGCCTTGACCTCCAGGGCTTAAGTGATCCTCCTGCCTCAGCCTCCCATGTAGCTGGGACCACAGATGGAAGCCCCCATGCCTTGCTAATTTTTTATTTACTTATTTATTTTTTTGAGACGGAGTTTCGCTCTTGTTGCCCAGGCTGGAGTGCAATGGCGTGATCTCGGCTCACCGCAACCTCTGCCTCCCAGGTTCAAGTGATTCTCCTGCTTCAGCCTCCCTAGTAGCTGGGATTACAGGCATGTGCCACCACACCCAGCTAATTTTGTATTTTTAGTAGAGACAAGGTTTCCCCATGTTGTTCAGGTTGGTTGCGAACTCCCCCCTCAGGTGATCGGCCTGCCTTGGCCTCCCAAAGTGCTGGGATTATAGGCGTGAGCCACTGCTCCTGGCCTGCTAATTTATTTTTATATTTTGCAGAGAAAGGGGTCTCCCTATTTTGCCCAGGCTGATTTTAAACTCCTTTTGTTTTTTTAGACAGGGTCTCACTGCGTCACCCGGGCTGGAGTGCAGTGGCGTGATCTGGCTCACTGCAGCCTCAACCTCTTGGGCTCAAGCAATCCTCCCACCTCAGCCTCCCAAGTAGTTAGAACTACGGACATGCACCACCACATCCAGCTAATTTTGTTTATTTTTTGTAGAGACAAAGTCTCACTGTGTTGCCCAAGCTGGTCTCCAACTCGCAACTCAAGTGATTCTCCCACCTCTTCCTCAAAGTGCTAGGATTACAGGTGTGAGCCACCTTGCCCGGCTTAGATCAGTATTTTTTTACATAGGTCTCAAGAGGAGACTATGGGCCAGCCGCGGCGGCTCACACCTGTAATCCCAGTGCTTTGGGAGGCCGAGGCGGGCAGATCACCTGAAGTCAGGAGTTCAAGACCACCCTGGCCAACATGGAGAAACCCCATCTCTACTAAAAATACAAAAATTAGCCCAGCGTAGTGGTGGGTGCCTGTAATCCCAGCTACTCAGGAGGCTGAGGCAGGGAGAATTGCTTGAACCCGGGAGGTGGAGGTTGCAGTGAGCTGAGATTACGTCACTGCACTCTAGCCTGGGAGACAAAGCAAGAAAAAAAAGAGGAGACCTATGGAGTTTTGAAATAATAAGATACTGAATAAAATGGCATTCATTGGGCAATTGTCCCTTATACAAAATGCCTAAGTAGGGTCTCTATAAAAAACTGTAATGAAAGGGGAGTGAAAACAAACCCTTTGCTTACAGTTTCAGTGGGTTTAATGAAAATTTATTTATATGGATGAGCCAGTCCACCCCACATGCAATTTGTATTTAATGTATTTGGATGTAGAGTTCTTGCAAACAAATTCAAAAACACTAGAATAGATTCATTGTGTCTCCTCTTTTCTATAGGAGAGGCAGTACAACCTAATTGTTAAATTGAGGGCATTAACATTAGACAGACCTGGTTTTGATTCTTGCTCAGCCACTTCCTAGCCCTGGGACCTTAGGCAAGTTATTCAACCTCTCTAGGCCTAGTTTTCTCATTAGTGCTGTGCAGATAACAAAAGAACCTATTTCAAAGGATTGTGTTGTAAATATTAAATGAAAAATTAAAGCATTTAGCCCTGTGCCTGGAACGCAGTCACTGACACATTCCATTGCAGAAAGACATAATAGAAACAATATAATATCAAACACTTATTATGCCAGCTACTGTGCTAAGTACTTTAAATTCATTATTTCATTTACTCCTTTGAGATAGGTATTATTTCTTATTCGCATTTCACTTGAGGAAAGGGTGGTTTAAGGAATTTCAGTAATCAGAGAACTATACAAACATCCAGTTAGCACAATCACCCTCAGGTATGCACGTGTAATTTGATGCAAACATATGCATGCATACAAATGCAAGAATATTTACATACTCATTATTGCCTGTACCATGTTTCCTGGCGCTTCCACCTGGATTCATGGTGCTGTAATAACATAGTGGCATTAGTGGAACTGGCTGGAGGAGCACTCACTCAACCAGAATGGGTGTTTTATTGGAAAGAGTGATGCATTGCAAAAGGCCCAACTCTGTCTCTACCTTGCCCTCAGACCTTGAATAAGTCATTCAACTAAATCTTTAGGCCTCAGTTTCCTCATCTGTAAAATAAGGGGGCTGGCTCAGGTCTACTCTAATCAGCTCTGAATCAAAAGCAGCCCACAATCCTGCCACCTTTTATAGGCAGTTCTATACAAACACACTCGCCCCCATGGCAACGGCCACTCAGCTCTCAGAAGCACTGGTATGCCGCTCTACTCTAGCCAACAGTACTATTTCCATCGCAAATTCCTGGGTGAATAGAGGGCTTGGATGGGGGAGGGATCTGTTCATCAGTAATCTTAAAGCCCCTGGCATTAAAAGAAAGTCTAGAATAAATTGTCTGTGGGTGGTGCATATGTGCTAAATCAGAAACAGCATCAGTATTTAATTCACAATATTATCCTTCTAGGAGGTGGAGGAGCTATCTTAGCTGAGGGGAAATTTAGAGGGTCACTTTGCCACTGAAGTGCTGAGTCAATGAGTGGAGGAAACTGTGACCCAAGTTATTTAAAATTGGGGAGGATGCCAAAAGAACATTGCCAGAGGGTGTTTAAATCAATCTGGATTTTTGAGAAGCAATTCCAGTGTTTATTTCCAAGCTACATAGATAGACTCTCTTATTATCTTATTATAGCAGACATTTATCAGAACTCCATCTTGGAAGCACAGAGGCTCTAGGGCAAAGGGACTGAGAGTAAAGATGCAAGAAAAAGAGAGCATCTTTTTTCAAAAAAAGGAGGCGATATCCTTGAGAAGGCTGCCCTATATCTGCCCTACCCTCTATTTTCAAGCCTTCACCAAGTTGTTTCTAGAGTCTGTTGCTGACAGTGGTGAAATGGTGACGATGACAATGATGAATTCATGGCAAGGATTAGCTCTTGCCTTTTCTTCCTCCACATTGCATAGATTTGAGCCAAAGGGGGCACTATTCTTTTATAATTCAGATGAAAAGGAAGTGGATGCTCACTAAGATAGAGTTGGAATTGCCTTTCTCAGAAGGCGTGGTTCCAGGAGAAATGTAATAGGCACTACACTAGGTTTCCAGCTGAGGGCAGCCGTGTTAGCCTTTGCTGACTCCTTACGGCTGCCTACTGAGAGATCTGCAGAGGAAAGGCACTGAAAAGAGGCAAACAATGCGAAGGTGGACTGGGAGTTTGGGAATTAGGCTGGTGAGAATTCCCAGAAGAAGGCTGTCTGTAGTTAGAGACAGACCTGTGTCCATGAGCTGGGGGAATCCCGGAATGAGTGGATGGTCTTTGCTGAAGATTGCAGCAAAACTTCCTGAGCTATGACGTGCAGGTCAAATCAAAGCTGGCTGCTCCTTACAAACCTGTGGAGCTGGACTTGCTTCTTTTTCCTCTTGCCACTAGAGGGTGGAATATGAAAAGAAGATTAGCACATTTTCATCCTTGCCTAGTTAGCCCTGTAGGAATTCTAAGTGTTAAAGGATAAGAAATCTTGATCTTGCTAACACATATATCTGTCCAAGCTATTTCCTGGCTTACACATGTTCAATGGCTCCCTAAAGTTTCCAGAATAAAGTCTGAGTTGATGAGAATGGCATACAAGCTCTTCCCAAATTCGCCTTGGTCTTCCCTCATAATGCTCTTTCGTCCCCTGCTCTTCATCTACAATACAAATCCTTGGGGAAGTAGTGCGGTGGAAGGAACATAGGTGTCGGAGACAACTGGAAGTCAGTTAATCATCCCAGACCACTAATTTTCCATCAGTACCACATGCAACTCACCACTAATTCCTGTCTATTCTATTTCTTAGAGAAACTCTTTGAGGGCAGGGACCATGCTCAAATTTGTATCTTTTTTTTTTTTTTTTTTTGAGACAGAGTCTTGCTCTGTCACCCAGGCTGCAATGTGCAGTGGTGCAATCTCGGCTCACTGTAACCTCCGCCTCGCGGGTTCACGCCATTCTCCTGCCTCAGCCTCCCGAGTAGCTGGGACTACAGGTTCCTGCCACCTCGCCTGGCTAATTTTTTTATTTTTAGTAGAGACGAGGTTTCACCATGTTAGCCACGATGGTCTCGATCTCCTGACCTCGTGATCCGCGCGCCTTGGCCTCCCAAAGTGCTGGGATTACAGGTGTGAGCCACCGTGCCCAGCCTCAAATTTGTATCTTTAATGCCTAGCACTCTTCATGGGAGCTCATTAAATATTTATTGTTCAAAATAATACATGAATGATTATATCCATAGCACTTTTGTCCTCCTAGTCCAAGTTAATACCATCTCTCACCTGGTCTGCAGTGGGGTCCCAAGTGGTCTCCCTACATCTCCTTTTGCTCATTACAATCCATTTTATACTCTGCAGCAAGAATGACCTTTCCCAAATGCAATTTTGCTTTAAAACCCTTCAATGGCTTCCCATTGCCCTTAAAATAAATACCGTTATATTCTGAATATGACCCACAAAGTAAATATAATTTCATTTATTAGCAGTTTGGCCACTTGCTAGTTATGTGATTATTAGAAAATTAGTAAATCTCACTGAGTTTTGTTTTCCTCATCTTAAAAATGTAAACAATAGGCCGGGCACGGTGGCTCACACCTGTAATCCCACTTTGGGAGGCTGAGGCAGGCAGATCATTTGAGGTCAGGAGTTCGAGACCAGCCTGGCCAACACGGTGAAACCCCATCTCTACTAAAAATACAGAAAATTAGCTGGGCGTGGTGACAGGCGCCTGTAATTCCAGCTACTAGGGAGGCTGATGCAGGAGAATCACTTGAACTTGGGAGACAGAGGCTGCAATGAGCTGAGATTGTGCCACTGCACTCCAGCCCGGGTGACAGAGCGAGACTACATCTCAAAAAAAAAAAAAAAAAAGGGGGCCTGGTGCAGTGGCTGGTGCCTGTAATCCTAGCACTTTGGGAGGCTAAGGCAGGTGGATCGCCTGAGCTCAGGAATTCGAGACCAGCCTGGGCAACGGGGTGAAACCCTGTCTGTACTAAAAATACAAAAAAAGAAAAAAAAATTGGCTGGGCGTGGTGGCACATGCCTGTATTCCCAGCTACTGGGGAGGCTGAGGCAGAAGAATCGCTTGAACCCAGGAGGTGGAGGTTACAGTGAGCCGAGATTGTGCCATTGCACTTCAGCCTGGGTGACAGAGCAAGACTCCATCTCAAAAAAAAATATATATATATATATGAACAATAATTATTCCTACCTCATAGAATTGTTGAGAGGATTAAATAAACTAATACATACAAAATAATGAGCATAGTGTTCTGTTCTGTGTTCAGTAAATGGTAACTACAGTTTTTAGCACCTGAATGACATAGTCCCTGTATATCTCTTGCTATTCCCCCCCATTTTCTGGCAGTCTCATTAAGTTTCTTTCAGATCCTGGAATCCCATGCTCTTTTTTTTTTTTTTTGTCCAGGCTGGAGTGCAATGGCAATGGTGCGATCTTGGCTTACTGCAACTTCCATCTCCCAGGTTCAAGTGATTCTTCTGTCTCAGCCTCCCAAGTAGCTGGGATTACAGTAGACCGCTACCACGCCCAGCTAGTTTTTTTTTTTTTTTTTTTTGAGATGGAGTTTCACTCTTGTTACCCAGGCTGGAGTGCAATGGCGCGATCTCAGCTCACTGCAACTTCTGCCTCCTGGGTTCAAGCAATTCTCCTGCCTCAGCCTCCTGAGTAGCTGGGATTACAGGCATGTGCCACCAAGCCTGCCTAATTTTTTGTTTTGTTTTGTTTTGTTTTGTTTTTTGAGACAGAGTCTCCCTCTGTCACCCAGGCTAAAGTGCAGTGGTGTGATCTTGGCTCACTGCCACCTCCGCCTCCCAGGTTCAGGCGATTCTCCTGCCTCAGCCTCCTGAGTAGCTGGGATTATAGGCACGTGCCACCACGCCCAGCTAATTTTTGTATTTTTAGTAGAAACGGGGTTTCAACATATTGGTTAGGCTGGTCTCAAACTCCTCCCCTCGTGATTCACCTGCCTCGGCCTCCCAAAGTGCTGGAATTACAGGTGTGAGCCACTGCACCCCCAGCTAACTTTTCGTATTTTTAGTAGAGACGGGGTTTCACTATGTTGGCCAGGCTGGTCTCAAACTCCTGACCTCAGGTGATCCGCCCACCTTGGCCTCCCAAAGTGCTGGGATTATAGGCGTGAGCCATGGCACCCGGCCTGCCATGCTCCTTTTTGTTCCTACTTCTCTATTTGGTCCCATGTGGACTTTCCTTCCTCTAAGAAGCCTTTCTTGACATCCCATGTCTTGTTCGGATGGCCCTGCAATCGGCTCCCATGGCATCCTAACACTCATGAAAGCATTTGTTATCTATTCCTTACATAGTGACTGACATTTAGCAATCCTTCAGTAAATATCTGTTGAATCAACTCCAGACACTGCGTTTCTCTTTCCCATGCTCTTTGCACATTTTGTTTCTTATTTCTGTTCTAGACAGAACATAATGACTGCTACATCCACATTTCCTTCCCAAGGGAAACTTTCCCACCCACAGCCTCTGTTGAAGAGACAGCCTCTAGGTAGCCATAGTCATGTCCCTTTTGCCTTAGCTGACTGGACCAGAATTGGCATCTGATGCAATGGTGGATAATCCAGGACCCGGCTAGCAATTTCCAACATATCTGGCAATTAAAAAGGAGTAGGTTGATCAGACACTCTCTCTCTTTTTAAAAACTTATTATTTTTAAAAAATATGTGAAATGGGGGTCTCACAGTTTTGCCCAGGTTGGTCTCGAACCCCTGGGCTCAAGGGATCCTCCCCACCTTGGCCTCCCAAAGTGCTGGGATTACAGATGTGAGCCACTGCGCCTGGCCCAGATTCTCTTTATTTATTTATTTTATTTTTATTTTATTTTATTTTTTTTGAGACGGAGTCTTGCTCTGACGCCCAGGCTGGAGTGCAGTGATGCAATCTCGGCTCACTGCAACCTCCGCCTCCCAAGTTCAATCGATTTTTCTGCCTCAGCCTCCTGAATAGCTGGGATTACAGGTGCATGCCACCACGCCCGGCTAATTTTTGTAGTTTTAGTAGAGACAGGGTTTCACTATGGTGGTCAGGCTGATCTCGAACTACTGACCTCGTGATCCACCCCCCCACCCTCAGCCTCCCAAAGTGCTAGGATTACAGGTGTGAGCCACCGCGTCCGGCCTATTTATTTATTTATTTATTTATTTTGAGACAGCGTTTCGCTCTTGTCACCCAGGCTGGAGTGCAATGGCACGATCTTGGCTCACTGCAACTTTGCCTCCTGGGTTCAAGCAATTCTCCTGCCTCAGCCTCCCAAGTAGATGGGATTACAGGCACCTGCCACCACAACGAGCTAATTTTTGTATTTTTAGTAGAGAGGGGGTTTCACCATGTTGGCCAGGCTGGTCTCGAAGCCCTGAGCTCAGGCAATCCCCCTGCTTTGGCCTCCCAAAGTGCTGGGATTACAGGCATGAGCCACTGCACCCAGCCTCTCTTAATGTTTAAATTTTGAGTTAGCAAAAGGAGAGAATGCAGCTTTTTTTTTTCTTTTTCTTTCTTTCTTTCTTTTTTTTTTTTTTTTTTTTGAGACAGTGTCTCACTCCACCACCCAAGCTGGAGTGCAGTGGCACAATCTTGGCTCACTACAACCTCCTCTGCCTCCCAGGTTCAAGCAATTCTCCTGCCTCAGCCTCCCATGTAGCTGGGATTACAGGCACCTGCTACCACGCCCAGCTAATTTCTGTATTTTTAGTAGAGATGGGGTTTCACCATGTTTGCCAGGCTGGTCTACGAACTCCTGACCTTAAGTGATTCACCCACCTCGGCCTCCCAAAGTGCTGGGATTACAGGCGTGAGCCACCGAACTCAGCCTGAGGATGCAGCTTCAAATGATAAGAACAAAAGCTGAAATGATACCTAAAGAAAAGCTATTAATATTAAGATAAATTCAGAGCCATGAGGAATCAAGGAAACCTACAAGGAAATAGAAACTATGAGGTAGAGAACATTCATCTGAAAGGAAGAATAAAGAATCAATCAGTACTGGTGGAAGAGGCCTTGACAGGAGGAAATAGCTAAGTCATGCTAATGAGTGAACATCAGAGTGAAAATATTAAAAATGCCATCTCTTGCTCTTCTGGGCTCTTAGTTTTCCTGAGTTTCTGTGACATAGATCCTTAAAATAAAATTGTTGAACTAAATGGAGCAAGTTATTATTTGCAACCCAGAGTTCCTAACTGATATACCGTTTCTCTGTTTTGGGAAAACCCAGCCATCCTTTAAGGGGAAATTTCTGGCTCTCTCCTCTGTTTTCTCTCTTTATTTAGAGAAGCACTTATCACACTACCTACATATTGATTTGTCTCTCTCTACCCAGAGAATATCAGACTGTGAACTCTTTGAGGACAGGTTACCTTGTCTGTGTTTCCCAGCAGCATACTGTGTCTAGTAGTAAATTTGATATACAAAAGATGCTTAGCATATAAAACCAGCTACTGTTCTAAGCACTTTATAGATTTGAATTTATTTAATCTTCCCCCAAATCCTCTGAAGTAGATACTCGTATTTTCCTCATTTTACAGATGGGGAAAGTGAGGCACAGAGAAAGGCTTACGAAAAGTTGCAAAGTAGAAGATTCAATCCAGGAAATTTGGCTCCAGAGTCCCAGAGCTTAACTACTATACTATACAGCCTGAACTAAAGGGGAATGAGGACAGTGAATACTAGTTAATATGAATATTTGAGCACTTATCTAAAAGAACTTTCACACATATTATATGAGGCCATCAAGAGTCTCCTCGTTGTGGGAAACTAGCCAGAAGTTCTATCCCTGAAATACCAAATACCCAGATTCTTCCTATAGGCACAGGAAAATGAAAATCAGTAAAGGGCACATGCAGACTTATTTTGTAAAAAATTCCACGGACACCTGGTAGGTAGGTTTGATTTATAGGCTAATGTCTAAAGAAAGAATTGTATTAGAGTATGAAAACCTTTCATATGGGGCAAAGCAGCTACTTTCTCAGCTATTCCAAGAACTGTGAGTCTCTCCCTAAAGCCAACAATTGAGGGTGTGTATGTGGGGTGGTAGGGAGGGTGGATATAGTGGTGATTCCCTAGTGTATTATTGTTTTTAAAGGAGTCTGGCTTTAGGGAGCTCTTGCAGATGCCTTTATTGGCAGTGTCAACCGTTTCTTTTGAGTTGCCATGGCACCCAAAAGACAAAGTTGGGGGGCTGTCTATTAGTGAATGATTAGGAGCCAAATAAAAAGGAAAGTTCTTTGAGGGAAGGCTGGGGTTGTTTGGGGAGTGGGGTGGAGCTGGGTGTTTAAGTATTGGTATAGGGTTAATCCAGACAACTCTTGGCATGACCCATACACAAGCAACAAAGACCAGAACAAACAGGAAGGCTGCCTAGGAGCTTTCTAGCATGGTTTCTTCTTCCTAATTGCCTATGTCTAAGAGAGATCTCAGTAAGTGACCAGAGGAGAGGTCTGAAGCTAGCAACTGTTCAGCACTGAAAATGTTAAGTATTAATGGTGCCCTGTAGGGACGAAAAGAGTCTTTGGGCTCCTCAGAAAGTGAGGGAACAGCAGGAGCTGCCTGTACCTATATAAAATTCACCAGAGAGGTGAGTGAGATTTCTGTTTGGGATGAATTCCTGGTGACACAGCCATATGGTTTTTACTGACTGCCATCCTCCAGACAGTATACTCTTTTTGGGGAGCAGCTAAAGTATATAGAAGATTGTGCTTTCCTCACTGTCATCTTTAATCCCTCCCCCATCATTAGCTGGAACTCTTAAATGAAGACTCAAGTGCCCCAATCCATCCTTCCAGCCTGAATTCCTGCCCAAGATCAAGGGTCCTCCTTCCCTTTCCCCAAGCCACTTCCCCGCATCTCTGATTTTCTCCCTAGAGTAGGAGGCTCCAGGGGACCACAGCTGACTCTGCCAGGCACAGAGGGTTGAGTCATTCTGCAGGCGTCAGAGCTGTTAGCAACAGCTCTGCTGATCTGTATGCAGCTCCAACTCCCTCTCCCGTTCAGAGTTTTGGAGCCGTCTTGTTCAAAAGTAAAGAACAGAACACAGATGGCTGGTAACAGGATCCCACAGGGGCCTCCTTTCCCACTGAGCCCATCCTGCTAATCCTTTTACAGAAGACAAAATAAATGGTGAGTGGAGAGAGAGGAAAAAAAAAAAGAGTATCGGCTTCTGCACTGTTCTGTGGGTCCTGGTGGAAGGTCTCTGGTAACAAGCCCAAGCTACTCACTAAATTTCCCAGGCATACTCCCTTCCTGATCCATCTTTCTCTTCATCCACTTCATTTCCCTTCCAATTTCCCATTCTCCAACCCAGTTTCCTTTTCTCTGTAGTATCTTTTAATCTGATGGAGTATTTTGCCCAAATGCCTTCTATTGGTGCCAGGCAATTCTAATCCTTATGTGTATAGGACAATCAAAAGTACTAGGAGTTCTTGGCTGGGCGCGGTGGCTCACGCCTGTAATCCCAGCACTTTGGGAGGCCGAGGTGGGCAGATCACGAAGATCAGGAAATCGAGACCATGCTGGCTAACACGGTGAAACCCCGTCTCTACTAAAAACACAAAAAATTATCCGGGCGTGGTGCTGGGCGCCTGTAGTCCCAGCTACTCGTGAGGCTGAGGCAGGAGAATGGCTTGAACCCGGGAGGCGGAGCTTGCAGTGAGCCGAGATAGCGCCACTGCACTCCGGCCCGGGCGACAGAGCGAGACTCCGTCTCAAAAAATAAATAAATAAATAAAAACAAAAGTACTGGGAGTTCAGAGTCGCTTATTTCATCAACCTTATCTCTTGGGAGGTCCCCATAGTTCCTTCTCTTCTACTGAGGTAGCACTGTGCATTATAAAGAACACAGACTTTAGGTTGTCCTGACCTAAAAGTCTGGGAGGCTGAGGCGGACTAAAAGTCCCAAAGGACTTTTAGGTCCTGACCTAAAAGTCCTTTGGGAGGCTGAGGCGGGCAGATCACGAGGTCAGGAGATGGAGACCATCCTGGATAACACGGTGAAACCCCGTCTCTACTAAAAAGACAAAAACAAAATTAGCCGGGCATGGTGGCGGGCGCCTGTAGTCCCAGCTACTCGGGAGGCTGAGGCAGGAGAATGGCATGAACCCGGGAGGCGGAGCTTACAGTGAGCCGAGATTGCGCCACTGCACTCCAGCCTGGGCGTCAGAGTGAGACTCCGTCTCAAAAAAAAAAAAAAAAAAGTACATAAATAAATAAAAAGTTAAAAATTCTGCTCTGCCATTTATAAAGATGTGAGCTTGGGCAATTTACTTAAACTCTCTGAACTCCAGGTATGGCATCTGATGATATCTATAGTAGCATCTACTTTGCCAGTTGGCTTACAGATTAGATAGAGGTAAAACATACTATCTGGAATATAATAGGTCTCCAGTAAATATTAATTCTCTCTCTATCCCCCTGTCGCTGTAAGTGCCAGGTCCCTGTTTTCAAGAACTGAAAAAAAAAATCTCCCACTGAGAAAGCATTCACGCTCAATTGCTGCTGATACAATTGAGGTAAAAGAGTGGGAAGTGTGGGTGAGTTTTGCAAGACTAGAAGTCTTTGTAGAAACTAGCATGTGAATACACTAATGTTGGTTTTCCCCAATATAGGGATTCTTGGTGAAGAGTGCTGGTTTCCTCATGTTGGTGCTGCAGCATGGTTGATACTAATTTATTTTCCTTAGAAAATAAGATGCTGAGGCCGGGCACGGTGGCTCACACCTGTAATCCTAGCACTTTGGAAGGCCGAGGCAGGTGGATTGCCTGAGCTCAGGAATTCTGGACCAGCCTGGGCAACACAGTGAAACCCCGTCTCTACAAAAATACAAAAAAAAAAAAAAAAGAAAAGAAAGAAAAATTAGCCGGGTGTGGTGGCAGGCACCTGTAATCCCAGCTACTCGGGAGGCTGAGACAAGAGAATTGCTTGAACCTGGGAGGCGGCGGTTGCGGTGAGCTGAGATCGTGCCATTGCACTCCAGCCTGGGCGACAGAGTGAGAGACTCCATCTCAAAAAAAAAAAAAAAAAGAAAAGAAAAGACGATGCTGGTTTGCTGATTTTGTGGCTTTAGGTAAGTTCTTATCCCTCTCTGGGCTTCACTAGAACAAAAGATCACTGCTCCTCTTCACTCCAGGAAATTAGGAGGATTCATTGAAGTTTGTGTAAACTCCAGGTGAAAAGTTAAGTACAGGATGGTATTATCCTTGGCACTGAGAATCCCGGAAGTGTTTTTGCACAATCAGGTCAAATGCCATTGTTCAGTTTATGTGATTACCAAACACTCAGCTGACACAGAGTTATGGTTTGACATGGTTCCTTTGTTCCGGATAATAAACATGTGTAATGTCAATTATACTAATGTGTTTTGTTCTAGTCGAAACAAGAAGGAGGCTGGTGATGAGGCTGGGACTTCATACTTCATTCTCTCTGACCAGGCGCACTCTGACAACACGTTTTTCCTGTCTCTCTTTGTAACTGGTAATTAGGTTCTCAGCTGAGCTGTTCGGAATCTTGATAGGTTTCCCAGGCAGTCACCATCTGACAATTTACAACTTTGGGCTTTTCACAACTGGCGTGTTCCCTTCCAGGGAACGAAAGTTTCTCAATCCTATGTTCCTCCTATCATTCAAAGAGTCTGATCTGAGAGAAATGCTAGCTTTCTCAATGCATTATCTAATTCCAAAGCAGACTGTTGGGTCTCTTAGCAGTGATGGGGAAAATCTCTGTGTTCATGTGTGTCCTGAGCAATAAGGGCTGCTCCTATGGTGTGATAATGGAGTGAAAGTCATCAAAGCCAGAAGTGGCACAGCAGTATGGGAATTTAACATAGCCTTTCAAAAGGAGAGGAAATAATAGTAAAAATTAGTGCAGTTGCTTTTTCTTTCTCTTTAAAAATAGATCACGAGGTCAGGAGAGTGAGACTAATCCTGGCCAACATGGTGAAACCCTGTCTCTACTAAAATACAAAAAATTAGCCAGGTGTGGTGGCGTGCACCTGTAGTCCCAGCTACTCAGGAGGCTGAGGCAGGGGAATCGCTTGAACGCGGGTGGCAGAGATTGCAGTGAGCTGAGATCATGCCACTGCACTCCAGCCTGGCAACAGAGCAAGACTGTCTCAAAAAATAAAAATAAAAAAATAGAGACGGGGGCCGGCCACAATGGCTCATGCCTAGCATTTTGGGAGGCCAAGGTGGGCAGATGACCTGAAGTCAGGAGTTCAAGACCAACCTGGCCAACATGGTGAAACCCTGTCTCTACTAAAAAAATACAAAAATTAGCCAGGCACAATGGCGCCCACCTGTAATCCCAGCTACTCGGGAGGCTGATGTAAGAGAATGGTTGAAACTGGGAGGCGGAGGTTGCAGTGAGCCAAGATCGTGCCATTGCACTCCAGCCTAGGTGACAAGAGTGAAACTCCATCTCAAAAAAAACCAAAAAAACAAAGAAAACAATTTTTTTAATTTGTAAAAGTGTGATAATGATATTGTGGTTATGTTACAATAAAGGTCTTTGTTACAGATACATACTGAAGTATATACAGGTGAAATGTTATGATGATTTACAAGAGGTTTATTTAAAAATACTCCAGGGGCCTGGGTGAGGTGGCTCACACCTGTAATCCCAGCATTTTGGGAGGCCGAGGCAATGGATCACAAGGTCAGGAGTTCGAGACCAGCCTGGCCAAGATGGTGAAACCCTGTCTCTACAAAAAATACAAAAAAATTAGCTGAGCATGCTCTACTAAAAACACAAAAAAATTAGCTGGTGTGGTGGCACATGCCTATAATCCCAGCTACTCAGGAGGCCGAAGCAGGAAAATCTCTTGAACCTGGGAGACAGAGGTTGCAATGAGCCGAGATTGTGCCACTGCACTCCAGCCTGGGTGACAAAGTGAGCCTCTGTCTCGAAAAAATAAATAAATAAAAATACTCCAGGGGGTGTTGAGTGGATGTGATGGCTCATGTCTGTAATGCCAGCACTTTGGGAGGACAAGACAGGAAGACTGCTTGAGTTCAGGAGTTCAAGAGCAGCCAGGGACACATAGTGAGACCCCTATCTCTACAAAAAAATTTTAAAAATTAGCTGAACATGGTGGCACACACCTGTAGTCTTAGCTATTTGGGAGGCTGATGGGGGAGGATTGCCTGAGCCCAGGAATTTGAGGCTACAGAGAACTACGATTGTGCCACTGCACTCCAGCCTCGATGATACAGCGAGACCCTGTCTCTAAAATAAATTTAAAAAATAAACAAACTCCAGCAGGGAGAATAAAGGTTTATGGGAGAAGAGGTAAAAGAGAATGATAAAGTGTTTATACTAGTTGAAGCTAGGTGATGGACACGTGGAAGTTTATTATTTATTGCACTCCTTTTGAATGTTTGAAATTTTCCATAAAAAATTTAAAAAATACTAGGGAAAGCCTGAATCTCTTTCCACTCCCAAATGTATGAAATAACTAGAAGAGAACATTCTTGCTATAACAATTTCAGGAAAAGAGATCAGGATTGGAGGGGCAACTTTTAAGGGGTAGGTGAAGGAAGAGGACCCTGCCAGGACAGAAAGGTGGAAGGAAATCTGGTTTTGAGTGGTGTTGAAAAAGCCAAGGAGGAACACAGTTTCAAGATGGAAGGAGTGTCAATGATGTCAAATATTGCAGATGACAGGAATAAAAGTATTAAATGACTTCACTAGACATTGCAACCAGGAAGTCAGTCTTGACCTTGGCAAGATCAATTTTAGTAGAGGTGGGTGGGAAGATAGATAATTTGGAATTCCAAGAAGCTTGGCTGTAGACAGGGGAGATGAAAGTAATCTTTCTTTTCTCCCCAAAGAAGAAGAAACTAGGGCATGTTTTTAATGCTGAGGGGGAGCTGCCATTTGAGAATGGTTGACAACATAGGTGAAGAGAGGAATGACCAACTCAAAGAGCAAGGACCCTTACTACAAGAGGTAGTATTGAGAACAAATCATATACACATCCCACTGAAGCAGATAGCTTCCTTTTCTGATCCTTAGAGTTAATTTTTATTTTTTATTTTCAAGACAGAGTCTCGCTCTGATGCCCAGGCTGGAGTGCTGTGAGCCACTGTGGCTGGCTGTGAGCTTTTAAAACAAACAAACAAAAAGCAGGTTTGGTGCAGGGGCTCACACTTATAATCCTAGCACTTTGGGAGGTGGAGGTGCGAGGCCTGCTTGAGGCCTGCTTGAGGCCAAGAGTTTGAGACCAACCTGGCCAATAAAGCCAGACCCTGTCTCTATTTTAATTTTTTATTTTTGGAAACAGAGTCTCGCACGGTCACCCAGGCTGGAGTGCAGTGGCATGATCTCAGCTCACTGCAACCTCTGCCTCCCGGGTTCAAGCAATTCTCCTGCCTCAGCCTCCTGAGTAGCTGGGACTAGTCGCACATCGCCACGCCCAGCTAATTTTTTTGTATTTTAGTAGAGACGTGTTTTCATTGTGTTTCCCAGGCTGGTCTCAAACTCCTGAGCTCAGGCAATCTGCTTGCTTGCCTCGGCCTCCCAAACTGCTGGGATTACAGGCGTAAGCCACCAAGCTCAGCCTTTTTTTTTTTTTTTTTTTTGAGACAGAGTCTTGCTCTGTTGCTCATCTCACTCAAACATGTCTACAGAAGGATGCCTGATAGAAGTGTGGTTTTACAGGCTGGAAAATAAAGCTGATCATGTACAGAGTTGCTTCTTGAGCTCTATATTCTCATATAATGTGATCCATTTTGTGAAAATCTTTTTAAAATGCCAATCCTTTTAAAATGCCCTGCATGTGGAGGCAGCATATTCTTCTATTTTAACCCACAAGAATAGATAAATACTGGGCCAAGGTACGCAACAGTTGGTAGAATACAATTCAATATAAGAAAGTCCTGACCTAGGCCGGGCACGGTGGCTCAAGCCTGTAATCCCAGCACTTCGGGAGGCCGAGGTGGGCGGATCACAAGGTCAGGAGATCGAGACCATCCTGGCTAACATGGTGAAACCCCGTCTCTACTAAAAATACATAAAAAAAAAAAAAAAAAAAAAAAAATTAGCCGGGTGTGGTGGCGGGCGCCTGTAGTCCCAGCTACTTGGGAGGCTGAGGCAGGAGAATGGCGTGAACCCGGGAGGCAGAGCTTGCAGTGAGCCGAGATAGCGCCACTGCACTCCAGCCTGGGCGACAGAGTGAGACTCCGCCGTCTCAAAAAAAAAGAAAGTCCTGACCTAAAAACCTTTGAGTATCAACTATCTATCAGATAAACATCTGCACCAAGCCATTAATAAGTTAAAGAAGCCACCTCAGGCTGGTCGCGGTGGCTCACGCCTGTAATCCCAGCACTTTGGGAGGCCGAGGCGGGCGGATCCCGAAGTCAGGAGATTGAGACCATCCTGGCTAATACGGTGAAACCCCGTTTCTACTAAAAATACAATAAATTGGCCAGGTGAGGTGGCAGGCACCTGTAGTCCCAGCTACTCAAGAAGCTGAGGCAGGAGAATGGCGTGAACCCAGGGGGCAGAGCTTGCAGTGAGCCGATATGGTGCCACTGCACTCTAGCCTGGGCAACACAGAGAGACTCCGTCTCAAAAAAAAATAAATAAATACACAAAATAAAGAAGCCACCTCAGAGTCCAAAATTATTCCAGCCCTGAAGAAATAAAACAGTTGATGGAAAAGTAGTACAGTACAGCAGCAGTTAAAAACATTGACTTTGGGCCAGGTGTGGTGGCTCATGCCTGTAATCCCAGCACTTTGGGAGGCCGAGGTGGGTGGATTGCAAGGTCAAGAGATCGAGACCATCCTGACCAACATGGTGAAACCCTGTCTCTACTAAAAAAAAAAAAAATACAAAAATTAGCTGGGTGTGGTGGTGCACGCCTGTAGTCCCAGCTACTCGGGAGGCTGAGGCAGGAGAATCGCTTGAACCCAGGAGGCAGAGGTTGCAGTGAGCCAAGATTGCACCACTGCAGTCCAGCCTAGAGACCGAGTGAGACTCAGTCTCAAAAACAAAAACAAATTGACTTTGGGTTGGGCATAGCAGCTCACTCCTGTAATCCCAGCTACTCAGAAGGCTGAGTTACGAGAATTGCTTGAACCCAGGAGGCAGAAGTTGCAGAGAGCTGAAATTGTGCCACTGCACTCCAGCCTGGGCGACACAGTGAGACTCCGTCTCAAAAAAAAAAAAAAAGACATTGACTTTGGAGTTCCACTTCCATCACTTACTAATGTCGGTAGCTGCCCTTACTTTGTGTCATTCTCATAACCAAGCTGAGGATTCTTTCCTTTATCTGTAAAAAGGGGTTAATATTACCTTCTTCAGAGGGTTGTGTGAAGATTAAGTAAGTAAGATTAAGTAACATGTAAGGTGCTTAGCACCATGCCTAGTCCATGGAAAATGTTTTAAAGTGTTAGCTATTACTGTGTATGTGTAAGGAGGTAAATATTCATCCCAATTCTCTGACACTACCCTCTGGCAGGCATCCATGATCAGTGCATCATGGTTGATTGTCTGGGACATCTGTGACTATAGGAAGGGTTGGGCAGCATGTTTGTGGACTGAGAGGTTTTTGGAATGTATCTTCAGGACCAGTTGGTGATTTTGTTATGCCCTTTGCTTTGGCTGACATCTGCCAGGATTTAAAAAAATCTACATGAATTCCTACCAGATTTCTGCCACACATCATATGAAACACAAACAGCTGGCAATCAAAACATAAAATAAGTTAATATTTTATTGGCTTGGGATTTTCTTTAGGCTTCCTCTTTGGACTTCTCTTTACTAAATAGGAGTAATATACTAGTGGGAAGTCTTTTGGGGCCAGGTGCAGTGATTCATGCATGTAATCCCATGACTTTGGCAAGCCAAGGCAGGAGGATCGCTTGAGGCTAGAGTTCGAGACCAGCCTGGGCAACATGGCTAGACCGTGTCTCTACAAAAAATAAAAATAAAAAAATTATCTGGGCATGGTTGTGTGTGCCTGTAAGTCCCAGCTACTTGGGAGGCTGAAGCTGGAGGATCCCTTGAGCTCAGGAGTTCAAGGCTGCAGTGAGCTATGATTACCACTGTACTTCAGCCTGAGTGACAGAGCAAGACTCTGTCTTAAAAAAAAAAAAAAAAAAAAAAAAAAAAAAAAAAGGAAGTCTTGTGGTTGAAGGTGACAATTCAAATCAGGTTTTTTTTTTTTTTTTTTTTTTTTTTTTGAGACGGAGTCTTACTCTGTCGCCAGGCTGGAGTACAGTGGCGCTATCTCGGCTCACTGCAACCTCCGCCTCTCGGGTTCAAGGAATTCTCCTGCCTCAGCTGCCTCCCAAGTAGCTGGGACTACAGGTGTGCGCCACCACGCCTGGCTAATTTTTGTATTTTTAGTAGAGACAGGGTTTCACCATGTTGGCCAGGCTGATCTCGATCTCTTGACCTCATGATCCGCCCGCCTCGGCATCCCAAAGTGCTGGGATTACAGGCGTGAGCCACTGTGCCCTGCCCAAATCAGCTTAAGGGTGGGAAAAAGGAAATATATTAGGCCCTGTAACTGAAAAATCAGTGCCGCAGGAGCTTAAAAAGTTTTGTTAAGTGTTTGACTCTGTCTCCCTTTTTTCTGTCTCTCCACACACCACACCCAGCTCCCAATCCCTGGGTATTTTTCTTTATAGATTGGGTTTTGTTATAAAGTTGAGCATCCATATTGGGGCAGGGGATACAGCTGGTGAATTGGGGACTTGGGTGCTTCCCACTGTTGCCACCTAGTTTTAATACACCTCAACACTGAATGCTGCCATGGATACTGTCTACACACAGGAAATGAATCAAGAAAATTTCTAATATCTGTTTCAATCAAATGCTTCCTTTGGCCAGGCGCAGTGGCTCATGCCTGTAATTCTAACAGTTTGGGAAGCCAAGGTGGGCAGATCACTAGAGGCCAGGAGTTCAAGACCAGCCTAGCCAACACGGCGAAACCTCTTCTCCACTAAAAATACAAAAATTAGCCCAGCATGGTGGTGCATGCCTGTAATCCCAGCTACTCAGGAGGTTGAGGCACGAGAATTGCTTGAACCCGGGAGGCAAAGGTTGTGGTGAGCTGAGATTGTGCCACTGCACTCCAGCTTGGGCAATAGAGTGAGACTCTGTATCAAAAAAAAAAAAAAAATCAAATGCTTCCTTTACTGATATGTTGTATTATACCTACTAGAGACAGTGAGTGTCTCAAAGTTCAGCTTTCAAACAACCTCTCCTACATAACCTGCTCTCTCCTACTCGCTGCGGTGACCTCTCCTACATAAACTGCTCTCTCCTACTCACTGCCCAGAAACCCCTGAAGAAGGGACAGAGGTCTGGCCCAGTTATCATATGGCACCATGTAAATGGTTATCATAAAACTTGCCCTTTATTTCTCCTCTTCATAAATTTACTCAACACAGAAATGTTAGAATATTGTAAGTGTAGAATTTGAAGGCATTTGAGACTTTGTGAGGATGAGATCAGAACTTGGAGCTTATGAACCACAGACATGCTTCTATAAGCAATTTAAGCAGGCTTCACATAGATCATACGGAGGAAAGCTTGCATCTTGGTAGTTTATTGTATGCAACAGAGGGATGCTGGATGAGGGAGATGGGGTCTGTGTGGGAGGAACTCCATAGAAAGTTTAGATTTTCATCATCCCAGTTTATGAGCCCAAAGGCAAAGCAAAACTTCTCACTCTCACAAAACAGTATATAAAATCCAAATGAACATCTCTGAGTGGTCCAGCTTGGGCTCTGGGTCATGTACCCTTCCCTGGCCCAGTTGCTTCACCAAGGGGTGAGCTATTTTGGTTGCCCATGCTGTGACGGTGTGCCCATCTGTAGCAAGAGGCCCAGAGTAACAACCCCACAAGAACTCCACAGAACAACAGACAGGAAACTTCTCTAAGAACTGTAGAGTACTTAAAAAATTTTTTGAGTAGGGTCTCACTTTGTCACCCAGGCTTGAGTGCAGTGGTGTAAACAGGGCTCACTGCAGCCTCAACTTCCCAGACTCAAGTGATCCTCCCACCTCAGCCTCCCTAGTAGCTGGGACTATAGGTGCACACCAGCACACCCAGCTAATTTTTGTAGAGATGGGGTTTCCCCATGTTGACCAGGCTGGTCTCAAACTCCTGAGCTCAAGTGATCTATCTACCTCAGCCTCCCAAAGTGCTGGGGTTGCAAGTGTGAACCACCACACCCGGCCATAGGGTACTGTTTGCCAGAAGAAGAGGGAGAAATTTGGGCCAGACAAGAACAACAGATGTTCACTACAAGTGGAATAGAACTGCTAGTGAGGCTAACTGATACATTTTTTGTGGGGATGCTAGCTAGAGTAGAATATATTAGCACTTGTGGTCAGGTGAAATAAAGCAGCTATCACCTGGATACAACAGAACTTTCATATCCAGACAGGATCTTCACCATAAGTCTGAGACATGGGTAGGGCATATTCATTTTATAGTATATACTTTTGGTAGTCAAGAGACACAGAGAAGCATAGCAGAAAACACATCATTTACATGACAGGACCGGCTATAACTCTGATATGTACATCAGTTTGGGAAGCAGGTGACTTCCAGACATTCTTAGAACCTTAGACAATCCTGAAAACATCTGACATGTGTAAGACTCCAGAAATACCCATCAGCCAGGCACATAGCGCCAAAGTGACAGTAACCTCCAGAGAACTTTAGCATGTGTGTACATCTTTTCCCAGAGTTTTCTGTCATACTAACATTTGCAGCAGCTATTCTTCCATACACTCCAGGCAAACAGCTTTCATTCACTCACTTTTCTTGACATCTCCCACACCTAACCCAATTTCTGACACATAGGAGAAAATGTCTGCAGAATTATTGAACTGATAGCAAACATTTGTTGAATGTCATTATGTACATTATGCTAAGTTTGTGGACATAGATATAAATAAGACAAACATTCATATGCTTGTGAAGATCACAGCCTGGTGGGAAAGGCCAAAAAATAAACAGTTCTGTGTGAGGACTATTTGGTTGCAAACAAAAGAGAACCAGACCCAGCTTAAGAAAAATGGGAATGTTTTAGCACACAAATGCTAAAAACTCCAGGGTCAGGACTGACTTCAGACAGAGTTAGTTCTAGGGCTTCAGTGATCTGGTTTTATCTCCAGAATGTGTTTCCCACTGGGTTGCCTTTGTTCTGGGGCTTCACAGCAAAAGGCAATAGCAATTCCAGCCCTTACATTCTCTCAAGGAAATAGAATGTAGTGGCTCTGAGAATTGCTTGAACCCGAGAGGTGGAGGTTGCAGTGAGCTGAGATCGTGACACTGCACTCCAGCCTGGGCAACAGAGCGAGACTCCATCTCAAAAAAAATAAAATAAAATAAAAGAATATAGACCGAGTACGGTGGCTCATGCCTGTTATCCCATCACTTTGGGAGGCCAAGGCGGGTGAATCACGAGATCAGGGGTTTGAGACTAGCCTGGCCAATATGGTGAAACCCCCCATCTCTACTAAAAATACAAAAATTAGCCGGGCGCAGTGACACGCGCCTGTAGTCCCAGCTACTCAGGAGGCTGAGGTAGAAGAATTGCTTGAACCCGGGAGGCAGAGATTGCAGTGAGCTGAGATTGCGCCACTGCACTCCAGCCTGGACGGCAGAGCGAGACTCTGTCTCAAAAAAAAGAAAAAAAGAAAAAAAAGAACATAGTGGTTTGGGGTGAAAGCTGAGTTTGACAACTGGCTTCACCACAAACTGGCTATAAGAACTTTGACAAGTTAATCAAAATTCTTCTCTGTGCTTCAGTGCCACTCTTTCTTTCTTTCTTTCTCTCTCTCTTTCTCTTTCTTTTTGACAGAGTCTCGTCCTGTTGGCCAGGCTGGAGTGCAGTGGCACGATCTCCTCCAACTGCAACCTCCGTCTCCTGGGCTCAAGCAATTCTCCTGCCTCAGCCTCCTGAGTAGCTGGGATTACAGGCGTGTACCACCATGCCCGGCTAATTTTTTTCACCATGTTGGCCAGGCTGGTCTCGAACTCCTGACCTCAGGTAATCCGCCCACCTCAGCCTCCCAAAGTGCTGGGATTACAGGCATGAGCCACCGCACCAGGCCTAGTTCCACCATTTCTAAATGGGAATAATAATTATACCTACCCAATATGGTTACTGTGAGGAGTAAATAAGTAGACTGTTTAGAACTCTCTCTGGCATATAATCGGCACTCAATAAGTGTTAACTATTTCACTATTTTTATTATTATCATCATCATCAAATTTCAGAAACTTTGCGCAGTGGCAGTATTGTAACCAATGAGATTTATCCGAGGTGTGATTATTGCTAATTGAAAAATCATAGGCTGGGCACGGTGGCTCACACCTGTAATCTTAGTACTTTGGGAGGCCGAAGCAGGTGGATCTTTTGAGGCCAGGAGTTCAAGACCAGCCTGGGCAACATGGTGAAACCCATCTCTACAAAAAATACAAAACTTAGCCAGCATGGTGGCATATGCCTGTAGACCCGGTTACTTGGGAGACTGAGGTAGGAGAATCGTTTGAGCCTGGGAGGCAGAGGTTGCAGTGAGCCAGGATCACACCACTGGACTCCACTTTGGGAGTTCAATATATATATTACATTTTTGGGAGAAAATAAGAAAGTTTCTTTCCCAAAAAGCCAAAGAAAATCTTATTGCACCCATTGGCTCTAATTGGATCATCTGCCCATCCCTGAGCCAGACTGGAGGAGGGTAATACATACACTATATACACGGATTGCTTAGGCCTGATCAACGTGCTTCTTCCTTGGAGCACAGATCTACTATGGCCAGCCTGGTCTCGAACTCCTGACCTCAGGTGATCCGCCCACCTCAGCCTCCCAAAGTGCTATAATTACAGGCGTGAGCCACCGCACCCCGACCAGAGTTAATTTTTATTCATGAAACTCATATAACAGGTTTATTTATTTCAGTCGTTTTGTTGGTTAAAGAACCAAGATTTTTTATGACTACACTTTGTGTACACTTTCAGGTTCTCTCTTTTTTTTTTTTTTTTTTGAGACGAGTCTCGCTCTGTCGCCCAGGCTGGAGTGCAGTGGCGCAATCTCGGCTCACTGCAAGCTCCACCTCCCGGGTTCACGCCATTCTCCTGCCTCAGCCTCCCGAGTAGCTAGCTGGGACTACAGGCGCCCACCACCACGCCCGGCTGATTTTTTTCTATTTTTTAATAGAGACGGGGTTTCACCGTGTTAGCCAGGATGCTCTCGATCTCCTGACCTCGTGATCCGCCCGCCTCGGCCTCCCAAAGTGCTGGGATTACAGACGTGAGCCACCGCGCCTCCCAAAGTGCTGGGATTACAGACGTGAGCCACCGCGCCCGGCCTTACGCTTCTAGGTTCTTGAATAAGTACTGAGGGGAGTTTTCCCTAAAAAAAAAAAAAAAAAAAAAAAAAGTTTTGAGATAAAAGGATATAAACTCTACTTCTTCTCTGCATAGGAGTCTTTAGTTTGTTTGCTGCTCTTGTTCCAAAACCTCTCATTACTCAACCTACTAAACCCACAGACACTTTTCAAGAAGTTATCTCTTTTCTACATCACCAATATATAGGGTGGCTTAGATCTGTATTTCCAAGTCTTACTGTCGTTCCAAGAATTACTATCAACTGTTAGAATCTCAAAAACTCAACTGCATACTGATTGCGCTGCCCAGTGTACCTCTGAATCCCACGGGGGAGGGGGTGTCTAACCAAGTTGTGCAGGAATGGGATATTCCACACTTCAGGGCAAACTTATTCGCAGGATCAGTGGCGGGCTTTGGAGGTGGGAAGCGGGAAGGAAGGGGAGTGCAGATACACTCTTCTTCAGATCTCCGGGGTGAAATGAATGCACCTGACGCCCGCGTGGCATTAGAAGCTCCGCGAACTCAGTGAGGCCATGCTGGACAGAGGCTAGGACTCTGGGCCACCAGGACAACTCTGCCCGTAGCAAGACTTGCGCGCTCCTGTGAGGGCGCGCGCGCGCGCATGTAGTCGTGTCTCGCGCAGGGTCCGGTCTGTCAGGCGGGAAATCTCGCGAGATCGGAGACGGGGGATGACGGTCGGGAGGAGGGGAGTGGTGTCGGGGAAAGGGGGGGAAGCTGGGCAGCGGCCGGGCTCTGTGGCTTCAGGGCTCGGGGAGAGAGAGGGAGGGTGGCAAAGAGAGTGAGTCGGTGCCGCCGCCTGCCTGAGGAGAGAGGAGGGGTCCCGCTCGCCCTGCGTCCTTTGCGGGCCGAAAGCACTAGGCACTCGCGAACATCTGAGGCCTCCCGGCCCCGGGGGACCCCGCCCCGCCGTCCGCCGGCCGGCCCGCGGCCTCTCTTCCCTTTGTGAGCGCCCCCTTACCAGGGGTGGTGTTGGTGGCGGAGGGCTGCTCGTGGGCCCGCCCGCCGAGGGGCCGCGGCGGGGGACCGAGAGGGCCTCGGCTGTGTGAGGACTAGAGGCGGCCGAGGCCCGGGCCGGTTCCCCCGAGGCGGCGACGGAGACGGCT
Source organism: Pongo pygmaeus (assembly GCF_028885625.2). Lineage (NCBI taxonomy): Eukaryota > Metazoa > Chordata > Mammalia > Primates > Hominidae > Pongo > Pongo pygmaeus. The sequence continues at coordinate 45,429,331 of NC_072392.2, forward strand.
CCCGGTACTTCCCCGCGCCATCTTAACTGAGCCCAAGCTCTGAGGGCGCCTCCTCGACCCCGGTCGTCCCCTCGCCCCCCCCCCACCCCCCGCCGCCGCCGCCGCCCCTTGTTGCAGAGCTTGGGCTGGGCGGCTTGCTGGGGCTTGCGGGGGGGGGCGGCGATCTGTCGCCGGGCCCCCTCCTCACTCCTCACCCTCCAGGGTAGCGGCTACCGGAGCGCTGCAGGGGGCTGCGCCTGCCTGCTCCGCCCCAGACCTGTCGGCGAAAGGGTAAGGGCACCTCTGCTTTGGGAAAGGGGAATATAGAGGGGGGCGGGGAAATTCGGCCCACTCGGGCCTGTGTGTGGAAGAAGGGATGTGGGAGTGGGGTGGGGGAGGGAGACAAGGAGGGTCTGTGATTCTGTGGGTGGGGTGAAGAAGCTGGTGAGCTGGGCGCCCTCCGGTTTTAAGGGGCGAGAGCAATTCCATTCCTTTTTCCCCGAGGGTCACCGGAAGGGATGGTGGAAGGGGGATGTTTCGAGGAAGGTGTGGCCCTCACAGGGAGACTGGGTTGATGTGCACCCCGGTTTAAAGGCGCGAGGTCCCTTTTCCCTCTGGTGCCTTTGCTCCTCCCGCTCCTTCTCCTTTGTAGTGTCTGTGTATTCTTGGGAAGGGAGACTGCTCTGGGTGGCTTGCTGGGTGGATTCCACCCCCTAGCACAGGAAATCTATACCCCTCTTCTGTAGGGGTGATGGAAGCGTTTCTCTCCCCATACCCTTCCCCCTTCCCCATCCTCTAGTCTACTGCAATGCTGCAGAAGTCCAAGGCAGTTTCTTCATACACAGACCCATGTATACACAGAAGGGAGGGGGAGCAGGAGAGGGAAGTAATGGCGCTTCCCTTGAAAAGGTTACTCTTTTTCCTTTGGTTTTAAATCGATGACAGTACCGTTTTAATACTCTTCCCCTGAGATCTGTCCATGGGAAATGTATCTGTTCTGGTGTTATTGTTGGGGGTATGGCTTCTCGAGAGGGACACCTCTCCTGTTAGAACAGTTTTGATGTCTCTCTTTTTGAGAGATGTCTGGATTGACATTTTTTTGTGAGCAGGTTGGATTTTAGTTAGAATTCAAATAAAATAATTTTGTACCTCCTCATCCTCATTTCCCTTTTCTTTTTCTGTGACTTTTGTAGTTCATGAAGAATTATTGGCCGGGCGCGGTGGCTCACGCCTGTAATCCCAGCACTTTGGGAGGCCGAGGCGGGCGGATCACGAGGTCAGGAGATCGAGAGCATCCTGGCTAACACGGTGAAAGCCCGTCTCTACTAAAAATACAAAAAATTAGCCGGGCATGGTGGCACGCACCTGTAGTCCCAGCTACTCGGGAGGCTGAGGCAGGAGAATCGCTGGAACCCGGGAGGCGGAGGTTGCAGTGAGGCGAAATGGTGCCACTGCACTCCAGCCTGGGCGACAGAGTGAGACCCCGTCTCAAAAAAAAAAAAATTGTTAACAATTATTACATACAGACAGCCTGTCTGATGGGCATTTCTCCCTAAGCTGTGAATTTTTAGGATTGATACTGTTTTGTATAATATTGAAATTGGAATTTTTTGAAAATGGTTAGGTTACAAACCTTTCTGCAGCTGTTTCTTTGTTCTTATTAATCTGCCTAATTATTCTATGATCTATTTTCTGTAGTCAGTCATTTTTCACTTTTTTTGCTACCTATCATATTTGTCTGAAAGCAGATCATTTTATCTGGTTTACAGTAGTACTTGTTGGTTTTGTTCTTAGTTGAGTAGAAATAAATAAAAATTTAAACATTCTGGAAATGTGCTGCCAAGTGCTTTTTGAGACCAAAGGGTAGTTTTCAAGTCTCCATGTACTGATGATACATTTTTTTCAAGTGTTTAGTAAATGCTGGTGATGTGATTTCAAAATATTCCACATATGACTATTAATAGAATTAAATAATTTTTTCCCAAAGTGAAGAAGAAGACTAAAATGTGTACAGATAATGAGTTGTCTTTGGTGTATTTAGTGTTTTCAGCTCGACTTAGTGACTTATTTTTAAATACTTCAAATGCCATCTACATTTTATGTTGTCATTAAATGTCGTCCAATAGAGCTTTTGTGGTGTGTTTGTTGCATTTTGAAACCTGTTTTAAGATAGGGATTTAAATATGTTAGTAGTAGCGCTAGGCACTAACTTAGTTTCTGTCATTTTATATCATGATTTTAATGTAGGAGACATGGTATGTTAAATAAGTTTTATTATTTTTTTTTCTCGGAAGATGGAATTCTCTTTGCTTTCTTTATTCCCTTTTAATGGTCATCTCAATTCATTGAAATAACACTATTCATTTGAGTATTTATTTCATGGGACAAAGCTGCATGTTGTTGATATGTAGAGTTTTCTCCATTATGGCAAATTATGCCAGGAAGTCTAATTCTCCGTATTATGGCTTGTTGTTGATAATTATTTCATATATACTAGCATGTGTTGATCGAAGCATACTGCTCAGTAAAGAGTGACTGCTTTTACCTTGGAAAGTTGTAGGCAGAGAGGATTTATCAATAGAGGCTACAAAACTTAAAGGATTTACATAGGGTGTAGGTTAACTATTTACTTGCTATATTTCAGCATGCTATAACTAAGGACAACCGAAAAAAAAAACCCTCTTTTTCATAGCTGGTAGGAATGTTGCCTAAAAGTGGAAAAGTATGTTCATGATCAATTAGATAAATACATTATTAAGGAAAAATTGCCTGAGGGTTATTTCAGATGACCTCTGATGCCACTGTCAGAAAGAAAATGCTGAGAGCTGTTAGTCTGAGTTGATTCCAGATTAGTATGGCACTTCTTACGTTTCTAAATAGTTCATCTACAAAATGGCAGTGTACATCACTTCCTGTTCTTTCACAACTGGCTCTTTCACTGGATTCTCTTTTAATGACTTAATTTTTGGCATTCTGATATCTGATTTGTTAATTTGGTTATAATTCTCATGTTTTATAGGTGGAAGAATTTCTGAGAATCAGCTGGATTTAAAGGCTTTTAATAGTTTAAGATTATCTTGACAGTAACAAAACATTGCTTCCAAACTAAAGGATAGTATTGCAAACAAATTTAAACTCTGAGAGGTTTTAAAGAAGTACAGCAATGTACAGAATCAAAAGTATGAGTGCACTGAATAGAAAATAATTATCGTATTTTTTATAATGTCGATTTTGGGAGAAGTGAGGATATGGCAAGTAATTGAATGGGTGTTGATATAAAATAAACTTTCTGTATAACAAGGTATATACATGATATTTGGGCCCATGTTACGATGCCATTTTAACAGTAAGAAAGCAACTCATTAGTTACAGGATACTAGAAAGACTGGATGCTCATAACTAACCATAAGTAAGATTTATTTTAATAATTTGCCAGTTCTTTTTTTTTTTTTTTTTGAGACGGAGTCTTGCTCTGTCGCCCAGGCTGGAGTGCAGTGGCACGATCTCGGCTCACTGCAAGCTCCGCCTCCCGGGTTCATGCCATTCTCCTGCCTCAGCCTCCTGAGTAGCTGGGACTACAGGCGCCCACCAGCATGCCCAGCTAATTTTTTGTATTTTTAGTAGAGACGGGGTTTCGCCGTGTTAGCCAGGATGCTCTCGATCTCCTGACCCCGTGATCCGCCCGCCTCGGCCTCCCAAAGTGCTGGGATTACAGGCTTGAGCCACTGCACCCAGGCAATTTGCCAGTTCTTAATAGACATGAATATTTAGTAAATCCAGAAGTTATCTAGGGGTCAGTTGTTGGCATTGAAATTAGAGTTGAGATTAATCTGTCTTTCATGTCTTTCACCTGGAAATAAATTCTGTGTTTTGCATTTGGCTTATTTGTATATTAAAATCACTTAATTTATCATTTGTATCTCTGTTTTGTTTTCACTAGTCTCTGTTACTTATAACAATTAATTGCACTCATACTAATTTAATCTTTTAGAAATGAGGAGCATTTTTGGTATGTATTAGTTGAGGGTTGCTGTTTGGATGAGGATCATATGTGAACGAATCCCTTCAAAAAAGTGTTATTTCTGGGCTGGGCGAAGTGGCTCAGGCCTGTAATGCCAGCACTTTGGGAGGCTGAGGTGGGAGGATTGCTTGAGGCCAGGAGTTCAAGAGCAGCCTGGGCAACATAGCATGACCCTGTCTCTACAAAAACAATTTTTTTTTTAATTAGCAGGGGCTAGGCGTGGTGGTTTATGCCTATAATCCTAGCATGCTGGGGGCTGAGGCTGGAGGATCACTTGAGCCTAGGAGTTTGAGGCCAGGCTGGGCAACACAGTGAGACCCTGTCTCCAAAAAATAAAAAATGAAAATATTAGTGGGGCGTGATGGTGCATGCTTGTTCTAACTACCTGGCAAGCTGAGGTGGGAGGATTGCTTGAGCCCAGAAGATGGAGGCTGCAGTGAGTTGTGATCATGCCACCGCACTCTAGCCTGGGTGACAGAGTGAGACTGTCTGAAAATAAAACAAAAGCCTGTGTGGTGGCTCAAGCCTATAATTCCAGCACTTTGGGAGGCCAAGGTGGGCGGATCACCTGAGGTCAAGAGTTCGAAACCAGCCTGGCCAACATAGTGAAACCCTGTCTCTACAAAAATAAAACAAATTAGCTAGTTGTGGTGGTGGGTGCCTGTAACCCCAGCTACTGGGGAGGCTGAGGCAGGAGAATCACTTGAACCCAGGAGGTGGAGGTTACAGTGAGTTGAGATCGCGCCACTGCCTGACAGCCTGGGCAGCAGAACAAGACTCCATCTCAAAACAAAACGAAACAAAAAAGTGTTATTTCTCTAGTAAAGTTTCGCATAAAATTGAGATGTTCATTAAGCAGAGTACCAACATATGCTCACCTGCCTTTAGGTATGTGTACTTTTTTTTTTTTTTTTTTTTTTTTTAATTTGAGACAGGGTTTTTGCTGTGTTGCCCAGGTTGGAGTGCAATAGCACGATCACAGCGTATTGCAGCCTTAGCCTCCCGGGTTCAAGTGCTCCTCCCACATCATCCTCCCAAGTAGCTGGCACTACAGGTACATGCCACCACGTCTGGCTAATTTTTTTTTTTTTGGTAGAGATGGGGTTTCGCCATATTGCCCAGGCTGGTCTTGAACTCCTCAGCTCCAGCTATCCACCTGCCTTGGCCTCCCAAAGTGCTGGGATTATAGACATGAGCCACTGCACCCGGCCCAATTTCTGTACTTATTATTAATGGCTGGATTTTAAAAATTATTCTTCAGGTTTTCCTATTATAAAATATGAGAGGATACAACCTGTATTAGTTCATTCCATTGTATTCCATTCTTAAAGTATTTTAGTTTTTAGTAATAAAAATTGATGTTTAATTTCATTAAAGATGTCTCATACCTTCTAAAAACCTACATGAATTAAAAAGTTGTGTGGAGGGACTAGCAACAATTATTTTCAGTTGGAACGTTTCTGTCATCATTTGGTAACAGTTATTTCTGTATCAGTCTGTCTGTGCCAGAAGCAGATTTTTTGTTCTAAAATACAGTCTAAGGCTATACCTTTTTGATGACAAAATTAAGTATCCTATAAAAGTTGGAAGAGTTTTTAAAATGTTAGGTACCTGGCATGTAAATAAAGTAAGTAAAAGTATAAATTATTAAGTGCCTTGCATAATAGATATACTGCAGCCTCCTAAAAATGCCAGTGACCGTTATGCTGTAGGTTATTTAAATATAACGACACTTAATTACCGTCTAATTTATCTTTAAAGCTGAGAAAGGGCTAATTTTTCCTTTTGATAAAATTATTTGATCAAATAGTTTTATGCAGGTTTAGAAGTAGATGAATTACTGTAACATTTAGAAAGACATTCAAAGTTTAGTTTCTGAGAAATATTATCAAATAATAGGATGGAACAAAACTTTCTGGTTTGCAGCTACCAATAATAAAATTGGCACTTACTATAAATGTTGGCTGGGCGTGGTGGCTCACGCCTGTAATCCTAGCACTTTGGGAGACTGAGGTGGGTAGATCACTTTAGGTCAGGAGTTCAAGACTAGCCTGGCCAATGTGGAGGAAACTCGTCTCTACTAAAAATACAAAAAATTAGGTGGGCGTGGTGGCGTGTGCCTGTAATCCCAGCTACTTGGGAGGCTGAGGCAGGAGAATCGCTGGAACCTGGGAGGTAGTGGTTGCAGTGAGCTGAGATTGTGCCACTGCCCTCTAGCTGGGCAACAGAGTACAACTCTGTCTCAAAAAAAAAAAAAAAAGGCTGGGCTGGGTGTGGTGGCTCACGCCTGTAATCCCAGCACTTTGGGAGGCTGAGGCGGGTGGATCACCTGAGGTCAGGAGTTCCAGACGAGCCTGGCCAACGTGGCGAAACCCCATCTCTACTAAAAATACAAAAATTAGCCGGGCGTGGTGGCACGTGTCTGTAGTCCCAGCTACTCGGGAGGCTGAGGCAGGAGAATCATTTGAACCTGGGAGGCAGTGGTTGCAGTGAGCCAAGATCGCACCACTGCATTCCAGCCTGGGTGACAGAGCGAGACTCCGTCTCAAGAAAATAATAAAAAAGTAAAAAAAATGGCTGGGTGCCGTGGCTCATGCCTGTAATCCCAGCACTTTGGAAGGCCAAGGTGGGCAGATCACGAGGTCAGGAGTCCGAGACCAGCCTGGCCAGCATGGTGAAACCCCGTCTTTACTAAAAATACAAAAAAGTAGCCGGGCATGGTGGCATGCACCTGTAGTCTCAGCTACTCAGGAAGTTGAGGCAGGAGAATTGCTTGAACTCAGCAGGCGGAGGTTGCAGTGAGCTGAGATCGCGCCATTGCACTCCAGCCTGGGCAACAGAGTGAGATTCCATCCCCCCCAAAAATATATATGTATGTCATCATTTGCTAGTGTAAATGTGTAACTTTTTCAGTTTTTGTTTTTTTGTTTTTTTGAGACGGGGTCTTGCTGTGTCACCCAGATGGGAGTGCAATGGCACAGTCATGGCCCACAGCAGCCTCTACCTCCAGGGCTCAAGCCGTGAGTAGCTGAGACTGCAGGCCTGTGCCACCATGCCTGGCTTATTTTAAAGATTTTTTCTAGAAACGGGGTCTCTATGTTGCCCAACCTGGTCTCAAACTCATGGGGGCTCAGGCAGTCCTCCCTCCTCAGCCTCCCAAAGAGCTGGGATTACAGGAGTGAGCCACAGTACCAGGCCTGTGGTAACTTCTTTATTTAACTATTTATGCCTCACCTTTTCTTTTCTTTTTTTTTGAGACGGAGTTTTGCTCTTGTTGCCCAGGCTGGAGTGCAATGGCATGATCTCGCTCACTGCAACCCTTGCCTCCCAGGTTCAAGCGATTCTCCTGCCTCAGCCTCCCAAGAGCTGGGATTACAGGTATGCGCCACCATGCCCAACTGATTTTTTGTATTTTTAGTAGAGATGGGGTTTCTCCATGTTGGTCAGGCTGGTCATGAACTCATGACCTCAGGTGATCGCCTGCCTTGGCCTCCCAAAGTGTTGGGATTACAAATGCGAGCCACTGCGCCCGGATTCTTTTCTTTTCTCTTTTCTTTTTTCTTTTCTTTTCTTTTTTTGAGATGGAGTTTTGCTCTTGTCGCCCAGGCTGGAGTGCAATGGCGTGATCTCGGCTCACTGCAACCTCGGCCTCCCGGGTTCAAGTGATTCTCCTGCCTCAGCCTCCCAAGTAGCTGGGATTACAGGCATGTGCCACCATGCCTGGCTAAGGATTTTGTTTTTTTAGTAGAGACAGGGTTTCGCCATGTTGGCCAGGCTGGTCTTGAACTCCTGACCTCAGGTGATCCACCCACCTTGGCCTCCCAAAGTGCTGGGATTACAGGCGGGCGTGAGCCACCACACCCTTTAATGTGAAGATAGTATATAGTGGGTTGTTTAAATAGGATAATGCTTGCTAAGTACTTAACTTACTGCCTGATACATGATAACACTCAATAAATTGTTGGCTATCACACACTAGCTGCCTAATATAAATGTTTATGAGTACATAGAGATAATTTTTTTTTTTTTTTTTGAGACAGGGTCTCACTCCTGTCACCCAAACTGGAGTGCAGTGGCACGATCTCGGCTGACTGCAGCCTTGAGCCTTCCCGGGCTCAAGTGATCCACCCACCTTTGCCCTCCAAGTAGCTAGGACTACAGGCTGGCTAATTTTTGTATTTTTTGTAGAGATGGGGTTTTGCCATGTTGCCTGGTCTGGTATCGAACTCCTGAGCTCAAGTGGTTCCACCTGCCTCAGCCTCCCAAAGTGCTGGGGAGAGTCTAATATTTAAGGATGAGTTGCATTATAGAATTTTGATTTGATATTGGGTTTATTTTTATTTATTTATTTTGTGACGGAGTCTCGCTCTGTCGCCCATGATGGAGGGCAGTGGCACGATCTCGGCTCGCTGCAACCTCTGCCTCCCCAGTTCATGCCATTCTTCTGTCTCAGCCTCCTGAGTAGCTGGGACTACAGGCGCCTGCCACTATGCCCAGCTAAATTTTTGTATTTTGTTTCACCATGTTAGCCAGGATGGTCTCGATCTCCTGACCTCATGATCTGCCCGCCTTGGCCTCCCAAAGTGCTGGGATTACAGGTGTGAGCCACTGCGCCTGGCGATATTGGATTTATATATCTGGAGTCTGACATATATTTTTGAAAGAAATAGACTATCAAGGTAGCTTAGTAACTTTTTGCACCTATAATGGACTACTGTGTAGTACTTAATGGGAGTTTTTTCTTTCTTTGGGATAGATTCTCACTGTGTCACTCAGGTTGGAGTGCAGTGGTGAGATCAAAGTTCACTACAGCCTCAGTCTTCTGGACTTAGCGATCCTCTCACCTCAGCCACCTCAGCAGCTAGGACTACAGGCGTGCACCACCACACCTGGCTAATTTTTTTGTATTTTTAGTACAGACGAGGTCTCAGTATGTTGCCCAGGTTGGTCTTGATCTTCTGAATTTAAGTGATCCTTCTGCCTTGGTCTCCCAAAGTGGTGAGATTATAGACAGGAGCCACTGTGCCCACCTCTGATGGGAGTTTTTAATTTATCACAGGTTTTCTTTTTCCTTTGCTGGATATAAAGCCTGTCTTAAGAAATGACATTTCAGGCTGGGCGTGGTGGCTCAGGCCTGTAATCTCAGCACTTTGGGAGGCCGAGGCGGGTGGATTGCTTGAGGTCAGGAGTTCGAGACCATCCTGGCCAACGTGGTGAAACCCTGTCTCTACTAAAAACACAAAAATTAGCTGGGTGTGGTAGCGGGTGCCTGTAATCCTAACTACTCGGGCGGCTGAGGCAGGAGAATCACTTGAACCAGGCAGAGGTTGCAGTGAGCCGAGATCGTGCCATTGCGCTCCAGCCTGGGAGACAAGAGCAAAACTCCATCTCAAAAAAAAAAAAACAAAAAAGAAATGACATTTCTTTTCCAGTACTTACTTTGTTTATTTAAGAAAAATTTGGTATCCCTATTCTACCTCCTGGAGCTCTTCTTACCATCCCTGTCTTTGAAGGGATTCAGAGTACCCATGCTCTTCTAAGCGTTTTTATTTAGGTATCTTTTGTAGGTATGTCCTTACCTTGAAAGTGCCTTACGTTCCAAAATGTATTAATTCAACAAACTTTAAGTGATTATTATGTGCCAGATAAGACAGTATTTCAACCCTGGGAGAATTCCACCTTCTGAATAGTTTTCTCAAGCTGGATATTCATAGGAAAGCAAGGACTTTCCTATGATTTTTAGTTCCTCTAAGCCAGTGCTTTCAAACTTTAGTTTGTGATCCATTAATGGCTTGTAAATTCAATTTAGTGAGTCACAATAACAATTTTAAAAAGTAATGGGGAGTGTCAGTGTGGTGCATAAAGTAAGGGTAAACATTATTCTGGGAAACTTTTGTTTGCCTCTTTTTTTTTTTTTTTTTTTTGATGCCAGGGTCTTGCTCTGTTGCCCAGGCTGGAGTGCTGTGGTGTGATCATAGCTCACTGCGGCCTCCACCTCCTGGCTCAAGTGATCCTCCCACCTCAGCCTCCTGATTAACTGGGACTACAGGTGTGCACCACCACACCCGGCTAATTTTTGAAAACATTTTTGTGTACAGACAGGGTCTCGCTGTGTTGCCCAGGGTGGTCTCAAATTCCTGAGCTTAAGTGATCCTCTTGCCTTGGGCTCCCAAAGTGCTGGTATTACAGGTGTAAGCTATTGTGCTCAGCAGTTTGCCAAATTTTTATATGTTCTGGGTACCCAGTTACACTGTTACAAAGACATACCTGAGACTGGGTAATTTATAAAGAAAATAGGTTTAATGTGCTCACGGTTCTGTGGGCTATACAGGCATCTGCATCTGGGGAGGCCTCAGAAAACTTACAGTCATAGCAGAAGTGGAAGTGGGCATATTTTCCCATGGTTGGCAGGAGAGAGAGAGGGAGAGTGTGCATGTGTGTGGACACGCAAGCGAGTGAAGGGGGAAGTGCTACAAACTTTCCACTTTCCAACAACGGTAGCTCTTGAGAACTCACTATCAACTAGAACAGCAAGGGGGAAATCCACCCCAGTGATCCAATCACTTCCACCAGGTCCCTTCCCCAACTTTGGAGATTACAATTTAACATGAGATTTGGGTAGGGACACAGAGTCAAACCATATCACTTTCTTTTTCTTCTCTTTTTTTTTGAGACAGGGTTTTACTCTGTTGCGAGGCTGGAGTGCAGTGGGGTGATCATGGCTTGCTGAAACCTCTGCTTCTTGGGCTCAAGCAGTCCTCCCACCTCAGCCTCCTGAGTAGCTGTGCCACCACGCCTGGCTAATTTTTATACTTTTTGTTCTTTTTGTTAGAGACGGGGTTTCGCCATGTTGGCCAGGCTGGTCTTGACTCCTGGCCTCAGGCAATCTGCCCACCTTGGCCTCCCAAAGTGCTAGAATTATAAGCGTGAGCCACTGTGCCTGGACTAAAATTTCTTTTTTTTACCTCATCCCTTTTACTTCTAATCTTCTGTCTCTGAAGTATGCTTGTTTTAGTTTGCTTTTTCCTTTTTCTTTCAACAACTCTCCTTCAATCTCTACTGATTCATCTGTAGTCTATTTAGTCGTCATATTGGGTATATTTACCTTTCCTAGGTTTCAAAGCTTAGGAGATAGCAAGGACTTTGCCTAAAAGATCCTGGGCAGGGTACCAGTAGTTTTGGGTAATCATGGTAACTTCTGAGGTTTTTGTATTAAGGAGCATGTGTTATCAGATGTGTAATGTCACACCCTATGTGTGAGTGCAGTTTCTCATGAATTGCAGAATTTTAAAAAAAGAAGACTTTTTATTTTTTATTTAATTTTTTAAGACGGTCTCAGTCCCCTTCCCTATGCTAGAGTCCAGTGGCACATGATCATGGCTCACTGTAGCCTCTACTTCCCAGGCTCAGGTGAACCTTTCACCTCAGCCTACCAAGTAGCTGAGACTACAGGCATGCGCCACCATACCTGACTAATTTTTTTGTATTTTTTGTAGAGATGAGGTTTTGTCACATTGCCCAAGCTGGTCTCGAACTCCTGGGCTCAAGCAATCTGCCTGCCTCAGCCTCCGAAAGTGCTGGGATTACAGGTGTGAGCCACCATGCCTGGTTGAAAACTTTTTATTTGGAAGATATTAAGAAAATATCTTTTATTTTTATTTTATTTGTGGACATATATAGATTTAATTTAATTGAAATATGTCTGTTCATAAAATTATTATGTGACTAATTAAGTATATTAAGTATATTTTAAAAATACCAGGCCAGACATGATGGCTCACGTCTGTAATCCTAGCACTTTGGGAGGCCGAGGTGGGTGGATCACTTGAGGTCAGGAGTTCAAAACCAGCCTGGTCAACTTGCTGAAACCCTGTCTCTACTAAAAATACAAAAAAATTAGGCCCGGCATGGTGGCTTACGCCTGTAATCCCAGCACTTTGGAAGGCCGAGGTGGGCAGATCACAAGGTCAAGAGATCAAGACAGAGCAAAACTTAGTCTCAAAAAAAAAAAAAAATTAGCCGTGCATGGTGGCGGGCACCTGCAATCCCAGCTACTAGGGAGGCTGAGGCAGGAGAATTGCTTGAACCTGGGAGGTGGAGGTTGCAGTGAGCCAAGATTGTGCCATTGCACTCCAGCCTGGGTGACAGGGTGAGATTCTGTCTCAAAAAAAAAAAAAAAAGAAAAAATCAGTGTGCTGCAGTGTGTTACATCTAACCATAATATTTATGTTTTAGTTGATGTTTTTAATTCACTCATGGTAGTAGTTATAAACCTCTAGTTTGTATTTTGGATTGATTTGTTACAATTTATTCCCATTGAGATTGAGAAAGAGGTTTCAGAAAAAGTTGATGAACAGCATTACTAAACAAGGTCAAGGTTTTTCCGTTTTTAGACTTGGGGAATTTAGTGTTACTGAAAATTGGAAAAGCTTTGTCTCTTTGCCAAAACCATCCATATCCTTGATTGTACTTGATAAGGAAACTTTGCTCTTCATTGTTGTACAGAAACTTTGTATAGTATATGTTGTTTTATTTAATATATAGTATTTAAGTAATCTCCTGCTGCATAAATGGTAGGTGATGATGATGTTTTATAGGGCTCATTACTTGATAGGAGTATGGTATTTCAGTTGGTTTTATTTACTGGAATTAGAGTTTTGAGTCCCAGAGGGGCAATATAATGTGCTCACTTTCAGATTCTTTTTTGTTTTTTGTGTTTCTTTTGAGTCAGGGTCTTGCTCTGTCACCCAGGCTGGAGTGTAGTGGCACAATCACAGCTTACTGCAGCCCTGACCTCCTACACCAAAGCAGTCCTCATACCTCAGCCTCCCAAAGTGCTGGGATTACAGGTGTGAGCCACCATGCCTGGCCTAGATTCTTTACTTTGACATGTAGTTATTAGTGATAATGATTTTTTAATTCTCTAGAAAAGAACAAATAATTTGAAAATGGAGTAATTAAAAGACCATTTTATCTTCAGCTTAGGTAGTGAAAAAGTATTTTTGTGTTTTATGTGTGAATGTCTAATTCTATAAAATAATGCCATTAATCTTTAATCAAGAATAAAAAAGTTGGCTGGGCATGTAAAAAATGAAACAGTGTTGAGATATGAAATATTTCTCTGTGTGTGTGTGTGGGGGGGATTTTTTTTGTTTTGTTTTGTTTTTGAGACAGGGTCTTACTCTTTTAAGAACCTGTTGTAGGACTCCAGACTGGAGTGCAGTGGTAGGATCACAGCTTACTGCAGTCTTGACCTCCTGGGCTCAAGTGATCCTCCTGCCTCAGCCCCACAAGTAGCTAGGACTACAGCCCTGTGCTACCACACCCAGCTAATTTTTTGTATTTTTAGTAGAGATGGCTTCACCATGTTGCCCAGGCTGGTCTTGGATTGCTGGACTCAGGTGATCCACCCAGCTCAGTCTCCCAAGGTGCCAGGATTACAGGCATGAGCCACCGCACCTGGCCTGAAATATTTTTTAAAATAAGTGAAATAACTATGATATAAAAACTTTTGGCTAGGCATGATATCTTCCGCCTGTAATCCCAGCACTTTGGGAGACTGAGACAAGGGGATCGCTTGAGCCCAGGAACTCAAGACCAGCCTGGCAACATAGTAAGGCCTCATCTCTACTAAAAATAAAAAATTAGCCAAGTATGGTGGCATGTGCCTGTGGTCCCAGCTACTCAGGAGGCTGAGGCAGGAGGATTGCTGGAACCTAGGAGGATGGAGTTGCAGTGAGCCATGATTGTGCTACTGCATTCCAGCTTGGGCAACAGTGAGACCCTGTGTCTAAATAAATAAATAGGTAAGTAAAAACTGTTTAATTTTTTGACAATATGTTAAAATACGCTACCATTCTGTATTTTAACATAAATTTTATTAGATTAAAGTTAGGTGAAATGATAGCCTAGATTTTAGTATCCATTATTTTACTCTATTTTATTCAAATGGCACTATGATATGAGTTCAAAAAATTTTTGAAACAGTGTCCTTTGTTTTGAGATGGAGTTTTGCTCTTGTTGCCCAGGCTGGAGTGCAATGGCATGATCTCGGCTCACCGCAACCTCCACCTCCCAGGTTCAAGCGATTCTCCTGCGTCAGCCTCCCAAGTAGCTGAGATTACAGGCATGTGCCACCAGGCCCGGCTTATTTTTGTATATATATTTTTTTAGTAGAGATGGGGTTTCACCATGTTGGTCAGGCAGGTCTCAAACTCGTGACCTCAGAAGATATACCCGCCTTGGCCTCCCAGAGTGCTGGGATTACAGGCGTGAGCCACCTTGCCCTGCTGAAACCGTGTCCTTTTAAAAATCCTTTCGGAGCACAGACATTAAGCCAGTTGGTTTACTCATGCTGCAGTAAATTTGGAAATAAATTTGAGTTTAATACTCTTTTGAGATACTCACATAGTTATAATTTGTAATTTGTTGGTATGTACTATGAAAACACCAAGTCAAGATAGCGATTGATGGAATTTGCTTTTAAAGACCACAAGTTTAGGCCAGGCGTGGTGGCTCATGCCTGTAATCCCAGCATTTTGGGAGGCCGAGGTGGGCAGATCACCTGAGGTCAGGAGTTTGAGACCAGCCTGGCCAATATGGCGAAACCCCATCTCTACTAAAAATGCAAAAATAAGCTGGGTGTGGTGGCTGTCGCCTGTAATCCCAGCTACTCAGGAGGTGGAGGTAGGAGAATTGCTTGAACCTGGGAGGCGGAGTTTGCAGTGAGCCGAGATCGAACCTCTGTATTCCAGCCTGGGAGACAGAGTGAGACTCCATCTCAGAAAAAAAAAGACAACCAGTTTAGCCAGTAAGTTATGTAGCTTTCATATCGAAGTAAGATTCAGCAATGACATATGTATTTCTTATATTTTTTGAGTGCAGCATTCTAGGCAGTGTAGTTATTAAAATAGGTTCAGTAATGACACATCTGTATTTATTAATACTTTTTTTGGTGTGTTATTTTGTAGATACTGTGCCAGTATACAGAAATGAGTAAGACTTGATCTCTCCCATTTTGTGGTTTAGTAGGGATACAGGCTTGCAAGTAAATACATACAATAGTGTAGTGCAGGGTTTCCCAACCGTGGTAGTATTGACATTTTGGGTAGGATAATTCATTGTTGTAGGGATCTGTGCTATGCATTATAGGATATTTTGCAGCATCACTGACTTTTACCCATTAGATGCCAGTAGCGTCACCCCCAGTTGTGATGATCAAAAAATGTTTCAGGTATTACCAAATGTCCCCTAGGGAGCAAAATCACCTGATTGAGAACCATTTATTTAGCTGTTATACAGGTAGAGTTAAGGGGTGTTTAGGAGTAGTGACTCCTGAGGGAGTGAGATTTTATATGGATCTTGAAAAAAAATAAAAGTGCAAAGGGTATTATATACCTGAGAGCATAAATGATCAATATTGAAGGGGGTGACTACTGATCATTTGTGGCTATAGGTTATTTATGTGATTTGGGATGGGTATTTGGTAAAATGAAGCTGAAAAGGTACTTTTGGGCCATATCTTTTTTCTTTTTTGAGACTGGATCTCACTGTTTTGCCCAAACTGGAGTGCAGTGGCACAATCACAGCTCACTGTAGCCTTGCTTGACCTCCCTGGCTCAAGCAGTCCTCCCACCTCAGGTTCCCAAGTAGCTGAGACCACAGGAGTACACTACCCACCCCCCCAGCTAAGCAACTGGGAGACTACCGGCTTACACCACCATGGCCAGCTAATTTTTGTAGCGACAGGGTTTCTCCATGTTGCCTAGCCTGGTCTTGAACTCCTGGGCTAAAGTGATCCTCACACCTCGGCCTCCCAAAGTATTGGCATTACAGGTGTGAGCTACCATGCTTAGCCATTTTTCTTTTTTTAAAACTGTTTAATTGAGGTATAATTAATGCAGCAAAGTGCATAAATATAAAGTGTAAGCCTGTTGAATTTTTACAGATGTATGTGTTCATGTAATCATCACAAAGAACAAGATAGAGAACATTCCTAGTAACCTCTTACAGTTCTTTCTTTTTTTAGATACAGGGTCTTGCTCTTTTGCCCAGGCAGGAGTGTAGTGGTGCCATCATAGCTCACTTCAGCCTTGAACTCCTGGGCTCAAGTGATCTTCCCATCTTAGCCTCCTGAGGAACCAGGACTGACTATAGGCACATATAGGAATGGGGACTTGCTGTGTTGTGTAGGCTGGTCTTGAACTCCTGGCCTTAAGCCATTCTCCTGCTTTGGCCTCCCAAAGTGCTGGGATTACAGGCATGAGACACCATGTCTGACTGTCTTTCTTCTTAAAATTTGTATTTTACTGGTTGTTCTTTTTTACTGCTTTTAACAGTAGGTGTCTCTCAACACAATGCTTTTCTCTGTCTCCCTCTCTTCCTGCTGCCTCCCTAACTCCATCCTTTATACCCAATTGCCTGACGGAGATAATCTTTTTTATTTTTATATTTTTTTGAGACAGAGTCTCACTCTGTCACCCATGCTTGAGTGCAGGGGCACAACCATGGCTCACTGCAACCTTGACCTCCCAAAGTTCAGGTGATCCTCCCACCTCAGCCTCCCTAGTACCTGGGACTACAAGTGCCCACCATTACACCTGGCTAATTTTTGTATTTTTTGTAGAGATGGGGTTTCGTCATGTTCCCCAGGCTAGTCTCGAACTCCTGGGCTCAAGCAATCCACCTGCCTTGGCCTCCCAAAGTGCTGGGATTACAGGCATGAGCCACAATGCCCAACTGAGGTATCTTACTCTTTTTGAAGACACGTTGGGGTGAACATATCTAAATTGAACTCATCTTCTTAAAGGTTCTCCTTATTTATCTACCTATTTCAATGTTAATAACATGTTTTGTTGTTTAGTTTTGTTTCTGAGGCAGAGTCTGGCTCTGTCACCCAGGCTGCTGGAGTGCAGTGGCATGCGCTGCAGCCTCGAACTCTTGGGCTTAAGTGAGCCTCCTGCCACAGCCTCCCAAATAGCTGGGACTGCAGGAGCATGCTGCCATTCATTCCTGACCAATGTTTTGATTTTTTGTAGAGATTTTCAAGATACTGTGCCAGGATACAGAAATGAGTCAGACTTGATCCTTCCCTAGCCTTGCCATATTGCCTAGGCTGGTCTCAAACTCCTGAGCTCAAGTGATACTCCTGCCTCAGCCTCCCAAGTAGCTGGGATTACAGGTGCATGCCACCACGCCTGGCTAATTTTTTGTACTTTAGTAGAGACGGGGTTTCACTGTATTGTCCAGGCTGGTCTCGAACTCCTGAGCTCAGGCAGTCCACCCGCCTCAGCCTCCCAAGGTGCTGGGATTACAGGCATGAGCCACCACACCAGGCCTCTGATGTGATTTCTATTGCTGTAAATGAGATTAGTCTTTTCTAGAGTTTCATAGAAATGGAATTATACAGTATGCGATTTTGTGTTTGGCTTCTTTCTCTTGGCATAATAGCTGTGATATTTATCTATGTTGTGTGTTTCATTAGGTCATTTCTTTTTATTGCTTAGTAATAGTCTAGTGTTTGGATATATCACTGTTTGTTTATGTTTACCTGTTGATTGATAATTGAATTATTTCCAGTTTTTGGCTATTATGAATAAGATTGCTAGCAATATTTGTATATAAGCCTTTTTATGGACATATACTTGTATATACGTGTGTGTGTGTGTGTGTGTGTGTGTGTGTGTATATATATATATATTTTTTTTTTTTTTTGAGATGGATTCTCACTCTTGCCCAGGCTGGAGTGCAGTGGTGCAATCTCAGCTCACTGCAAGCTGCGCCTCCCAGGTTCATGCCATTCTCCTGGTCAGCCTCCCGAGTAGCTGGGACTACAGGCGGCCGCACCATGCCTGGCTAATTTTTTGTATTTTTAGTAGAGACGGGGTTTCACCATGTTAGTCAGGATGGTCTCGATCTCCTGACCTCGTGATCCACCCGCCTCAGCCTCCCAAAGTGCTGGGATTACAGGCATGAGCCACCGCACCCAGCGTATGGACATGTATTTTTATTTCTGCTAACCCTAAGTCTTCTAAATTAGAAACTTTGGGATTATTTTTGATTTGTTTAATCTCTTTTCTCACCTATATTCACACAATAGGTTATGAAGTCGTGGGATTTCTTCTTTTGAAATGTGTTTCATTCTTTGTTCTCTTTTCCAAGTATCTGTAACATTCTTGTGAGAGGGTGTGTGTGTGTCTGTGTGTGTGTGTGTAGCCTTATTTTAGGAGTAGGGGATGTAAGGATGATTATGCAGATGATGTATTTGCTCAGTAAGGTTTAAAGTCAGGTGGGGATGCTGACATTGAATTTATAGGATGGGGAAAAGGGCTATTGCTGTTGGAAGCACTCTATCCGTAAAAGTATCATTTTAGTCCCTGTTTTGTTTTAGTCTTATTATTGTTGCTATTTTTAGTTTGTTTTTGTCCTGTTATGTATTCATGGATATGTATGTGGTGTAAAGTGGTGAAAAAGTTTATCGTCATGGATGTTCTCTTTGCTGTGTGAGCCTGGGCAAAGCACTTAATCTCTGGGCCTCAGTTCATTGTCTGTAAAATGGGAACAATAATACTTTCCACATAGTGTTAAAAGGATTAGATGCATTGTTACATGTATAGCTCTTAGTTTTGTTTTTGTTTTTTGAGACGGAGTTTTGCTCTTGTTGCCCAAGCTGGAGCACAATGGCACGATCTTGGCTCACCACAACCTCCGCCTCCCAGGTTCAAGCGATTCTCCTTCCTCACCCTCCCGAGTAGCTGGAATTACAGGCATTCACCACCACGCCTGGCTAATTTTTTTGTATTTTTAGCAGAAACGGGGTTTCACCATGTTAGCCAGGCTGGTCTTGAACTCCTGACCTCAGGTGATCCGCCCGCCTCGGCCTCCCAAAGTGCTGGGATTACAGGCACGAGCCACCACACCTGGCCTATACGTATAGCTCTTAGAATAGTACCTGGCATTATTGTGTTACATAAGTGTTGGCTAGGGTTTTTTTGTTTTTTTTTTTTTGAGATGGAGTCTTGCTCTGTCACCCAGGCTGGAGTGCAGTGGCGCGATCTCGGCTCACTGCTGCAACCTCTGCCTCCTGGGTTCAAGCGATTCTCCTGCCTCAGCTTCCCGAGTAGCTAGAATTACAGGCACCCACCACCATACCTGGCTAATGTATTTTTTTTTAGTAGAGACGGGGTTTCACCATGTTGGCCAGACTGGTCTTGAACTCCTGACCTCAGGTAATCCACCCGCCTTGGCCTCCCCAAGTGCTGGGATTACAGGCGTGAGCCACTGCGCTCAGCCAGCTAGTACTATTATCTTAATTCTACATTACTTAAAAGGCTGTCTTTTTCTCTCCCATTTCAGTTCCCCTTACATATTGGTATAAGACTTATCTCCTTATGTAGTATCTTATGTTTTACTTCTACAAACCTACAAAAGTACTTTCTTTTTACTTTTTTTTTTGAGACAGAGTCTCACTCTGTTGTCCAGGCTGGAGTGCAATGGTAGGATCTCAGCTTACTGCAACCTCTGCCTCTCACGTTCAAGCAATTCTCCTGCCTCAGCCTCCCAAGTAGCTGGAACTACAGGCACACACCGCCATGCCTGGATAATTTTTTTTTTTTTTGGTAGAGATGGGATTTCACCGTGTTGGTCAGGCTGGTCTCAAACTCCTGACCTCAAGTAATCCACCTGCCTCTGCCACCCAAAGTGCTGGGATTACCAGCGAGAGCCACTGTGCCTGGCCTACAGAAGTACTTTCTATATGATAATCTGGCAACTATTTGTGTGTATTTTTTTCAGTTGTGATGTACAAACAATAAAGTGCTTAAATGAATTTTTTTTTAACCAATGTATCTACTAAGATTAAGTTATGGAAAGTTTCCAGCTTTCCTGAAGGCTCCCTCGTGTCCCTTCTCCCTTAATAACCAATCCTCCATATCTGTTCTGACTCTTTACCATAAATACTTTTTGCATGTAATTGTTTTTAAAGATTATCTTTGATTGACCCCTTCATATCTATGCAGCTTGCTTTTCCTTCCTTCCTTCCTTCCTTTCTTCCTTTCTTTCTCCCTCTCTCTCTCTCTTTTTTTGAAACAGGATCTCACTCTGTCACCCAGGCTGGAGTGCTGTTGTGCGATCTCAGCTCACTGCAACCTCCATCTCCCAGGTTCAAGTGATTCTCCTGCCTCAGCCTCCCGAGTAGCTGGGACTACAGGCATGCGCCACCATGCCTGGCTAATTTTTGTATTTTTAGTAAAGACGGGGTTTCACCATGTTGATCAGTTGGTCTCGAACTCCTGACCTCAAGTGATCCTCCTGCCTCGGCCTGCCAAAGTGATGGGATTACAGGCGTTAAGCCACCACACCCAGCTGATACAGCCTATTTCTGATTACTGCCCAGCACACTTTGCTTATGTTCATGATGTCTCTTTTAGTGCCCTTTTGGTCTCATCTCTTCTTTCTCTCTGTCCATTCAAGTCCTCTTCCATTCAAGTCCTCTTCCATTCAAGTCCTCTTCCATGAAGTTGTCCCCAACTGCTTCAGCTTATACTGTCCTTGTTCTTCTCTAAGTTCTTTTTGGCTCATTTATCAGTGTCCCAGTTTAGTACTTAATGAGATATTTTCCTTTTTTTGTAAGTACTTAATTGTCTTAGCTTTTACTAGGACTATGGTTATTTTGTGTCCCTCCCATTTAATGCCTAGCATAGGACATACAGTACTAATTGTTGAATAGAATCTAATTGAATTTTTAAAGTTTAAGTTCTTTAAGTGTTGGATAGCAGCTAGCAGTTATAGTAGAGAATTTGGCAGTGAACTAGGGCAACTATTTATACAACGAAAGTAAAAAGCACAGCATAGTTTCATGAACCCATATAAATGTTGATGCTATTCCACTGTATTAGACCGTAGTAGAATCAGAAATGCTGAACCCATGGGAATTGCTTGTGTGGGTCTTGCACGGGAATTGCACAGTAGGTCTATGAACTTCCTGAGGTTGTGTACAAATTTGGTATGAATATGCACATGTGCATTTTTCTAGGGTAAGAATTCATACCTTAATTGGGTCTTCAAAAGTATCTGTGACTAAAAACATTAAGATCCTGTGATCTAGCAAAAAATGTCATTTTACGGATGAGACAACTGAGACTCAGAATTAAGACACAAGAGGAATGGCTTACTCATAGTCATTGTTATACATAATGGTGATCCTCAGTCAATAGGAAATATTAATTAGGTTCAATGTGGTCTGCCTTATAAAAAGGGAAATAAGACTCCATGGAAGTGTCTAAATACAGTTAGGAAATATTTCCATCCCAAATAGTTAAACTTAAAAAAATTGAGGTGAAATTCACATAACATAAAATTAATCATTTTAGGCTGGGTATGGTGGCTCACGCCTGTAAGCCCAGCACTTTGGGAGGCTGAGACCGGTGGATTGTTTGAGCTCAGGAGTTCAGACCAGCTTGGGCAACATGGCAAAATCCTGTCTCTACGAAAAGTACAAAAATTAGCTGGGCATGGTGGCATGTGTCTGTAGTCCCAGCTGCTTGGGAAGCAGAGGTGGGAGGATCACTTGAGTCTGGGAGGCGGAGGTTGTAGTGAGCGGAGATCACGCCACTGCACTCCAGCCTGGGTGGCAGAGTGAGACCCTGTCTCAAAAAACAAAAACAACAACAAAAATAACCATTTTAAAGTAAACAGTTCAGTGGCATTTAGTACATTCACAGTGTTGTATAACTACCATATGTATGTTCCAAAGCATTTTCCTTAACCCTCAAGCAAACCCTGCACCCATTTATTATAGCAGTTGCTCCCTATTTTCCTCTCTTCCGTCTCTGATAATCACCAGTCTTTGTTCTATGTCTATGGATTTGCCTATTCTGGATACTTCATAAAAAAGGAATCGTGCAATATTTGACCTTCTGTTTCTGGCTTCTTTTTTTTTTTTTTTTTTTTTTTTTGAGACGGAGTCGCTCTGTCGCCCAGGCTGGAGTGCAGTGGCATGATTTTGGCTCACTGCAAACTCCGCCTCCCGGGTTCACGCCATTCTCCTGCCTCAGCCTCCTGAGTAGGTGGGACTACAGGCACCTGCCACAAGGCCCAGCTAATTGTTTTGTATTTTTAGTAGAGACGGGATTTCACCGTGTTAGCCAGGATGGTCTCAATCTCCTGACCTCGTGATCCGCCTGCCTCAGCCTCCCAAAGTGCTGGGATTACAGGTGTGAGCCACCACGGCCGGCCTGTTTCTGGCTTCTTTTACTTAGCATAGTGTTTTTGGAGCTTCATCCATGGTGGAGCATGTGTCAGTACTTCATTATTATTTGAGACGGAGTCTTGCTCGGTCACCCAGGCTGGAGTGCAGGTGGCATGATCCCAGCTCACTGCAACCTCCACCTCCTGGGTTCAAGTGATTCTCCTGCCTCAGCCTCCTGAATAGCTGGGATTACAGGCACATGCCATTGTGCCTGGCTAATTTTTGTATTTTTAGTAGAAATGGGGTTTCACCATTTTGGCCAGGCTGGTCTTGAACTCCTGACCTCAAGTGAGCCACCCGCCTTGGCCTCCCGAAGTGCTGGGATTACAGGCGTGAACCACTGTGCCCAGCCCAATACTTTATTTATTTATTTATTTATTTATTTATTTGAGATGGAGTCTCGCTCTGTCAGTGAGCCTGGAGTGCGTTGGCACAATATCGGCTCACTGCAACCTCCGCCTCCCGGGTTCAAGCAATTCTCCTGCCTCAGCCTCCGAAGTAGTTGGGACTACAAGCACACACCACCATGCCCAGCTATTATTTTTGTATTTTTAGTAGAGACGGGGTTTCACCATGATGGCCAAGCTGGTTTTGAACTCCTGACCTCAAGTGATCCGCCCGCCTCGGCCTCCCAAAGTGTTAGGTTTACAGGCGTGAGCCACCGCACCCTGCCTACTTTAGTTTTGTTTATGGCTCAATAATATTCCATTATATTTATGTACCACAGTTTGTTTTCCCATTCATTTGGCGATGGACATGTGAGCCGTTTTATACCTTTTTTTTGCGCGGAGGTGGAGGAACGGAAGTTCGCTCTATTGCCCAGGTTGGAGTGCAGTGGCGCAATCTTGACCTAGGCTCACTGCAACCTCCGCCTCCCGGGTTCAAGCGATTCTCCTGTCTCAGCCTCCCAAATAGCTGGGATTACAGGTGCGTGGTACCACGCCAGGATAATTTTGATATTTTTAGTAGAGACGGGGTTTCACCATGTTCCCTGGGCTGGTCTGAACTCCTGAGCTCAAGCGATCCACCTGCCTCAGGCTCCCAGAGTGCTGGGATTACAGGCAGTGAGCCACTGTGCCCAGCTGTTTTATACTTTTTGGCTACTGTGAATAGTGCTAATATGAATATATTTGTACATTAATATGTACTGTTTTCAGTTTTTTGGATGTATACCTAAAAATGAAATTGGTGGGTCATATGATAATTAGGTGTTTAACTTTTTAAGGAAACGGCCACCTATTTCCCATAGTGGCTGAACCATTTTACGTTACCACCAAAAATATATGAAGGTTCCAGTTTCTCCACATCCTCTCCAACAATTACTTCCCATTAAAAAAATTTTATAGCCATCCTTGAGTGTGAAATGGTACTTCTTTGTAGTTTTGATTTGCATTTCCCTGGTGACTAATGATGTTGAGCATCTTTTCATGCACTCATTAGCCATTTGTTTATCTTCTATGGAAAAATATAAAATAAACTTCTAATTCTCAAAGAGGTCTGCTTCAGTTAGCAAGAAAAATCTTTGAAGATGTAAAGTATTTGGTGTTTCTATATAATTAAGTGCCAAACTGGTACAAATATAAAATACTATGGTAATTAAAAAGAGAAGATATGGTAAAACTGGTTTAAACTTTGAAAGCAAGTGTTTAAGAACCGTCTGTCATTATGTACAATTATAAACTGTAATGCAGATAAATTGGAGGTTTTTCTTGCTTCAAATATTCGCATATTACCCTTTGACTTGGCACTGAAAGATGTCTATTCAAATTTTCTGCATTAAGAAAGAACAGTTTTGCTGGGCGTGGTGGCTCATGCCTGTAATCCTAGCACTTTGGGAGGCTGAGGCAGGCGGATCACCTGAGGTCAGGAGTTCGAAACCAGCCTGGCTAACATGACAAAACCCCATCTCTACTAAAAATAGAAAAAATTAGCCGGGCATGGTGGCAGGCACCTGTAATCCAAGCTACTAGGAAGGCTGAGACAGGAGAATCGCTTGAACCCGGGAGACAGAGGTTGTAGTGAGCTGAGATTGCGCCGCTGCACTCCAGTCGGAGCGACACAGTGAGACTCCATTTCAAAAAATAAAAAAGATTATGTACAGGGATTTTATTGCAACATTATTTATTTTTATTTTTATTGGATAGATTTAGAAGTCTGATACTTTTTTTGCTCTTCTTCATTTCAAAGCATAGAGAGAAATAGTCACGTGGAAGATTCACAGTACCCATTAGATTTAATGGGAAAAAAAGCTAGTCTTAAGACTTCTCTTTGAGAAGTCTTCTTCTCAAAGAGAAATTAATTGGATCCTTGGAAAAGGGGCAGTTATACATTGGAAATGTATACAACAAATTAAATATTACATTATTTAATTAAATATTACATTAATTAAATAATACAACAAATTAAAAAGAACACATTGAGTGGCTTCTTTCCTTAATGCAAGCCGAAAGTATGTATTTGCCATCTTTTAGGCTTGTTTAATTTTAAAACTTTGATGAGTAAAATATTTTTAAGTAAAACTTGAGATTTTAGTTTTCCTCCTTGGAATTGTATTCAGTGTCGTGTTTGATACTACTGTAGAGAGGCAAAATTTGAACTCATTAATTTTCTAAAAGGGGTAATCATCTTCAGGGCAGGGTTATCTTTTATTCTTTTATATCTTTTAGTTTATTTAATCAATATTTGTTAAATGCAATTACAATCAAGTTTTTATCATATTTTCCCCTCCCACTTAATTATTTTTCAACCCAGCATCAAGGACAGTGCCGGGGATATGGTAAAGGTCTGGTAAATATTGAATAAATTATCCTTATTTTAGTTTACCAGTTTTTTTTTTTTTTTTTTTTTTTTTTTTTGAGGTGGAGTCTCACTCTATCGTCCAGGCGGGAGTGCAGTGGCACTTTCTTGGCTCACTGCAACCTCCACCTCCTGGGTTCAAGCAGTTCTGCCTGCCTCAGCCTCCTGAGTAGCTGGGATTACAGGCGTCTGCTACCATGCCTGGCTAATTTTTGTATTTTTTATTAGTGAGGGGTTTTGCCATGTTGGCCAGGCTGGTCTTGAACTGCTGATCTCAGGTGATCCACCTGCCTTGGCCTCCCTAAGTGCTGGGATTACAGGCGTGAACCACTGCGCCCGGCCCCTTCCCTCCATTTTTAAGTTGGGTTGTTCGTTTTCTTATTTAGTTTTTAATTCTTTATGTATTCAGGATAAGCCCTTATTAGATGTAGGTTTTGCAGGTACATTTTTTTCGTTCATGGCTTTTTGTTTCTTTCCACAGAAGTTTATTCTTAAATGTACAACAGGATCCATTACAACACTTCAGTCCAGCTATAGATGGCAAAAGATGTTATAGTAGGGAATGAAATCAAGGGTCACCATCGCCTCAGGCACATGGAGCAGCTTACTTTTTGCCAGATTTCTTAATTCCACCTGTGGCCAGGGGCCCCTTCCCTATAGTTTCTTCTGGTCCTCTTTTTGTGTCTACTTGAAAGCCTTGCCTTCCTTGTATATCTCCTTGGCCTGCTTTCTGGGCTGTTTCAGGGGTTTCTTCTTGCCATCTTTGTGGCTGGACATGGCACCTGCCGCCCCTTCCCCAGACCCTGCCACTGGAAACCCAGTTATGGCTTTTAAAATTTTTTCTTAATGATATCTTTCACAGAGCAGAAGTTTTTAATTTTGATAAAATCTAGTTCTTTCATTCTCTTCTCTCTCTTTCTTTTTCTTTCACAGGGTCTTACTCTGTCACCAAGGCTGCAGTAGAGTGGCATGATCATAGCTCACTGCAGCCTCGACTTCCCAGGTTCCAGTGATCCTTCTACCTCAGCATCCCAAGTAGCTGAGATCACAGGCGCACACCACCACACCCAGCTAATTTTTGTATTTTTAGTAGAGATGGGGTTTTGCCATGTTGCCCAGGCTGGTCTGAACTCCTGAGCTCAAGCGATCCATCTGCCTCAGGCTCCCAAAGTGCTGGGATTACAGGCATGAGCCACTATGCCCAGCTTCTTCGTTTTGTTTTGAGACAGGATCTTGCTCTGTTGCCAAAGCTAAAGTGCAGTGGTATGATTATAGCTCACTGAAACCTCAAACTCCTGGGCTCAAGTGATCCTCACATCTCAGACTCCTTAGTAGCTAGAACTGCAGGCACATGCCACCGTGCCTGGCTAATTTTTAAACTTTTTTTATTTTTTATTTTTATTTTTTGTAGAAATAGGGTCTTGTATGTTACCCAAGCTGGTCTCCAACTCCTGACCTCAAGTGATCCTCCCACCTTGGCCTCTCAAAGTGCTGGGATTACAGGTGTGAGCCACTGCACCCAGCCTATCGTAGCTTTATATAATCATTCCTTGATTCCTTGGTATCTGTGTGGGATTGGTTCCAGGACCCCTGTGGATACAATCCATGAATGCCTAAGTCACTTATATAAGATGATGTAGTGTTTGCATATAACCTACACACATCTTCCTGTATACTTTAAATCTTCTGTAGATTATTTATAATACTAAATACATTCCCTACACATCACTTCATTCTTCTGGATTCAGTGTACTACCTGGTGGATGGCAAATTCAAGTTTTGCTTTTTGGAACTTTGTGAAATTGTTTTTTTCTGAATATTTTTGATCCGAGATTGACTGAATCCAGGAATGTGGAACTAAGGATACAGGGGGCTGACTATAGTAAGTTTTGGCATCAATTAGAGTTCTTCACGTTTATTCTTTTATTCAAGTTGTTTTGGCTATTCTGGGTGCTTTGCTTTTTTTTTTTTTTTTTTAATGTATGTTTTAGAATCAGTTTGTCAGTTTCTTCAAAAAAGGCTGCTGGTTTTTTGGGATTTTGTTGAATCTTTGGATCATTAGTGGGACCACTGATATCCTGACAATACTGAGTCTCCCAGTCTATGAATTTAGTATATTTCTTCATTTATTCAGGTCTTTTTCTTATTTTTCTCATCAGTGTTTTGTAATTTTCAGCATACAAATCGTGCACACATTTGTTAGATTTATCTCTAAGTATTTTGTAATTTTTTTTTTTTTTTTGAGATGGAGTTTCACTCTTACTGACCAGGCTGGAGTGCAATGGCATGATCTCGGCTCACTGCAACCTCCGCCTCCTGGGTTCAAGCGATTCTCCTACCTCAGCCTCCCCAGTAGCTGGGATTACAGGCATGTGCCACCACACCCGACTAATTTTGTATTTTTAATAGAGACGGGATTTCTGCTTGTTGATCAGGCTGGTCTTGAACTTCCGACCTCAGGTGATCCACCTGCCTCGGCCTCCCAAAGTGCTGGGAATGTGAGCCACTGCACCCGGCAGTATTTTTTTTTTTTTGAGATGTAATCTCTCTTTCTGTTGTTTAGGCTGGAGTGCAGTGGTGTGATCAAGGCTCACTGCTGCATTCATCTCCCAGGCTCAAGCGATTCTCCCACCTCAACCTCCTAAATAGCTGGGACCACAGGCACACACCACCATGCCTGGCTAATTTATTTTGATTTTTAGTAGAGATGAGGTCTTGCTGTGTTACCCAGGATGGTTTTGAACTCCTGAGCTCAAGCGATCCTCCCACCTCAGCCTCCCAAAGTGCTAGAAGTATAGGCATGTGCCACTGAGCCCAGCCATGATTTTTAATTTTATTGAAAATGTTGTCTCCCCCCCCACCAAATTTCAGTTTCATTATGAGTATGTAAACATACAATTGTTTTTTTGTTTGTTTGTTTTTTGAGACAGGGTCTCACTCTGTTGCCCAAGCTCGAGTGCAGTGACAGAATCTTGGCTCATTGCAGCCTCACCCTCCCAGGCTCAAGTGATCCTCCCACCTCAGTCTCCCAAGTAGTTGGGACTACAAGTGTTGCTGCAACACCTGGCTAATTTTTTTTTTTTTCTTGAGATGGGGTCTCACCCTGTCACCCAGGCTGGGGTACAGTGGTGTGATCTCAGCTTACTGCAACCTCTGCCTCCTGGGCTCAAGCAGTCCTCCCTCCTCAGCCTCCCAAGTAGCTGGGACTACAGGTGCATGCCACCACGCCTGGCTTAATTTTTTATTTTTTTAGAGATGGTTTCTGCATGTTGCCCAGGCTGGTCACAGACTCAAGCAATTCACTCGCCTCGGCCTCCCAAAGTGCTGGGATTACAAGAATGAGCCACAGTGCCAACCATAATTGATTTTTTTTGATATTGACTTTGTATTCTGCAACCTTGATAAATTCACTTATTTCTGGTAGCTATTTTGTAGACTGGGATTTTCTGTGTACACAATTATGTTTATTAGTACAGTTTTATTTCTTCCTTGCCAGTCTGAATGCTTTTTTTTTTCTTCTTGCCTTGTTGCACTGGCTAGCTCCTAAAGTACAATATGAAGGTGGATATCCTTGTCTTATTCCCTATCTTATGAGGAAAATACTTAATCTTTTTTTTTTTTTTTTTTGAGACGAAGTTTCGCTCTTGTTGCTCAGGCTAGAGTGCAATGGCACGATCTCAGGTCACTGCAATCTCCGCCTCCTGGGTTCAAGCGACTGCTGCCTCAGCCTCCCGAGTAGCTGGGATTACGGGCATGCGCGAGCACGCCTGGCTAATTTTGTGGTTTTAACAGAGATGAGGTTTCTCCATGTTGGTCAGGCTGATCCCGAACTCCTGACCTCGTGATCCGCCTGCCTTGGCCTCCCAAAGTGCTAGGATTACAGGTGTGAACCACCGCGCCCAGCCGGAAAATACTTAATCTTTTATCATTGCATATGATATTAGCTATAGGGATTTTTTTTTTTCTTTTTGAGGCAGCGTCTCGCTCTGTCATCTAGGCTGGAGTGTAGTGGCGCAGTCTCAGCTCATTGCAACCTCTGCCTCCCAGGTTCAAGTGATTCTTCTGCCTCAGTTTCCCAAGTAGCTGAGATTACAGGCACCCACCACCATGCCCGGCTAATTACTGTATTTTTTGTAGAGACAGGGTTTCCCCATGTTGGCCAGGATGGTCTCAGTCTTCTCGACCTTGTGATCCACCTGCCTTGGCCTTCCAAAGTGCTGGGATTACAGGTGTGAGCCACCGCATCTGCCCGGTTATACTTTTTTAGACTAATAAAGTGAATTATATGGATTGATTTTTACTCCTGAGAAGAATCCCACTTGATGATGATATATTCTTTTTATAAACTGCCAGCATCTATTTGTAAATGTTTTGTTGCAATTTTTGCATTATATCTGTTTGAGATACTGGTTTATAGTTTTCTTGTTGATGTCTGGTTTTGGTATCATGGTAATGTTGACCTCATAATATAAGTTGATAAATGTTTATATGCTGGAAGAGTTTATGTAGAAGTGGTATTATTTCTTCTTAGATATTTGATAGAATTTCCCTGTGAAACCATCTGGGCCTAGAGTTTTCTCTAGGCAAGCCTTTTAATTATGAATTATATTTCTTTAGTAGAAACAGTGAATTAGGTTATCTTTTTTTGTTTGTCTCGCTGTGTCACCCAGGCTGGAGTGTAGTGGCACCATCACAGCCCACCGAAGCTTGACCTCCTGGGTTCAAGTGATCCTCCTGCATCAGCCTCCCAAGTAGCTGGAACCACATGCAAATGCCACCACTCCTAGCCTGTTAAAAAATTTTTGGGGGGTAGAGATTGGGTTTTGGCATGTTGGTTGGGCTGGTCTCGAACTCCTGGGCTCAAGTGATCCTCCCCACTCGGCTTCTTATAGTACTAGGGTTATAGGTGTGAGCCACTGTGCTATCCTCTATTTATCCTTTTTTTTTTTTTTTTTTTTTTTTTTTTTTTTTTTTTTGAGACGGAGTCTTGCTGCGTCGCCCAGGCTGGAGTGCAGTGGCACAATCTTGGTTCACTGCAAGCTCCACCTCCTGGGTTCACGCCATTCTCCTGCCTCAGCCTCCCGAGTAGCTGGGACTACAGGTGCCTGCCACCATGCCCAGCTAATTTTTTGTATTTTTAGTAGAGACGGGGTTTCACTGTGTTAGGCAGGATGGTCTCAATCTCCTGACCTCGTGATGCACCCGCCTCGGCCTCCCAAAGTGCTGGGATTACAGGTGTGAGCCACCGCGCCCGGCCTGTCCTTTTTTTTTAATTTATTTTTTGAGATGGAGTCTCGCTCTGTTGCCCAGGCTGGAGTGCAGTGGCGCAATCTCGGCTCGCTGCCATCCCCACCTCCTGGGTTTAAGCGATTCTCCTGCCTCAGCCTCCTGAGTAGCTGGAACTACAGGCGTGTGCCACCACACCCAGCTAATTTTTTTTTTTTTTTAATATTTTTAGTAGAGACTGGGTTTCATCATGTTGGCCAGGCTGGTCTCGACCTCCTGACCAGCCTCAGGTGATCCGTCCGCCTCAGCGTCCCAAAGTGCTGGCATTACAGGCATGAGCCACTGCTCCCGGCCCCTCTGTTTATTTTTGAATGAACTTTGATAGTTTATGTTTTTTCAGAGACTCTCCATTTCATGGGAGTTATCAGATTGACTGGTAAAATTACTCATAATAATCCCATATTTTTCTTTTAATGTTGATAGCATCTGTAGTGATATCACCTCTTCAATTCCTGATACTGGTAATTTATTTCTTCTCTCTCTTTGGCATTAGTTTGTCTACAGTTACCTAGCTAGCTTTTGAGGATGGGCATGCTACTGCACGCCTACAATCCCAGCACTTTGGGAAGCAGAGGTGGGTGGATCACGAGGTCAGGAGTTCGAGACCAGCCTGACCAACATGGTGAAACCCCATCTCTACTAAACATACAAAAATTAACCGGGCGTGGGGGCAGGTTCCTGTAATCCTAGCTACTCAGGAGGCTGAGGCATGAGAATCACTTCAATCTGGGAGGCAAAGGTTGCAGTGAGTTGAGATCGCCTCATTGCACTGTAGCCTGGGTGACAGAGCAAGACTCCATCTCAAAAAACAACAACAACGACAACAACAAAAATCTAGCTGTTGGTGTCATTGACTTTTCTTTATTGGTTTCTTTTTTTTTTCCCCATTGTTTTTTTGACTTTGGCTCATTATTTCCTTTTGCTGTGTTGTGTTTAATTTGCTGTTCCTTTTTTTTTTTTTTTTTTTAAGTTTCTTAATCTGGATGCTTATATTTTGGTACTAAATCTTTCTTTTCTCTCTCTTTTTTTTTTTTTTGAGGCAGAGTCTCCCTCTGTCTCCCAGGCTGGAGTGCAGTGGCGCGATCTTGGCTCACTGCAAACTCCGCCTCCTGGGTTCACGCCATTCTGCTCAGCCTCCCGAGTAGCTGGGACTACAGGTGCCTGCTACCACGCCTGGCTAATTTTTTTCTATTTTTTAGTGGAGACGGGGTTTCACCGTGTTAGCCAGGATGGTCTCAATCTCCTGACCTCATGATCCACCTGCTCCGGCCTCCCAAAGTGCTGGGATTACAGGCGTGAACCACCACGCCCAGCCTCTTCTAATACAAGGATTTAATGTTATAAAATTTTCCTGTGTCCCTGTATTTCAATTCAAAATATTTTCCAATTTCACTTTTATATTTCTCTTTGACAAACCGTGTGTATTTAGAAGTGTGTTGTTTAATTTTTAAATATTTAGGAATTTTCTTGATATTTTTCTGATTTTTGATTTCTGACTTAATTCTGTGTGGTCGGAAAACTTACTGTCTGAATTTAATTCTTTATTTATTAAGACTTGTTTCAGGCTGGGCATGGTGGCTCACATCTGTAATCCCAGCACTTTGGGAGACTGAAGCACGCGGATTGTTTGAGGTCAGGAGTTCGAGACCAGCCTGCCCAACATGGCGAAACCCCGACTCTACTAAAAATACAAAAAATTAGCCAGGCGTGGTAGTGGACGCCTGTAATCCTAGCTACTCTGGAGGCTGAGGCAGGAGAATAGCGTGAACCCGGGAGGCGGAGGTTGCAGTGAGCCAAGATCGTGCCACTGCACTCCAGCCTGGGTGACAGAGTAAGACCCTGTCTCAAAAAAAAAAAAAAGCAAACTTGTTTCATGGCCCAGTATATGGTCTATTTTGGTTGTTCTGTACATACTTGAGAAGAATATGTATTCTTCATTTGTTGTGTATAGTGTTCTATAAATGAGAATTAGGTCAAGTTAGCACTTTGGGAGGCCGAGATGGGCAGATCACAAGGGCAGGAGATCGAGACCATCCTGGCTAAAATGGTGAAACCCCGTCTTTACTAAAAATACAAAAAAATTAGCTGGGCATGGTGGCGGGCGCCTGTAGTCCCAGCTACTTGGGAGGCTGAGGCAGGAGAATAGCGTGAACCTGGGAGGCGGAGCTTGCAGTGACCCAAGATCCTGCCACCTGCACTCCAGCCTTGGCAATAGAGCGAGACTCCCTCTCAAAAAAAAAAAAAAAGCAAATAGAGACACGGTAACATTTGCTAAGGAAAGAAAAGAAATACTGGGCAGAGAAATAGGAAGACTCATCCACTTCTCCTTGGTTGCTAAAGTATAGAAGTTGGGTGACCTACATGTCTTTCTTTGGAAGTTGTGCTTATCAGAAAAAAGGAGGTCAGTAGTAGGAGATGTCTATTTTTGTGTCATGTGTTAGATTACTTGTCAGAAGTTTTCTTTGTTGACTGCTGACCTTTAGTTTCTCTTTTTGCCATTTAGAAAATAGTTTGAAGTTTTGTACAACTTACATAAGTTTTAAATTTTTTTTTTAAATGGAACGTTTCATGAATTTGTATGTCATCCTTGCTCAGCAGCCAGGCTAATCTCTGTATTGTTCCAGGTTTTTAGTATATGTGCTGCTGAAGTGAGTACATGTAAGTTTCTTTTGGAATATTTTAACAATTTTGGGGGATTGTCATTTTTCATTATAGATTATATACAAAATGTATTAGTCTACCTGTACTAAAGATTAATGTGCTATTGAGATATACTACTTCGTCTCCATTATAACAACCAGATAGTTAGCAGTACAATTATTTAAAAGTTAGATCATTAAATTTATTAGTAAATAATTATTGGTTTTGGTTTTTTGAGGTAGAATCTCACTCTGTCTCCCAGGCTGGAGTGCAGTGGCACTATCCCGACTCACTGTGACCACCACCTCCCAGGTTCAAGGGATTCTCCTGCCTCAGCTTTCCCAGTAGCTGGGATTACAGACACACACCACCACGCCCGGCTAATTTTTTTTTTTATTTTTAGTAGAGATGGGGTTTTACCATGTTGACCAGGCTGGTTTCAAACTCCTGACTTCAAATGATTTGCCTGCCTCGGCCTCCCAAAGTGCTGGGATTGCAGGTGGGAGCCACTGTGTCCGGCCCATTTTTGTTCACTTTAAAACTTATATCCAAGCTTGGTGGCTCCTGCCTGTAATCCCAGCACTTTGGGAGGCTGAGCCGGGTGGACAGCTTGAGTTCATGAGTTTGAGACCAGCCTGGGCAGCGTGGCGATACCCCATCTGTACAAAAAATATAAAAATTAGCTGAGTAGGGTGGTGTGTGCCTATAGTCCCAGCTACTCGGGAGGCTGAGGTAGGAGGATGGCTTGAGCCTGGGAGAGCTGAGATTACACCACTGCATTCCAGCCTGGGTGGTAGAGCCAGATCTTGTCAAAAACAAAAAAAACAAAAACAAAAAAACCAAACTTTTTACTTTAGTAAGGGAGATATTGAAAGATGATAAATTATGTTTGAAAATATCATTCTTCTAATCTAAGATCAAGTGAAATTAGAATCTGTTAAAATTGATAGGTAATTTAAATATTGTAAAATTTATCTTATTTTAATGCATTTTACATAAGAATGAATCAGTTTTTGGTTTTTTTTTTTTTTTTTTTTTTTTGAGACGGAGTCTCGCTCTGTTGCCCAGGCTGGAGTGCAATGGCGCGATCTCAGCTCACTGCAAGCTCCGCCTTCTGGGTTCACGCCATTCTCCTGCCTCAGCCTCCCGAGTAGCTGGAACTACAGGCGCCCGCCACCACGCCCGGCTAATTTTTTGTATTTTTAGTAGAGACGGGGTTTCACCGTGTTAGCCAGGATGGTCTCGATCTCCTGACCTCGTGATCCACCCGCCTCGGCCTCCCAAAGTGCTGAGATTACAGGCGTGAGCCACCGCACCCAGCCAAGAATGAATCAGTTTGATTCATGGTTACATTGATTTGGCACCTACTATGTTTAGGTGCTATGTAGTAGATGAAAATGTAAAGGTGAAGAAATGTGACTTGTATCTGCAGAGAGCGTATTGTTCCAGGGTAGGAAATCAATGGAGAAAATAAGTAATTATAAGCTAGTATGATAAGTGCAATATCAGAGATATTTTTATATTACAGAAACACAGAAGAGGGTTCTGAATCCAAATTAGAGATTAGGGAAGAGAGTAAGTATAGTAGTCTGGGAGGACATCTAGGAGATAGTTGCTGAGCCAAAGGTAGAAAAAAAGACATTCTGAGATGCAGTAAAAGGCTAGAAGAAAGAGAATATGGGAAGTATGTGTGGCTCTAAGCCAGGGGCATCTGTCTAAGGGGTGAGTGAGGACTGAAATTCAGCCTGTGCTGTGCTATGCATTATCCATGTCTTGTGCTTATGGAGTTGCATATCCTTAAAAGGAGTCCCTTTTTCAAATTTCTTCAAAGGTTCAGTAGCTTAAGAGGCCCCTCATATGTGGGACCAGCTGTTGGTACATTGTATGATCTGTTGTGGATTTTGAATTTGATTTTCTATGCCTGTTATTCTCTAACTTAGATCTGAGCAACTTCAGGGTGTTTTGGAGTGGCATCCTGGTGAGACTAAGGAAACACCTAAATAACTTCTTATATTTTCCTTGAATATTTTATAGTAAAGCAAAATAGATTATATGCTAGAGCTAAGCTGTCCAATATGGTAGCCCCTAGCTACCATAAATTTAAGTTAAACTTAATAAAAATTAAATAAAATTCAGTTTCTTAGTTGCACCAACTACATTTCAAGTGGAATTGGATGAGAATTGATATACAAGGGAACAATGAAATAGATTTGGAAGGGTGGGTAAGATTTGTAGGCAGACATGGGGGTTTTGTGGATAGCATTCCAAGTGGAGAGAATAACATTAATGAATGTAATGCCATTGGTGGAAAATAAGTTTAGAAATGTAGTTTGGACTGAAATGGGGAGAACCCTGAAAACTTAAAGTTAACCTGGAGAAGATTATATAATATTGAGAACTTGTAGGTTAAAGTTTTTGAGCAGGAAGGTTGAGTGATTCTTTAAAAGTGCTTTAGAGATCTTGGCTGGGTGCGATGGCTCATGCCTGTAATCCTAGCACTTTGGGAGGCTGAGGCGGGTGGATCCCTTGAGGTCAGGAGTTTGAGACCAGTCTGGCCAACATGGTGAAACCCTGTCTTTACCAAAAAATACAAAAATTAGCCAGGTGTGGTGTTGCACGCCTGTAGTCCCAGCTACTTGGGAGGCTGACGCAGGAGGATCGCTTTGAACTCTGTCTCAAAAAAAAAAAAAAAAGAAAGAAAGGAAAGAAATGCTTTAGAGATCTTATTTGAGTTAGGAGTGATGTATCTGTTAGGGTTTTTGGAAGTAGAGAAATGATACCAACTATCTTAAGAATAATTTTCTTGGCCAGGTGCAGTGGCTCACGCCTGTAATCCCAGCACTTTGGGAAGCCAAGGCGGGCGGATCACTTGAGGTCAAAAGTTCCATACCGGCCTAGCCAACATGGTGAAACCTTGTCTCCACTAAAAATACAAAAATTAGCTGGGCATGGTGGTGGATGCCTGTAATCACAGCTGCTCGGGAGGTTGAGGCACGAGAATTATTTGAATCCGGGGGCGGAGGTTGCAGTGAGCTGAGATTGCGCCACTGCACTCCAGCCTGGGCAACAGGGTGAGACTCTTGTCTCAAAAAAAAAAAAGAAGAATTTTATTATAAGACTATTAAGTTGCTTGTAGACTGAAAAGGAAGGCTGGAGAGAGTCTAGGATAGCTCCTGGGGTCTTGATACAAGGAATGAATAGACAGTTTCATCAGGATGCCACTCAAATGAATAAGTGCCAACCGTTTTTTTCCGGACTTGTATCATTTGTTCAAGATTCAGGATTTCCAAAAACCAAGTACATTTTTCCTAGAGGGGAATACCTAGGCAGAGGAGAGGTAATATCTCAAAAGGAAATCTAAGACCATTACTAAAACATCCTCATAGATGTTGGGAGGCTGAGCAAGAAGCTGTTCTTTACAGGTGTACAGAATGGACTAAAGGGAATAAGACTAGAGATTGGAATGCTTGAGAGGTGTTTTGCTGTAGAACAGACAAGAGGTAACAGAGACCTAAACAAAAAGTAGTGGCAGTGGGATTGGCAGTGAGGGTTTTGATGTGAAAAATGCCATGGAGGTAGAATCTGTAAAATTTAGTAACAAATACTTATTTTTAAATACACAGATGACTGTAGAGTGCCTAGATAACCTAGAGAAAGTTGATGATGAGGTATGGAAATCTGGCTCTGTTACTTAGTAGCTATATGATAGTGAGCAAATTACTTACATTCTTTGAACTTCAAGTATAATTTGAGGTGATAATTATTTTAAAACAGTTGTGAGAATTGTATATGTATTTTTATTTTTTGAGACAAGATCTGGCTTTTACGCAGGCTGGAGTGCAGTGGGTCAACTGCAGCCTCTGCCACCTGGGTTTGGGGGATCCTCCCATCTCAGCCTCCCAAGTCGCTGGGACTGCAGTTGCGCACCACAATGCCTGACTAAATTTTTTTTTTTTTTTTTTTTTTGTAGAGACAGGGTTCCACCATGTTGCCCAGGCTTGTCTCGAACTCCTAGGCTCAAGTGATCCTCTGCCCTCGACCTCCCAGAGTGCTGGGATTACAGGTGTGAGCCACTGCGCCCACCCCAGTTATGAGAATTAAATAAGCAAAATGCCTGGAATATAGCGAGCAGTCAATGAGTGTTAGTTCCCTTCCCTATTAAACAGAAAAATAGAGAATATTTCTTTTGATTGTTCTTTTGTTTGAGGGTGCTGCAGGCAGGTGCTATAGTTTGTTATCTCTGTATACTTGGTTTTAGAACTTAATGCCTTTCTAGATGGGTATTCTTATGAAAGCAGATGGGAAGTATTCTGGATTAGAAATCAGTTTCAGATTTAGAATTTTAAAATAAGCCTTTTGTTTTTACTTAATAATTTCAGATGTACAGAAAAAGTGCAAAGAAGATAGTACAGAGTTCTTGTATACCTTTTGTCTACTTTCCTCTGATTTTTTTTTCTTTTCTTTTTTTTTTTTTTTTTTTTTTTTTTTTTTTGGAGAGTCTCACTCTGTCCCCCACACTGGGGGACACTACACCCTCTGTCTCCTGGGTTCAAGTGATTCTTGTGTCTCAGCCTCCCAAGTAGCTGGGATTACAGGTGCATGCCACCAGGACCGGCTAATTTTTGTATTTTTTAGTAGAGACAGTGTTTCACCATGTTGGCCAGACTGGTCTCAAACACTTGACCTCAAGTGATCCGGCCACCTCAGCCTCCCAAAATGCTGGGACTACAGGCGTGAGCCACCATGCCTGGCCTTTCCTCTAATGTTAACATTTTAAATAACCATGGTACATTTGTCAATGCTAACACGTTAACATTGTTACAATATTATTAACTAAACTACCAATTTTATTCAGATTTTCCACTAACATGCTTTTTCTGTTTCAGGATCTAATTTAGGATACCACCTTGTATTTAGTACCTTTAGGTTTTTTAGTTATAGTTTTGTTATTAACTGTGACCTTAAGCACGCCGCCCAACCCTTCAGGCACTTGTCCATCTAAGATACCTTTTATCTCTGAAGTTTTGAGTTTGTTTAATATCTGTCATACAGTGTGCCCTATTTATTTTGAAATAAATAAGACTATAAGATCTAATCAATACAGTTGATCTTGTTGACAGTAAAATTTAATTTTTATCTTGTAATTTTACTTTAGTATTAAAGGAAAACTATAATAATGTTGAGTTTTGGGAAAACTCACAGGAGCTTTTTCTTCCATTTGAATCAAAAAGATAAAAAGAGAGGGCTTGTATTTTTGTCACCAGTAGAGGGTCATGACTTCAGGTTCTTGGCATTTTGGACAAAGAATTGGTTAAAATGTCCAGCAAAGCAAAGAAAGAATGAAGTAACAAAAGAACGAAAGCAGGGATTTATTGAAAATGAAAGTACACTCCACAGTGTGGGAGCAGACCTGAGCAGCGTCTCAAGGAGCCCAGATGTAGAATCTTCTTGGGTTCAAATACCCCCTAAAAGTTTCCCATTGGCCACTTCATGCTCACCTCATGTAACTGAAGTGGTAGCCTGCAATCAATTTGATTGGTTGGGGAAAGCAGCCCACCAGAGGCTGATGTGAAGTTACAAAGGTCACGCTCCTGTGCAAACATCTGATTGGTTGCAAAAACTTTGTAACTTCGCATCTGCAAAAAGCAACCAATCAGAGGCTAGGGTGAAGTTACAAAGTTGCAAACGAAGACTCCACCAGCAATCAGTCTGATTTGTTGGGGACAGCCAATATCCCATCTGCAGTACTCAGGAAAGGTCAAAAGGAGTCACCTCTGGTCCTTTTGTTACTTAGGCATGGAAAGTTAGGATTTTCCTTTCAATTTAGTTCTAGGAAGTTGGCATCAAACAGCCTTAGGTTCCCTGCCTCCAGACCCTATTCTCCTGCCTCATCTTCCCCCGAGAGATGTGATCCCCATAGATCTGTATGGGAAGCAGAGGGACTGAAGGTCTTTTCTTCTGTAACTGCTTCATGCTGATTTGGGGCATAGTCCCTACCT
Source organism: Pongo pygmaeus (assembly GCF_028885625.2). Classification (NCBI taxonomy): domain Eukaryota; kingdom Metazoa; phylum Chordata; class Mammalia; order Primates; family Hominidae; genus Pongo; species Pongo pygmaeus. The sequence continues at coordinate 45,468,299 of NC_072392.2, forward strand.
GTTGGAGATCACGGAACTCTCACCCTGTTCTGTCTAGTGGAAGGAGGGTAGCTTTTTGATGGCCAGGGGTGGTATCTTCACCTGGAACTGGCTGGAACCTTTGCTGCATGATCATCTGAAGTTTGGTGGTCTCTAGGTGAGGGGAAATGAAATTGATTAAAAGACTTAATGGGAATTTTGGGAGTGGATGCCTATGCTGTTATAGAAATTTGCTGGAGAAAAAACAAAACCTAGTCTGTTCTAGAATCTGTGTGTTTCCTTAAAGTCTTAGCACAAGTGATTCCATTTTGGTTTGGTTTGTTGGGGCCCAGTGCATGAGCTTAGTCCAAAACAATGACCTCCCAGAATTTTGTTTAAAAAAACTCCCCCTTTTTAGTCAGGTTCTCACTTAGGTGAGAGTGCTTGAGCTCTGGAGTTTGAGGCCAGCCTGGGCATCATAACAAGACTTTGTCTCTACTAAAAAGAAAACATATTAGTTGAGCATGGTGGTGTGTGCCTGTAGTCTCAGCTGCTTGGGAGGCTAAGGTGGGAGGATCACTTGAGCCCAGGAAATCAAAGCTGCAATGAGCTGTGCTTGTGTTACTGCACTCCAACCTGGGCAACGGAGCGAGACCCTGTCTCTAAATAAATAAATTAAAAAAAAAAAACTTAGGTTTTTGGATTACTAAATTGGATACATTAGTGTGACACACTTTAATTTTATAGGCAACTCAGAAGATTGGCTTGAATGACTAGATTATTTTGAGTTAGAAATTTCTTTGAGATATTGAAGTAGAGACATCATACGGTTTTATAAGTAAATAAATGTAAATAAGTATGTTTATAAGTTAAATTTTTTTTTTGAGACAGAGTTTTGCTCTTGTCACCCAGGCTAGAGTGCAATGGCGCGATCTCGGCTCACTGCAACCTCTGCCTCCTTGGTTCAAGCATTTCTGCCTCAGCCTCCCGAGTAGCTGGGATTACAGGTGCCCACCACCATGCCTGGCTAATTTTTTTTTTTTTTTTTGAGATGGAATCTCATCCTGTTGCCCAGGCTGGATTGCAGTGGTGCAATCTCGGCTCACTGCAACCTCTGACTCCCGGATTCAAGCGATTCTCCTGCCTCAGCCTCCTGAGTAGCTAGGAATACAGGCGTGAGCCACCACACCATGCTAATTTTTGTTTTTTTAGTAGAGATGGGTGCCGAGAGCAGCTCAGTGTGCCGAGACCAGCTCAGTCGTGGAGACCCTAACCCAGCGTTGCTAGAGGAATTAAAGACACACACACAGAAATATAAAGTGTGGAGTGGGAAATCAGGAGGCTGACAGCCTTCAGAGCTGAGAGCCTCAAACAGAGTTTTACCCACATATTTATTGACAGCAAGCCAGTGATAAGGGTTGTTTCTATGGATTATAGATTAACTAAAATGGGAAACAAAGGGATGGGCCAAAACAAAGGTATGGGCTCTGGCAAGTTATCTGCAGCAGGAGCATGTCCTTAAGGCACGGATCACTCATGGTATTGTGTGTGGTTTAGGACCGCCTTAAGCAGTTTTCCATCCTGGGTGGGCCAGGTGTTCCTTGCCCTCATTTCGGTAAACCTACAACCTTCGGCGTGGGCATCATGGCCATCACGAACATGTCACAGTGCTGCAGAGATTTTGTTTATGGCCAGTTTTAAAAGGGGCCAGTTTATGGCCAGATTTGGAGGCCTATTCCCAACAGACGGGGTTTCACCATATTGGACAGGCTGATCTCAAACTCCTGACCTCGTGATCCACCCGTCTCGGCCTCCCAAAGTGCTGGAATTACAGGCGTGAGCCACTGTGCCCGGCCTGCCTGGCTAATTTTTGTATTTTTTAGTAGAGACGGGGTTTCACCATGTTGACCAGGCTGGTCTTGAACTCCTAACCTCAGGTGATCCACCCACCTTGGCCTCCCAAAGTGTTGGATTACAGGCGTGAGCCACCACACCTGTCCAAATTTTTTTTTTAGAGAGAGACAGAGTTGTGCTCTGTTTCTCAGATCATAGCTTACTGCAGCCTTAAACTCCTGTGCTCAAGGGAGCCTTCTGCCTTAGCCTCCTGAGTAGTTAGGACTGCAGGTGTTTGCCACCACACCTGGCTAATTTTTAAATTTTTTGTAGAGACAGTGTCTTGCAATGTTGTCTAGGCTGGTCTTGAACTCCTGGGCTCAAGCAGTCCTCCTGCCTTGGCCTTCCTAAGTGTTGGGATTATAGGCATGAGCCACTGAGTCTCCAGGGCCTTACCATAGTTATCTTTTTGAATTACTGGTAATGCAAGAGAATGTAAGTAGAGTTTGAGTCTCAGTTATAGGGCTAATAAAAGAATGTAGCTAGGTGCAGTGGCTCACGCTTGTGAGCCAGCCCTTTGGGAGGCCGAGCCGGGCGGATCACGAGGTCAGGAGTTCAAGACCAGCCTGGCCAACATGGTGAAACCCTGTCTCTACTAAAAATACAAAAATTAGCTGGATGTCGTGGCGGGCACCTGTAATCCCAGCTACTCAGGAGGCTGAGGCAGGAGAATTGCTTGAACCCGGGAGGTGGACGTTGCAGTGAGCCGAGATCACTGCACTCCAGCCTGGGTGACAGAGCTAGACTCTGTCTCAAAAAGAAAAAAAAAGAATGTAAAAAGATTCTTCACTCTAGAAATCAACTAAGGCAGCTCTGTTAGCATTGCAGGACTTTTCCTTAGTTCAGCTAAAGAACTTGTCCGTCCCATGGCCATGAAAATTCAGGCTTGCAGACAGTTTAAAGGGTGAGTAAAGCAGAGGGTTTTATTGGGTGAAAAGGGAAAAAAAGGGGAAATAGGGATACTCCACAAGGCCAGAGTCTCCTGCTAGAGCACTTCTCGCCCTGCCATTCAAATCTCAGGTTCTACACAGGAGGAGGAGGGGCCAGACTCCTCCCCGCTGCAAATGGCATGAACCTCCTGAGGCTCAGCTCCAGTGGGTGGGCTTGTTGTAGTTTCTCTGGGGACCCCCTCCCACCTGGCTATCTTATTTCCCCTCTAATCTAGCAATTGTTAGATTAAGGACACGGACGGAGACCGATCTTAACTGCTTCCTGCTGACGGGGGGCTGTTGTGGGGGAAACAGCAGTCCGAGCTCCCTAAGAGGCCTATTTAGGGGTTCCCATCAGAAGGGGCCACCATCAGAGGCTCAGGTTGCATGACCATTTGGAGTTTGATGGCCTGAAGGCAAGAACAGACAAACCAGGTTATTAGAAAACGTGCATCAAAACGAAACAAGGGGCGGGGTAAAGAGAGCTGAAAAATTCTGAGGCCTTTTACCAATTTTCACAGGGAGAGGGAGGCCAAAAACCTGACTGGTAAAGAAACTTTACCCTTTTGCTGGCATGTTGGGCTTTTGGGTTCCCTTCCTCTGAGCCCATTCCTAAGCCAACCAGTTTAAAGTTTGGGAAATTAACTCTTTCTAGTTCGGAGGATGCATTTGAGGGGAGTGTCTTGTAGTACAGAAACACAATTATCTATTAGTGAAGAGAGAACTGAGGAGAAAGGGAAAAAGCCTCCTTTTAAAGGAGTCCTAGAGGTTCAGGATGCATTTGAAAGGGGTACAGATTGAAGATGAGTGGCTACCAATCTAGAAAGAGGGAAGCAGGCCTCCCTGGTTCCCTTATTTTCCTAGCAGATACCCAGGATACGTGAGGGTGAGAGGAAAGAGTGTCCTCTTTCAGTCTTCTGTCCTTGCATCGCCAAGTTCTGGCGACCTTGGCAGGTGCCACCATGAGTACCAAAGTGGCTTGCACCCATGAAGCAGGGGCGTCTAGACAATAGGAATTATTTGTCTCACCTATGTCTCTTTCCCACCTACTGTCAGTAGCTTTGGAGTTCCCTAGGCCTCATTTATGCCATGGATATTAATGTGGCCTTTATCCATGAAACAGGAAGCTTGGAGTTGGCTTAATCAGCAGGAGTCAGCCACGCTGACCTGCGATGTGCCTTTTAACCTCTGTTGTTATTTGCCTCCGGATCCCTCAGATCCAGTTTTTTTCCTAGGGCTTTGACCTGAAATTTGGAACTGAGTCTGGGACAAAGATATGTCTCGGGGGGTTGCATGGACTCCTTATCATAAGCCAAATGCTAAGGTGAAACTGTGGAACTGAGTCCTCCTCCAGTAAGGGAGAGGAAAGAATGTCTTGTGACACACCCAGATAACTGGTGGCTCTAGTTATGCTTGCTAGGATTTGGGTGCATGGTGCTTGGCTTTGGTTAGCTCCCTTGGTCTTACTTTCCCAAAAGGAAACCTGAGTGATGGGCATCCTATGTATTCCCATCACCTGGAAGAATTTGAAGAATAATTGCTCAGAACTAGAATATTGGTCCAGATTTTTACATTACCCATCCTTGTTGTTCTTTCTGAGATGCAGCTGGAGATTGCTGGTTAGTTCACAGGAACAAGCAGGGTTAGTCTAAAATGTAGGTGAAAACTTAAAAACAACTAAGGAGTTTAGAATTTAATGACAAATGTATGATAAATTTTGGAACATGATTTCTCTCTTTCCAGTCCTCATTTTTGTTAAAAAATCATGATAAGACTGAGTGGTTTGCAAAATCACTTAGCCCTATACTTGACCTGATTATTTGCCTAAAGTATAGCAAGAATAATTATATCTACATAGGCCTTTTAGATTGGCTTTGATGGAACTCTATTCCCCAAGGAATCTCAGATAAGACCTTGAAACACCTATGAGTTGGGTGATCCTCTCCTCTTAAGGTCACAAGATAAACTTGGAGCTCCTAGACCTGTTAGAAAGTGACATTCTTTACTGACCACAGGTCAGGAACCCTGTACAAGGACTGCGAAGATGAGGGTATTAGGTCAGTTTCTCCATGGGGCTTTTATTGGTTCTGCAAGTTCGACTTCGAGCCTGACTCCTTAAAGGGAAGCATACCCTTCCAGTAAAAGCCTTGTTAAAATAACCATTTTCTCCAGTTGTATCCTGTTACAAAAGAAAAATGGATTCTCATTGCACTGTTGCAAACACTTATATTGCCATAAGAATACTCACAGATAGGCCGGGTGCGGTGGCTCACGCCTGTAATCCCAGCACTTTGGGAGGCCAAGGCAGGCGGATCACGAGGTCAGGAGTTCGAGACCAGCCTGGCCAACATGGTGAAACCCCACCTGTACTAAAAATACAAAAAATTAGCTGGGAGTGGTGGCTGGTGCCTGTAATCCCAGCTACTTGGAAGGCTGAGGCAAGAGAATCGGTTGAACCTGGGAGGCAGAGGTTGCATTGAGCTGAGATTGAGCCACTGCACTCCAGCCTGGGCAACAAGAGTGAAACTGTCTCAAAAATAAATAAGTAAAATGTTTTAAAAATTTAAAAAATCAAAAAATTAAAGAATACTCACAGACAGTTTCCAAATTTTAGAGGCACCAGGCAGAGAGAAACATACATGCTCCAAAGTTTTTTTCATAGGAATATACCTTACTCAATTATTAAAGGCTGTGAATAGTTCAAAATGAGTTTCCTTGACTCTGAAAAACCAAACAAGGATCAGCAATATTCCAACCAAAAGTCAAAAAGGTTGCTTCAGCTTTGAGTTCAGTCCATTTAGTTAACTCTTGTTTTGCTTGATATTTGTAAACATTTCAGCACTTCATGAGTCCTGTTCATTTTCCTTTATTAAAATGTTACAATCTCCAAAGTTATCTGAAGTCTGTATTTGAGAGCACCTGTTAAAGTCTTACAGTCTATTATAAACCATCTTTTGAAAGGATTAAAACAAGACAACAATCATCTGTGAATAGCCAAGTTGTCAGGGTAATTACAGTCAGAAACACAGTTGGCAAAGAAGTTTGGTTATCTCCATGGTTTACAATAACTTAACAACCTTAATTATGATTGATAGCAAATACGGAGACATTAGAATTTTAGAAATCCCATGCAATTTTAGAGCATACATAAGCATTATTTACTAAGATATAACCTAAAGAAGATTGAACACCATTTTGGCAATTCCATGTACCTAAACGTGTCACATAATCCTGTTTGCCTTTCTTTTCCAGACACTTCAGGGGCCCTCTGAAGTATCTGAAAAACCAGGTGCCAGGGAAGACAATTTTGAAACTGAAGTTTGATTTTGGGAAGGCTGCTAAATGTTTGAGGTTTAAAACACTTGATATTATAAAATAAAATTTGAGATTACTGCAAGTTACTTATTTTGCCAAAATGATGACTCAAAAAGTTTAAAGAAGAAAAAAACCTTTTTGTTTGTTTTTGATATGGAATCTGGCACTGTTGCCTGGGCTGGAGTGCAGTGGTGTGATCTTGGCTCACTGTAACCTCCTCCTCCCAGGTTCAAGCAATTCTCCTGTCTCAGCCGCCCGAGTAGCTAGGATTACAGGCACCCACCACCATGCCTGGATAATTTTTTTGTATTTTTAGTAGAGATGGGGCGTCACTGTGTTGGGCAGGCTGGTCTCGAACTCCTGACCTTGTGATCTGCCCGCCTTGGCCCCCCAAAGTGCTGGGATTACAGGCGTGAGCCACCGCGCCTGGCTGAAAAAACCTTCTATAATGCTTTACAAATTTTGCCAAAGAGCAGATTAGCGCCTTAGGAAAACCTTGTGCTTTTATTTCAGTGCTCAATTTACAGAAAAACCATATAATACCCTTTTTTGAATTTCATCACTATGTACACACAGGGAACCTCTTCTCCAAGATTAATTTTTACAATTCTTCCACCACTTCTTTGAACCTTCAGCTTTTTCGTAATTTAACTCAATTCTGTAACCCTAGGCATTTCCATGCATTCTTATAACCTTTTACTAAAAAACACATTTCACTGTTCTTACTCACCTTGCATGTAAATCTATTTCTGGTAGTTTCAGTTAACTCCTAGCAATTTTTAACTTTAAGGTAAAACTTGGTAAGTTGCTTTAAATGTGTGCTACCTGCAGCCAAGGTTTGCTTTCTTACTTAAGGGCATGGTTAGTTCCATGTGTCCCCAGGTCTTAACAGTTGTGAAGCAGGCAAGACAGACAGTTCTCAAAACCCAAAAAGCAGTTTGTAATCTCAAAACACTTAGGAAACTTTGGATCTGACCTGCATTTTACCATAGTCTTTAGGGCTGTTTTTATTTCTTTTTTCTTTTTTTTTCGTTGAGATGGAATCTTGCTCTGTTGCCAGGCAGGAGTGCAGTGGCACAATCTCAGCTCGCTGCAACCTCTGCCTCCCAGGTTCAAGTGATTCTCCTGCTTCAGCCTCCCAAGTAGCTGGGACTACAGGGGCATGCCAGCATGCCCTGCTAATTTTTGTGTTTTTAGTAGAGATGGGGTTTCACTATGTTGGTCAGGCTAGTCTCGGACTCCTGATCTCTATTCTTATGCAAGTGGTTCCTCCACCAGGGAGAAAAGTTTAATTTCTGTCCCACAGAGTTGAAACCCCTTGGCTGGGGAAGGGGAAGGCTGCCCTCATGTGTCTGGGAACCAGTCTGCTGGCTGTGTGGGACTCTTGGGCCACGCGTCCTGGTCCTGGCATGGAGGGGAGAGTGGCTGGGACCTGCTGCTCCCCAGTCCCTCCTAAAGGAACAAAAGACCATGAAAAGGCCCCCGACCCCCCAGGAGTGACAGGGTGGGGGTGCAGTTTCGCATAAGCTCAAGTCCGAGGATGTAAATAAAGGCTTAGAAACCACAGCTAGAGGTTTTGAGTTCCCATTTCAATCACTTTCCTTGAGCCCCATGCTGGGCACCACAAAGTTGCAGGACTTTTCCTTAATTCAGCTAAAGATGGGATTCTTGTCTGTCCCATGGCCAGGAAAATGTAGGCTCCCAGTTGGTGAGTAAAGCAGGGTTTTATTGGGTGAAAAGGGAATAAAAGGGGAAACAGGGATATTCCGCAAGGCCAGAGTCCCTTGCTGGAGTGCTTCTCACCCAGCTGTTCGAATCTCAGGCTCCACACAGGAAGAAGAGGGGCCAGGCTCCTTCCTGCTGTAACGGGCATGAACTTCATGAGGCTCCACTTCAGTGGGCAGGCTGGTTGGAGTTTATCCAGGGACCCCTCCCACCTGGCTGTCTCATTAGGACAGTTCTCCTTTGGAGATGACAGAACCAAAATACACCCTGGGAAAAGATGAGTAAAAAGAGGTCAAAAAGGACAAATCTAAATTTAAAATAACAATTTAAAAGCAATATATTTTGAATATTGGATTAAATATTTGCTTCCTTTTGGTAATAATTCTTTTTTTTTTTTTTTACTTTTTTATTGAGATGGTGTCTCTGACACCCAGGCTGGAGTGCAGTGGCACAATCTTAGCTCACTGCGACCTCTGCCTCCTGGGTTCAAGCGATTCTTGTGCCTCAGCCTCCTGAGTAGCTGGGACTACAGGTGTACACCACCACGTCTGGCTAATATTTGTATTTTTAGTAGAGATAGGGTTTCGCCATGTTGGCCAGGCTTGTCTCAACCTCCTGACCTCAAGTGATCTACCTGCCTTGGCCTCCCAAAGTGCTGGGATTACAGGCATGAGCCACCACTCCCGACCCCTTTTGGTGATAATTCTTGCCTTACCTAAACTATAGTTAACCAAGTTGTTGTACGTGTACAATGAGAACAGTTATACCAGAAGGAAAGTATTTTTTTTCTTGATTTCCCCCATCGTATTCGTTTTATATTGCACTGCTAAGTTACCATATTATAATATTTTATACATGTGAGTATCTTGGGTATTTTAACTATTACCTTTAAATTTTCTTGAAAATCAGAAGTGGTGTGACTAAGATTTGTTTTCCTTTTTTTTTCTTCTTTTTGAGAGAGTGTCTGTGTCACCAGGCTGGAGTGCAATGGCATGATCTTGGCTCACTGTAACCTCCCCCTCCCAGGTTCAAGTGATTTTCATGTCTCAGCCACTGGAGTAGCTGCCACCATGGCCAGCTAATTTTTTTTTTCTTTTTTGTATTTTTTCATAGAGACAGAGTTGCACATTGTTGGCCAGGCTGGTCTCAAACTCCTGGCCTCAAGTGATCCCACAGTGCTGGGATTACAGGCATTAGCCACTGCCCCCAGCTGGTTATTAGATTTTGGTTATTGAGCTGAGTTCAGTAGTTTGATTTATCAGAAAATATGTTGTCATTCTTGAAAGTACTGCTACGGAACTAATAAGACCACGCTTTTAATGTAGATTTTATAACTTCTAGGTATTTGTAATACTGGTATTTGTGTTACTGATACTTTTTAA